>NC_140086.1:89251863-89667873 GCF_964237585.1 Gallinula chloropus
ATGTGGGAACACTGACTTGGGCACAAACTGAAATATAAGAAACTTCATTTAAACCTTGAAAATGTGTGGAATGTTTGTGGGTTGTGTTTGTTTTAAGTGACAAGAGTCATACAGTATGTGCAGACTGGCGGAGCTTTTCTTCAAGAACTGTGAGTCCAGGATGCCAGTAGCCCTCTGTCCCTGCCCAGAGGATCCCAACTGGATCCCATTGCCTGTCAGAATAGTGTGGTTAGTGGTGGTGAGGTAGAACATGTGTGGTAAGAAGTATGGCTGAGAGAGGATTTCTTCATGCCTGCCTTGATGTATTAACTTCACCTTTTTTCCATCCTTCCACAGCTTTGCTCAGTGTTTGTGACTGCCAGTGGAGTCAATTCTCTATTTCTTACTGGAGAGGAAAGTTCTGGTACCCTGGCTCAGCTAGCAGGTATTAATTCAAGGACCAGTGCAGGCAGTCTGATTCCTTGTGTTTGAACAGGGTAGGTACAGGATGTGGACTAGAAAACATTGTGTACAGCAGGTGAATGACAAGATACTGTATACTGTGATGTGTAACTGCTGTGAAAGTAGATGTAATACAAAATATATTCCAGGAAATGTTTAAAATAGTAAGTTCATGCTAACAGTGCTAAGATACACAGCACACAGAAACATGATACCTGGTTTGGGAAGCTGACTTACTCCAAGAAATGCTTCTTGGCAATCTTTGCAGTGCTGCGGATGGCTACGGGTCTTGTTGCCATTGTTGCCTGGACTGATGAGGAGAGCAGAGGTGTCCCATTGCCAGAAGCATGATGCTTGCTTAGTTTGGTTGTTTTCTCTTGGTTTGTTGATTATTTTTAAAGTTTATTTAAATGAAGGCGAGTGATTGTCAGTGTAGACAGAACCTGTTTTTCTCAATTTGCTAAGATTTTAAAAAGTTGAAGCATCCTCTTCTCTACCTACAGCAAATCCAAACTGAAGAGAGAACTCTCTTGCCTTTTCTCCTGTGGTTTCATCCTCTCCCACTAAGTTTTGGTATTTTTTCTCCTCTGTCTCTTTCAGATCCTTTTGGCTGTTGAGCTTTCTGCACAAGAGAGTCAGTTTCTTAGAAAATAGATAGCTATGCAGAAGGACAAGGAAAATGGAGTACTTTAAACCTGCTGATGGCCTGTATGAAGAACACATCAAAGGTTACCACTCTGATTCTTGTAATCCAAGGAAGCTGAATAAAAAAAAATTCAGTGCAGTTGTGATACTGATATTCATCCTAGTGTGCTTCCTGTTGCTCACACCTTATTTCTCTGAGAAGTACCTAGAGTGAGTTTCTTTTCACCTACCTATGCTTTCATTCAGCCTGGGAGACAGAAAGTACTTTCTCTGTCCCATGGCAATTTCTAGCAATGTTATCCCAGATTCTTCAGACTTTTGAGTCTGGAGTAGAGTCCTGATTAAGTACCTGTTCTTGCAGACTTGTCAGCTCTGCTTCTCCTACTCTGTTGAAGCACAACGGGCTTATTTTGGGAAGCATTGTTTCCTTCAAGCAATAGGAGGTAAACAACAACACAAGAGTAAGTCAGCAGTGTGGTAGGTGTCTAACTTCCTCTCACAGGTCTGTGTTCTCTCTTGTGCTAAAGGTTTTTTTCTTGCTATTTTGATTGTTTTTCAGCCAAGTGAGCAAAATAAAAGATTTTGTTCTTAATATTTTTGTCACCTGCTTCTTTCATGTGTATTCTTTGATAGGGTGCTTTTTGAGATGTCAGCTAAGGAGTTCCTTTAGGTCATACGTATATGAGCTGGGAGATCCAAAATTTTCCATTAAGAAAAGCTATAGGAAGTCACAGAGGAGAATTCTCTCCAGTTGCCTAATTACTATTGGAAAGTCCCTACAGTTTGTTCCATTTCTAGGGTGTGCACAGACTTAATCTAAATCTGTAATGAAGTTTTTGTAAAGCCTGCCAAAGAAGTTGATGTAAACTAGCTTATCTGTTGTCACCTGGGCTTTTTATATGGGTCATTAAGCAACTGAACTTCCTTATATGCAGTATAAATGTTGCAACAACTTTTCTTGTTGCTTATTTAAATACACACAGAGTAGTATACCTAGTGCAGGCTTCCTTCTTCAGGTTAAAGTCTCCCAAAGAGAATGGGGAACATGAATTTTGCTTTGTTACTAAAAAAAATAATCATAGAATGGCATGGGTTGGAAGGGACCCCAAGGATCATAGAGCTCCAACCCACCTGCCACAGGCAGGACTAAATCCGATGTATAATCATCTGATAGTAAGCAAATCAGGCCGAAGGACTAGTTGTAGTTAGTTCAGTAAAGTCAACTTACAAACAGATAATAATAACTGCTATTGAAAAGCATTTGGTACTTTACCCTGAGGTAACTCTGTGTTGAATAATGATGCTGCTTGCGCCATGCAATCAAATTGGTCAGAAGTTGACAATACCACAATACCTTTGTATTGATGTTCAGGTAAGTACAGTGGTCCAGCAGGTATGTCAGCCACAAAAATGTACTTGCTTGGGGTGTGGGATGCTGCAGATCTTGGCTTTTTGAAGAGAGTTTCCAAGTAGGTAAACTAGCTTGGGCTGCATTTGCTGCGCTTGAGCACCTTTGAAGTAGTGGGAAGAAAATATGCTCACTCTGGAGAAGTCTGACTAGCTATCAAGTATATTAAGGTACAGTCAGATTTTATGGAAAGCTGCTGCAGGGCTTTGCTTTAGCTGGCATTTGACCCATTTATTGCTGCTTGGAAATTCTTCTCAAAGGAGAATTTCTACAGCCCATAGAAGCAAAAAATTATGTTCAATGTCTAATTGAATGCTGCTGTAATGAGAAGGACCTTGTCTCTGTGTTTGATACCTGCATAGCTATTAAATATGTGCCTCTCAGCATTTTTTTTCCTCTTCCAAGTTCCTGAGGAGAAAATGTTCTTTGTGTTACATATATTGCATACAAATCTTGAGAGCTCCACCTTGGAGGACCGTGCTGAAGCATGCAGTTAAAATACCCTGTGTGTATTGATAGGCACTGAGGTAGCACGTTGTCATGCATGGCACCTTAAACCACCCAGCACTCCCTCCACACCCTCCCCCCACATCAGAAAACTAGCAACTTGAAAGCAATACACCAGTGTCTTATTTGTATCTTATGTCTGAACACATGCCAGATGCAGCCTGAAAACATTTACCATTTTATGAATGGCAATAAGCCACTCATAAAAAACCAAGGTGTGTAGAAGGAAATAAAACCTGAAGACAGGGAGGGAATACTGACTGCTCCTATACATAACCTGTTTCTGATTTTTATGCCTCTAGTTTGCTATCTGCAGACCCTTCTGGCTGCTACTGTCATCCCTACCTGTATACTTCTGGTGGTGCTGGTCTGGAACTGGTAATGACATCTGACTTATCAAAATGGAGACATGCTGCCACGGGTTGTGGTTATTTAGTTTTGGGGATTTTTTCCCTAACACTTGTTTCATGCATGTAGGATCTATTTAGATGGCTTAGCAATGGCTGGCTTCATCAGAGATACTGGTGGTGACCTGTAGCTGCTTCTTGATTGCAATATCTCTTTTAGAAAGATAAAGAACAGCCACTCAGGTTCTGACTACTGGTTGGTGTCTTTGCCTTCTCTGGTGCTGATATTGCTCTCAAAGCATAAACATTACTATGCAGCAGGTTTTGGTTTGAAATGCTAAAAGTTCTGGCTATGCTTTCTGGATTTCATACAAGTAAATAATTGTGGTTTTCATGTCAGTGTAGCTTTTCCCTCGAGTACACAGTAATAGTCTTGTCAGTGTTTTCCTGCAAAATCTAGTATGCTGTTTGTCTCTGAAATTAAAATGCCATTAAAATCCTGCAGGATATATAGTACAAAAGGCCTAAAGAGGTCTTTCAGAACTGCATACAAAAATACTATATTTTTTGATCTTCTTAGGCTACCCATGCCTGTGGCTTTGTGAAGCATGTTTCATGGGAATGCTTAAGACTCAGCCAAGCATGTACTTTGTTGGTTCTGAACTGTCTGGTACTGGTCAGGTGTTGCTCTCCTGAAGCTGAGGCCTGGTATTTACCAGCAGAACTTCACAGAATCTTTCTTTACAACTTTGTTTTTGGTTTTGTTTTCCCTCCCCAATGTTTGTGGTGGTGCTGGGCAGAGTAAAAGCTGTTTCAGAATTTGGCTGGCCTTTGAACAGCAGTGGGGGCTCTGCAGTTGTTGGTCTGCTGCATGCTCAGTAGCATACATCCTTTTATTTTTGATGGTGAAATAAAGTTGGAGTGTTATTCCTGAAGATGTGAAGGCAAGGAAGTCATGAAGACTAAAAGTTAAATATCAGTGTATGCCCTTGCCAGCCAGCTTTAGAGAAACAGCTATGCTCACAGCTAATCTGAGACTGAAAACATATGAGGTTTTGCTTCATGTGTTTGATTTGATTTCTTAAAGCTCTGAGTATCACCTGATAATGTGTTTGGCCTGGGTTTGTCTAGGGTGGGGTTAATTTTCACCAGAAGTTGGGATGGGACACTGCCAGGATGGGTGACCCAAACTAGCCAGAGAGGGTGTTGCACACCATATGATGTCATGCTCAGTTTAAAAGGAGGTTAGTCACAGAGCGGTGGTACAGCTTGGGGACAGTTTGGCATTGTGACGGGTCTGAGTTGTGTGGTTCTGTGCATCTATATGTACACAATTTTGTATATTTGGTTATAAGTCCTGTTGCAGTTGTTTCCCTGACTGTCACAGCAAACTGTCAGCCAGACCCATGAGCTTTGCCTATGTCTCCCCATTCTAGTCCCCATCCCACAGGAGCTGATGGCTGGGCCTAAACCATGACAAGGTTAAATGCTTGTGTGTTCTTACTGCAGCCCTTTGGGTTAGAGGGGACCTTAAGGATCACTTAGCTCCACCCCCCCTGCCATGGGCAGGGACATGCTCCACTAGACCAGGCTGCCCAAAGCCCTATCCAGCTTGGCCTTGGACACTGCCAGGGAGGAGGGGAGCCACAACTACTCTTTTCCCTATCACAGAATGGTAGGGGTTGGAAAGGACTTCCGGAGATTTAGTCCAAACTCCTGCTAAAGCAGGATCATCTATAGCAGGTATCCTGGGTTACCAGGTTTCGTCTCTCCTTACGGGGAGGGCCAGTGTTTTCCCAGTCTTTATTACTGACATATTTGTAGAAACTTATTTTTGTTGCCCTTGACATCCCTGGCCAGATCTAATTCTATCAGGGCTTTAGCTTGGCTGGTCCCTGGCTGCTGGGACAGTTTCTCTGTATTCCTCCCAGGCTACTTACCTTTTCTTCTACACTCAGCAGGCTTCTTTTCTGTGTCTGAGTTTGCCCAGGAGCTCCTTCATCCATGTTGGCCTCCAGATGTTTTTGCCTGACTTTTTCTTTGTTGGGATCCATTGCTCCTAAGCTTGGAGGAGGTAATCCTTGAAAACTAACCATCCTTTTTGAGGCCCCTCTTCCTTACAGGGTTTGGTCCCGTGCTATTCTGTCAGACAGGTTCCTGATAGAGGCCAGCCTGCTCTCCAGAAGTCCAGAGTAGTGAGCTTGTTATGCACCCTTCTTGCTGCCCTGAGGATCTTCAACTCTGCCATTTCATGGTCACTGTGAGAACAACATCCAGCGTGGCACCTCTCCTTTGGCTCCCCTATCACGTGGAAGAGGAAGTTATCATCAATGTATTCCAGTAACCTTTTTGGATTGTTTATGCCCTGCTGTATTGTCCCTCCCACAGATAGCAGGATGGCTGATGTCCCCCATGGGGACTCGGGTTTATGAACATGAGGCTTCTCCTATCTGTCTACAGAGGGCCTCATCCTCTTGGTGTTCCTGGTTGGGTGGCCTGTAGTAGTCCCCTGCTATAGTGCCTGCTGTCCCTTTAATCCTGACCCATAAGCTCTGAGTCATCTCATCTATTCCCAGGTGGAGCTCCATGCACTCTCTGACATAGAGGGAGACACCTGCTCCTCATTCCCCCTGCCTGTCCTCATTCCATCCTGAAACCCCATCCCACCCTGTCTCTAGCTCTTCAGATGTGCACATGTCTCCAGCTGCTCTTGTTTGTTCCCCACACTCTGTGTGCTTGCATGGAGGCATTTCAGCTGGGCTGTCCATGAAGATGACTTACTGTCTGGAGCAGCTGGAATTTCTTTGTGCTGCATTTCAGGTGCTCTACTGCCCTGTGATCAGTTTCCTGGTTCTGGGCATCTATTACTGGCATCAAACTGCCAGGAGTGGGATGGATTGAGGTTCCCCCCTCCCAGAAATATGTTGCATTTCTGTTGGTAATATTCTTGAATTTTAATACTCTCACAGGTATGCTGGATTATGATTTCATCGTGTTATAAAAGATGCCTTTGTAGGAATGCATTCTTATACTGTGATTTTTTTTGATTTGTGAAGTGTAGGAAGGACTTCAAATAACTGAATTCTCTGTTGCTTTTCTTGTTTAACCAGTATGAGAGACTGCACTTGCTTCAAATTAGAAAGTAATTTGGAGAAATACTCACTGCTAATTCCTTTTATGGTGCAGTTCAGCTGTCACACACAAACTGTCATCTTGATCAATTAAAGAGAGGCATAGCATAGACTTGCCTTATGATTCTGGCTTTCAATTTGGCTACCAAAATTCCCTAAGCAATAATGTTGTGTTGGTTTTGATAAATTGAATTAACTGTAAATGATGGTTTAAGTTATTGTTGATTCATAAACATTTTTAGTGAACACAAAGGTTGTCATGGTTCAGCCCCAGCTGGCACCAGAGCACCACATGCCACTTGCTCCCCCCTCCCCTGACAGGATGGGGAGGAGAATGAGGAAACAAAGTGGTAGGTTGGGATAAGGGCAGTTTGCTGGGACAGCCCAGGGAGAGGGAAACAGCAACAACAGGACTTAGAACATACAAAACTGGTGATACACAATGCAATTTCTGACAAAAAACATACAACTCCTATGCTTGGACCTGTCCCAAAGCTAGACCATCCTGCAGTGTGCTGCCCCCACTCCCTGACTTTATACTTAGCATGACATCATACAGTATGTAATACCCCCTCTGGCTAGTTTGGGTCACCTGTCCTGGCTGTGTCCCATCCTAACCTCTGGTGAAAATTAACCTCATCCTAGCTGAACCCAGGACAAGGTGTGCCAAGCAGAAATATGAGGAAGTGCCCGTGCATTTGAAATACACAATTTCTCCATAACTAAACATTGTAATTAGTACTTGCAGTGGTGGACACAGCTGACTATTGACACTGGTTCAGTAGGTTGACTTTTCCTTGCAAATACTTGGTGTGACTTTAAAAGGTGATGGTGAACTTTCACTAACAAATTGCAGTACTTCGTTGTGTTACGGGGCATGTATTCTGTCCTCTCGGGTGGGAAACTTCTTCCATAACTTTCTACCCCTCAGCAAGTTTTCTGGGCAGCTGCTACGGAGAGTGAGAGCCCTCTACCTGATGAAAAGATCTCAAGGCTTATTTGAGCAAATGCAGGTATCTCCCTTAGGATAAGAAGGCTGGCGCTGTGGTTTGTAGCTGTGTGAATGTCTGCTGTGCTGACTGTGAAAGGTGTGTGCATGTAGTGGCTGCCTGATGGGGCTTTATGCTTGTGTTATGCTAATTAGCACTTCATCCTGCAATGAGGAAGTGTTTATCTGGAGCACCCTGTAGGATAAGCAAAGATGACAGGATGTGATTACTTGCACTGTTTCTTCTTGCTAGTAAGGGGAACTTACAGTAAATGTGTGTACCTGCATTCAAAAGGATTGAGTGGTTTTACAGGTATTGCTCCTGTGAGACTGCTGCTTTGGGGTTGATCTGAAGAGGAACACTGCTCCCGAATCTCTGTCTGCCTCCTGAGCGCCCTCCACACACCATTGCAGCTATGTTGACACTGCTGTCATCTTCACCACCAACCTTCTAGCATTTCAGTTTGAGGGACCGACCTGTGTGTTAGATTTTCACCTTCCTTGGCCTCAGTGACATGTCTTACATTGCTGTCTATCACATGCATGCTGTGACTTAGTTAAACCATGCTTGCAGCCAAAAATGTAATGGTTTTCCTTCTGAAACTCTCTGGAGAGTTCAGGTATTTTTGTCTATTGGTTCACTGAAACTGTGGCATTTCAGTGTAAGCTAATGACTGTCCATGTTCTCCTTATAAAACTTCCCTATAATTACTTACAAATGTTGGCACCTACTGTATGGCCCATGTTGAAGGACAGGATGAGGCCAGTTTGCAGCCCTGGATGGTAGGGAAAGGGTGGCCAAAAATCAATTAAAGAGTGATTCTTTTGAAGGAAGTACAAGTCCACATTCCTAATGAAGGGCTGGAATCTTGTAAACAATTCAGTACTCACCAGTTTGATCCTGACCAGTTCTTGAGCTTCAGTAGGGGTGGCTTTGATGCTTTTTATGTGCTTTTCCTGAGAAAGATTTTCAATGTTTGAGAATGGCATGGGCTGGTTATCAACTCAAAACTCTCTAAAAAACACAACCCACTTTTCAATAAGGCTTAGAAGATTGTTCTCAACAGTTAATATTGGGGTGTTTTTTTCCCTTCAGTTTAACAGTTTGTGTGTTCGGATTTCCTTTTGGCATGTTTGGGACTGAGGGGAAGATTTTTAAATCTGCAGAACTTGACAGGTGTGGGGCCTTTATGTCTTTAGTTCCAAGTGTTCCTCTGATTTGTCCTAATGAGGTTTCATGTTAATGTGGGATAAGGGGAAAAGATGTAGGAATGGCCAGGAGGAAAATGTCTTCTTGGGCCTATCTTTACAGTAGGCCTGTACTGCCTTTGGAATTATGCATGTGGAAGAAACACAGCTCTGTTTACATGTTAGCGTGTGTTTGGGATCAGGTTATTAAAATTTGGTGTTCAATTAAAATGCCTTCCCAAATATTGCAACTAAGAGACATTACAGATTTTCCACACTGAGGCAGTCAAAGGGGCTAGCCTTCTAGGCTAGTCTGTAATGTTTGTAGTAATTAAACTTAACAGCTAAATGGAATAAACCCCAGAATCCCTGCTCTGTCACCGGTGCATCAAAGCTTACTGGGAAGGCATTCTTTTGGGTTCTGGTTGCATTTTGTTTGTGGTTTAACTGTGCCATTTGTTTAAGAGAAGATTCTCTTTCACTGTGGGATCTCTTTGGTAGTATATCGCTAACATGCATTTGATTAACATGCTGCACTTTTAATGCTTGTTTGGGACAGATGTGGGTCCCGTGTCAGCATAAGTGGGGCTTTTAATTTTGTCCGTGCACAGGGGAAATCACTCACTGCTTATTACAGGGTAACAGATTTCCTTGGTTGTGGAATCTCAACTAGTGCCTTTTCGAACATAAATCTGTTAATGCTGTTCTGTGTTTAAGCAAATGGTGGCCAAGTTAAAGATCTATAGCTCTGAGCTGTGTGTTAGCATACAGTTGCTCTGGTGCACCTCTAATTCTCGAAGAACGTATGCCAAAACAGAAAACCACACGCTCTTTATTTCTCGGTTTCTTGCGCTCTACCAAGTTTCTGTCTTGCTGCATTTACCAAACTGTCTTCTGAGGTGCAGCCCCGTTTGGCAATGACTACCCAAAAAAACGACTTGCAAGTTCTGGACCTTACTACTCAGAGATTATGCGTTAAAATATAGTTGACTCTTGCGTTTTGCCCAGTGAAAACAGAAACCGTGCTCCCCACGGATAGATAGAGGCGCAATGTGCTTTGCTTCTACCAAAGGCCGTTTTTACAGCTGGGTGTTAAAGTCATGAAAATCAAACTGCTGACACAGCCTTAATCATAGTGCCACAAGTAGCACTTCTTTGTTTTTGTACAACAGTTTCATTGGTCCTATTAATAGCTGGCTCCTTACAGGTGTTCGTGTATAATAACTCTTATAAGATGACGCTTGGTAAGTTTTCAAATGAATCACGTTAATTCCAGGATTAATTTTTGCAGAGAGACCTTTTGAGTCTCTTTCCTTTTGAGGTTTTTGGTCATAAAAATCCATATGTTGAAAATGTGCATTACTTTAATTCTTCAAGTGTGGCTTTGTGTTCGGGGGCCAGTGGGCGGAGGGGGCAGAAAGAGAATCTGGCTTGCGATAGTGAGCGGTCTCACTTGATCTGATGTTTCTGCAGTCTCCTCAGGGTGAGGAACCCCAGATCTTTCTATGTTCTCCTGGTATGCCATTGCTGCTTGGCATAGGAGGTGTAGCTGCAGCATCACCTTTTTTGAGGGAACGTCAGGTGTAGGAGAAGTGTGAAGAAAAGTTTCAGTTTCAGACACCAGCAAAGAAAAGTGAACACAGGAATAAAGGCTTTCCTCAGCTCTTGCTGTGTGTATGTATGGATGCCTCATGTTTTTAGCAGAGGGGATGACAGAAGGCAAAGTTACCTTTGCAAGGCTTTCTGTTGCTCCCACTTGGGTTTGGTGGGGTTAAGGAGGACAAAGGAGTGTCTGTGTGCAGAAGGTGAATCTGGAACAGTTTAGGTGGCTATAGTCACTTCTCAGACAGCTTGGGGAAACACCCTCTATAGACCCAACTGTAAAACCCGTTGTTCTCTCGTACAGTTGTCTTTGAGCCCTGTCTTAAAGCAACTGAGCATTGGCACCCTGCCTCTACCAGGTAGTGCTTTAATGCAGTAATACTCTGGGACGTAATTACATTGACCTCTGGAGAAGCTGAACTGAGAACTACTTGTTTCAGAAATGAGCAATTTCTGAGTGGGTGGCTCTTGCCATCTATGAAGCAAACAAGGCTTTGTTCAGCTCTGGGTATGACTGTTTCGGGGCTGCTGTTAAAACATGGCTAGCAGATGTGCTGTGGTGCCCCTACACTTACCTTTCTCCCTGGTCTGTATCTGAGCTAGCTGACATCTGAAAAATGTACATGAGGTTTATTTGCAAATGATAGTGCTTTAAGAGGGATTTTAAAGGTGCACCAGATACTGTAGCATGCATGTGTGCGTAGTTGCACCTTTAAGCAGTTTAGGTAATGAAGTATTTGATCTACATTTAGCCAAAAGTTGTGATTAGGCTTCTAAGACATTTTATAGGAGGAATGGCTTAAATAGCATGGAAGCCAGCCTGGCAGAACTAACGCTTCTAGCATACTGCTATCTTTGTTAATACGTTTGGCCACACTTAGTTCATTAATTACGTGGAAAAAGGCTGAGTAATCCAGTGGAAAACTATGTTGGGGAGGTGGAGGGGGAACTAGAGAGTGAGGAGGAGAAATCATAATGGTAAAGTTTCTGTTTCTGTCTTCTGGCTTAGGCTGTTCCAATGGCTGCTGCTGCTGTTGAGCGTTGCTGCTGTTGAGCCCAACAAAATCAAAATGTGCTGCTGATGAGAGAGAAGATGCAAGAGTGTGTCTAGGGGCAGAGAAGAGTATTTGTGTTTCTTGGAGGCTGCTATTAAGCTAAGAGCTAGGAAAAGATGAGAACTCCTAAAATCTGTTCCACCCGGAAACCTTCTTTCAGATGTTTTTGGTTGGTCTTCAGCTTTGATTGACCTTGGCTGCACAGGTACTAGCTCTGGGAAAATGGCAAGACTATGTAGTTAGCAATGGGAATGGAGGTAAAGGTAGGATGGCCTTTTCCATGGACGCACGCGGGAGTGAAACTGCCTGCTGTTCATGAACAGAATAAGTATTTTTCAAGAAAGCTTGCTTTTGGTTTTAAATAATTTAATTGCTTTGTCTAAGCATCACAATACGTTCTGAATAAACTGGAAACTCCTAAAACAATGGCTGAAAGTGGAAGATGGTGATGTGCTTGATGGTAAAACCTGCTACTGTGCATCATCAGTTGTGTATCAGTAGTTATTAAATCAATTTCTGACTTGATTCCTTTGTTATTTTGTTACCATGATTTGATGATTGTTCTTAGTACCTCAGCTGTACATGACTTCTTAGGCTTCCACTTCTTAACTCTTTTTTTGTGAATTCCTTGTGAGACGGTATGAACACTGGTGGTTGAATTTTATAAAGCAGTATATAGAGAGATGGTGCTTTGGGTCTCTTCCTGAGGTGCTTTCAAGTTCTGCTGCTGTTCTGGATCTTGGTGCTCAGGCCTTTGGGGAGCCAAGTTTGTAGCATAAGTTGGCTCTGTAGTTTTCTCTGTTATTTGAAACTGGTATCAAATGTGGAGCTTGAGGTGGGCATAGAGACTTTAGTCATGTTTCTGTTGCATCTTTGTGATGCGAAAAGAAACTGGGTGTGGCGATATGAGCAAGAGGAGAAACTGTTGCTGAGGAGGGGGAGGGCAAAAGGGTTTAGGGAGAAGAAACTCCCAGTCCAAAACCTGAAAGCAGAGTACTATTTGGAGCACAACTGGGGCACTGTTACCCTTTTTTTTTCTTGCTGGAGTCAAGGGGATTGTGACCCCAAAGTCCCGTAGTGGCCATTCTGTTTTTGTAGAACTGTATTTCATGTTGGTGTGAGGTTGAGCAGCCATCTTGATTTTTCTCCACACCATGGACCAGCGCAGGTCCTCAGTGGAAACTCTGGCTCCTGAACAGACTGATGGTTGCAGCAGCAGAGCTCTCCTGCTTCCCCGGCTGAGTGCAGGGCTGTAGCCCTGGCACAGCAAAGCTCTCCACCTCACGGGAGGAGAAAAGGCCGCTTGCAGCCACCAGAGCAAGGCTGGGAGGCTGCTGTGGCTTTGGAATATCAGCACTGTGCTTGAAGATGGTGCTGATAGTGAAGGTTTATTTAATGAGGGGGTTGGGTGGAGGTGGGATCAAGTAACTGGTAGCTTTCTTGCTTTGTAATTTATTTTCAATAAAAGAACTAGAGGATACAATATATACAGACTTGACCATTCATTTTTTTCAAGTCTCTGCACTTTGAGAGGAGTCAGTTGCTTAGAGTGACTGTCTTTGCTTTGTCCGCTCTCTGATTCGAAAGCAGGCTTTCCAAAAGCAGCTGCACACGTCACTCCAGCTAAAGGCAGCACTTGGATAGATGTGTTTCCCAACAGGCTCTGAATGCAGGGCTGTGCTTGCAGGATGTAGGACCTGGTCATGCCTAAACCTGAACTTTTTGTCACAAGTGAAAGGATGTATTTGTGAGCAGCAAGAAATTGCATCCCTCCTGTATATTAGCTTTCTTCATCTTTTCTGGGATCTTCTCTCCCATTGGGGAGTTTCATATTTCATGTGACAGTTAGCTGCCCACCTCCTGTGCTGTTGGGTTTTTGTTGTAAGGAAAACTGCTGCCAGAATCACTGTCACTGAGCAGCTGTAGCTGCCACCATTCCCCCTGCCTGCCCTGCACACCCCCACCCAATCCCCCCTTTCCCAGCTCTCAGAGAACCTGATGGCTAGCTTTAGAGCTGATGTCAGCTCCTCAGTTTCCCAACTTGAGTGGGAAGAGAGAGAAACTCCTCAATGAGCAATCATGTCTCCAGATACGGTGTTATGAAGTATGCGTCCTTCTAAACAGCCTCGCTGCGTCACAGCTGGCATGCTATGCGGTGATGTAGCGCCGGGTAACGAGCACAATAATCTGTCCTACTCTGGGATTTGAGAAGTTGCCAGTTTATTCCCAGACTTGAGTTTTTCAAATGCTTGAAAAAAAAGCCACAAAGTTGGCCAGCAACAGTTTTGTTCATTTCTGTTAGCGATTTGGTGTTGTCCGGCTGCGCAGAGATTTGCATACTTCTTCCACACAGGAGGAACTGTGCAACTGTTGCATCAAAGGGTAGTTTCAGGAGGAGATAAGGTTTCTGTTCCAGCAGAAAGTTGTTCTTATCGTCTTGAAAGAATATTTCAAGTAATTTGCTGAATGTTACCTTTGAAAATTTTATATATAAATCCTGTTCATCTGGATACAAAAGAGGTTGCTGCAGAAGGAATGTATTGCTTTGGCATAGCGGCTGCCTCTTTAAAAAAATCTTGGACCCTGGTGAAGAATAGAAGTATGTGTTTCTGTTTTTTGGCAAAAAGTATGTTCACTTTGGTTCTTGTGGAAAATATGTTATATAGATTCTAGTGATGTTGTCGTGACAAATAGAAAAAACTTTGTTTCTTTTTTTTTTTGAAGAAGGAAATTTACTTTAATGCAAGTAGGATGAAATCCCTGTGCTCTTACATATGCCTGGAGTGTTTTCAGTTTTCTTAAGTATTTGATTTATCCAAGATTTGCAATACTGGCATGTGGACTTCCAAATCCCTCATATAAACTGAGCTCTTTTTCTGTTCCAGCCTTAGTGAGGAAAGTTTTCTTATAGATAACTGGTGTGACAGTTGAGGATAGGGGAAAACAAAATGTAGTAGTTCTCTATAACATGGCAGATCCAGTGGGAACTGCTGGGGTATACGTGGTATTTGTTAACAGGAATTACTACTTAAATTGCTGTGATGTATCATATTTGGCTCTTACAGGTTTTGACTAAATCAGTTTGAGGTGGTGTTGTCTGAATTGATCCTTCAGGGAAGAAAGATGCAAGTGAGTTAACACAGGTCATGTTTGAGGACATGGTGTAGTGCAGAGCATCAGGGAGTCTTCAGTAGGACTCAGCTACCACCCTGATGTGGGTGGGTTTGGTAGCACTGTTTCCCAGACTTGTGGACTCTCTCGTTTTGCCTTTATGTCTTTTGCCAGGCTCTTACTGTTGATCCTAAAATTTCCTATATTGGAAATCAGTTCCATGATGTTTCAGTCCATATGAGCCAAATATGAGAGAAAACATTGTGATGAGGGGAGATATTTTACAGTGTTGCATAATCTTTATACCACTTTGGGGTGGGGTAAGTGGTTTGGAGCATGGTCTCAAGATCTTTTTTTGAACAAAGGATTTTGTCTCCGGGCTACATTCATAAACTCTTGAAAATGTCTGTTCTTGGAGTCAAATAGAGACTCGTGGTGTTGCCTGTCTGACTTCTGAGAAGGTTTGCTGTGTGTTGGCAGTGTTCCAGACCTTACAACTTTTTCTTCTGCCAGACTCAGCATCCCTGTGGGCCTGTGAAGTGTTTTCCAGACTATCATAGCTGAGACTTGATAGAACTTCTCTTCCTCAGTGTGAGCTAGGATGAGACTGGGAAACGGGAATGAAATCTGAGAGGGTCTCTCTTCTGGTTCTGGTGTTCTTGGTAGTTTGGAACAGAAGATGGAAAAACAGGGCTGCAATCTAAGTGAGGGCTGTTAGAAGTGGATCAGCATTGTGTAGGAAAAGAGAAGTGAGGACTGAAAGTTTTGAAATAAAATTGAGGCAGAAGTCATCTGCTGAAGTAGATGATTAAAACCCCACTGAATATGTAGCTGACAGGTGGATGGGTAAGAAGGTTGATGTGGTGGGCAAGTGTTGGAGAAGGCAGTTGGGGAGAGAGGGCAGAGGATGGCTGTGGTGAGTTTGAACAGTGAAACTGGAGATAGAATTCAGGACCCTTTTTTGTGGTGCTAGTGAAATTGGAGAGAAAGGCAGCCCTTGCCCAGACGTTTGTATTCTGCTGCAGGCATGATGTGAGAAAAGAGACTTCTCCTGTAGCAAAGTCAGATCAACAAACAGACCTGAGGCAAAGGCAGAAAAAGTGTTCATCACTGGGTTGTGGACCTGATCTGACTTGCCTTGTAGCCACTACTTTGTATGGGATTGAAGGGGAGAACAGCGTGGCTCCACACTGAGGTTTTTTGAACCTCCCTCCCCAGAAGTTAGGGTTTCCTTATGGGCTTTACAAAGATGCTTGGTACGCAAGGAGAAAGGTTCCTTTAGCTGTTTGTTCGGCATGTTCAGAACTGAAGATCTCACCTTCTGTCCTTGGAAAATGAGGGTTGCATCATCAATGACCATATTGCAATCTAACATGGGGTTTACTCAGTATAGGAATTTGGTGGCAGAAATGAGGACTTTTTGTTCAGCAACTACCATTTTCTTTCTGAGCTTATGCTTTTCTACAAGGAAAAACATAGTTAAACAAAATTTTGGATATTTTGAATTCCAACACTAATTTATTTGAAAGCATCCTGTCCTTAACCACAAGCTTCCTTTCTAAAAACTTACATAGAAGTAGTTATAGAATAGTTCGAGTTGGAAGGGATGTCAAAGACCATCTAGTTGAACCCCCTGCCATGGGCAGGGATACCCTCTGCCAGACCAGGTTGCCCAAAGTTCCATCCAACCTGGCCTTGGGAGGGGGCAGCCACAGATTGTCTGGGCAGCCTGTGCCAGGGCCTCACTGCCTGCACAGGGAAGAGTTTCTGCCTTAGATCTAATCTAAATCTATCTTCTTTCAGTTTCAACCCATTGCTCCTCATCCTGTCAGTACACTCCCTCTCCCTCTTTCCTGTGGCTCCCTTTAAGTACTGGAAGGCTGCAAGAAGGTCTCCCTGGAGCCTTCTCTTCTCCAGGCTGAATAAGGCCATCTCTCACAGCCTGTCTTCACAGGAGAGGTGCTCCAGCCCTCTGATCATCTTCATGGAAGTCCTCTGGACCCACTTGATCTTGTCCATGGGTTTTTATTCATCCTTTTTGAGTGTTTTTGCAGCACAGCATACTGGATAAATTTGTTGCCCTTGCAGAATAGTGCTAGAGGTGATCCTTTTGTTCAATTTAAAAGTCTGTTTTGCTGCTGGCTTGTGACCTGAGGTGTTGTAGCATGAGGTATTGTTATAGCTGTGGCTGTTGGTGGCGCAAGTGGGGGCAGCACCTTGTTCTTCGGAACTGAGGGAGCGTTTCACTTAAATAGTAACTTTAAGTACTTTGTTGTGTGGAATATAAGGAATATAGAATACATGTTTTCCCACTCTGCCAAGGATTCCTAGGTTTTACTTAGTATGTCCTATGGTCTAGAATCCTCATGGACGTTCAGTTCTAAGAACTGCTGTTGCTACTGATGTGCAACAATGCTCCAGAGGTGGTTGTGTTCTTGCTAGTTTTTTTAATAACCTTAGCTTCACTGCAAGGAACTTCATGGAATTGGAGTCAAATTCTTGACTGTCGAAGTGCTGGCACCCTTTCTGTTCTGGAAACTGGAGGCGGTACAAATATAATTGTTTTGCTTCCTTTTTCTTCATGTGAAAAAGCTGAACTTTTGGTCTTTTAGAGATCAGCCTGTGGAATGCCAATTCTGATATTTAACGAGTGGAGTTTTATACCTGGAGTTAATGTTATGTTGCCATTTGAATCTGACAATATGACACCTTGTTAGTTGTTATCTCTGTGGAGACATGTATGTCCCTGAAGTGAATAGGCTATACATTAGAATTCATCCTTTAAAAGCTGTTTTGATTTACCACAACTGAAGCTATCTAATGCTCTGTTCTGGCTGAAGTTCAAAACGGAGCAGCAGTCTTTCCATCGAAAAGCTGCCTGGGATAGGCTGTTGATATTGCTTGTTGATTTCTGAGTAACAGCTTGTGACAATTTTTTTTATTGCTACAAAACAATGACTGCTATTTCTGAGCTGGTTAAAAAATGAAACAGGTGTTGTTTGTCACAGCTCAAATATTGAGGCTCTCTCTGTAAGTACCACGTGTGCTACAGTGATAACCTTCCTTCTGGTCTGTGCTGGTGTATTAAGCCAAATACAGTCTTTGTGTGGTAGTACAATGGCTGTCATCTTATGTGTTGCTGTTCTCAGCAGTGAACTTTTCGATTTTGATCATAAATGTGTTAGAAACGTTGGATTTCTCCCAAGTGTAATAAATGTGTGCTGCTGTTCCCGAGTATCTTCGTTTGCTAACTTTGAGAATGCAAAATCACTTTCTTATGTATCCTAAACACAGATCATAGCAAAGGTCTTCAGTTTTGATGTAAATAAATCTGGAAGTGACTCTTAAAGTTTGATAATATTTTAAAGCCACTTGTATACAATATAAAAAAGAAAAATACTTTGTGCAAAATAAGATAGTTACATATTATGTTATGCTTAATAGGCTGCTGCTCTTTATGTGGTATCTTGGCCAGATGCAGTCCTCTAACCACTGTCCACCATATTCTTTAATGAGAGAGAAGAAAAGGTGTGGAAGAACCAGTTGAGAAGCAGGGCCTGAAGCAGCAGGAGCGTTTTGGCTTCAAAAGGTGCTGGAGCCACTCTACTTGGTGGTAGTGGTGGATGAGGAGCCGAGCAGGGTCTCCTTGAGAAGGAATGAGAAGAGTAGAGAGTGCAATTCTCTTTATCTCCAGAAGTCTAGGACTGTCTTTTCTGGCAGCCTGCCTCTAAGGTAGAAAGAGGGGCAGGACACTTCTTCCTCAACAAGGTAGATCCTTCCTTAGCTTGCCTGTTCCTTTATTCTCTCGCAATGAGCGAGGGACTAAATGTGTCTTGGTGCATGTGCTTTCTTCTTTCATTCATTCTGGGAAAAGAAGTCATATCCTATGTCAAACTTTTCTCTTAAGATGCCTAGAGAACCTTGGTCAAGGAGACAGTCCTGGTTGAGGAGAGCGATTTGCAGGGTCTTTCTCAATTTCATGTCATCATCCGGTATCTGTTTCCCATGAGCTTGTAGCCCATGACGTTTTTTGGTCTGTGAATGCAATATTTTGCTCCAGAGCACTGTGGCAGGACAAATGCCTGCTGCAAGTTTATCTGAAATGTTTCCTGCCAACAGTGGATGGAGCTGTGTTGCTCTATTTTGGCTACTGGGCCAATGCAAAGGGGGAGGGAGCCCACAGGGATCAGCCTCAACAGAGCATGAGGTATGGACTTGGGCATACTTGTAGGTTATGCCAACTTCCAGTTGAAGCATTGATCTGTGTAGTTTAGGGACAAAATAAAATCTTTCCTAGGTTAAATTTGGCACATGTGGTTACTTCAGTGTTACTGTGTGCAGATGGCAGCTGGCATTTGAACCCCTCTCCACAATCCTTGCACACTGACAAATGTGAGCTAGACAACTTGTAAACTAATCAAAAAGGTATCAGTTAAGGCTGTCTTGTTTTAAAAGAGTGAAGGTTTTAGCCACACAAATGTTCGAGGGCTCTGAACTGCTAGAGACACTTCTACCCTAAATGAAATGAGGTGGGTGTACACATTTCACAGTTTTTAAACTGTTTGGAAACTTCAATTAGGATTATTATATTTAATCAAGTGCAATTTGTTGAGCGTGAGTAAGACTTTAAGAACAGAAAGTGGCTTTGCTCTAAATCTGAATTATCAGTTTAAGATCAAGGTTGAAATCTCCCTACTAAACTAATAATGTAAACCAGTTTTTCATAGGAAATCATCTAAGTGCTTTAATTGTGATTAGGATGACATCTTTAATACAAGAACATGCAAACATTAAAATTACTAATTGTTTTTCACTTTTAGTAAGAATCAGAATTCTAGATGTTTAGATTTATAGCAGGTCTTTTTTTTTTGTGGGGAGGGAACTTTACGTAGAGGCTTGCGTCATTTAGGTCTTAAGTGATTCTTAGCACTCTTTGTACACCCTATGTGTATGTCTTCATGCTTCCTCAGCAGTGTGTTTTTACCCCATGAGTATTATAGGATTCCTCTCAAAAGCCATTAAACTGATGAGTTTGCTCTATGAGCAATTTTGAAAAAAACACTTGAGTTGAAAAGGAATAAGAAAAATAGAGATAACACGTTACCATTATTTGTGGTAGTAATGTCCTTAGGCTAATGGAAAACTGGCTGGATTTGGCTTTCCTAATTTGAAAGGCTAGTAATTTTGAAAATCAGTTAAATATGTTCATGTAAATGTGGTAACTCGCACCAGATACGTAGTGCTCTAAGTACAAGGACTCTTAGCAGAAGAGCTGCATCTCCAATAAGTTAGTATCAAGAGAAATGGGAGTTTTGTGGGTTCTTGTGTTTGTGGTTTTGGGTTTTTTGTGGGGTTTTGGTGATTGTTTTGGGTTGGGTTTTTGTAAAAAAAACAGAGAAATAACCCTGTCTATTAAAAACAAACAAACAAAAGTTTTAACCTTCTTGGGCAGACTTCTCTGAAGCTCATGAGCCCCTGGCTCATTAGGCTGCATAGCTGAGGCTGCTGCGCTTGCCGGAAAGCCGGGCATTTATGATCGAGTTCCTGTTATTGACTGGCTCCAGAGAAAAATCCCAATTTCCACCAGACATAATACAGTAAGGCCACTGTGGGAGACTTCTGTGAGCACTCTTCTGGCATTTTTAGACTGGGAATTTTATTTTTCTATTTCTGGGGTTATTTTCTTGACTCTTAAGCAAGTTTTTCAAGTAATTTAGAAAATGAGCAACTTTAACACAGTGGCTTAGTGAGGCTGGGTAATGTGGAACAAAGAAAGCATTTGCAAATCTCTTTGCAATTGTACTATGAGAGTACTAGTTTGGGGTTTTTTATATACACTAAAGATACGTGTATATAAGTGGCTTATTAGTTGTCTGGGTTTGGTAATAGTGGTGAAGTTTTAGCAAAGTGATCTGCAGTATGATCAAAATGCTGTAGAAAAGCAAAGTGCATTTGCTGCAGCTTTGAAATTTATTTACCACAGTATATAAGAATCATTTAAACATTAATTCACGAGTAGGGAAAACCACATTTATTTTAACTTTCAAAGATACAATCTGTGGCTTTTCAGAAAGTGTTGAAGACTTCCTTCGTTTGAATACTTCCCCACAATGTAGCGTTAACATGAATTTACTGTAGCTTTCTCCTTTATTTGGTGCTATGTAGCTCATTGTGCACAAAGCATTTAATTTTTGAGTACTGCTTTGAAATCCCTTGGAGCTGGGATTATTCCTGGGTGATCTAAATATGTTTCATTCAAAGCTTCTCTATGTGAGGACAATTTATAGTTGCAGTGAACTAGGGGTCCCATTACAGGCAAAAGCGGCTCTGTTTACGGCTGCACTTCAAATATAGATGCCAGCAGGTCCTCCTGTGCTGTCTGTACCTTGCTTTTCTCCTTATCCACGCAGGAGTGTTTGGGAGGCAAATTGGAATGTCAGTTCTTTAAACTCTGTTGTGTATTGATCTGAATCACAGTTGCAGTCATGCAGTTGATTTTTTGAAGTTGGATGCTTAATCTTGTTGGCTTTTGTTGACATTTCTGTACTCTTCAGCCCTTTAGGAAGCAGGTTAATTTTCAATGTTTCATGCACATCATGAAACACACTGGCTGCTAAAATACAGGTTGGGGTCTGCATTTGGTACTAAGGCAGGAGAACACGTTACTCTTGTTGACCAGCAATGTTAATGTATTAGGTTTTATTCTTTTTAGTATTATGAATGAATAGTCTCTTGCTTGTTTACTCCACGATAACATTTTCCTGTGGCTAGGGCCAGCCTGGACACACTCGGTTATAATGAATGAAGAATGAAGAGTTGGAAACCCTTCTGCTTAGCGTGGTTTTTACTCTCCTGGGGGGAGAGAGGAGTGAAGATACAATTTCCAGCTCAGGACCTGGGCTACAACCAAAAACAGCAGAAAGGAAAGGTGTATCGGGGCAATCGCTAGTGGTTTTAAGTGTGATGGGCAGGCACTTCATCCATGGCTTGCTTCCTTCTCTGCTGCTTTTAAAGACGGTCCTGCAGTCAAGTGCAAGATCTCTAGCCATGTTTTATAGATTGGAAAGCTTGCTTCTCTTCCAGATTTTATCTATTTAAAGTTGCTGTCAGCTTCAAAATAACTTGTTCAATGTAACAAGTTGAATAAATTCAAGTGAAGAAAATATTCTCTCTGTACATGCTGAAGAAGCTGTTGTGGTGGGGGATTTCATTAAAGTCATCTTAGGTGTCTAGCCAGTGTTTTCTTCCAGTTCGACAATTTGTTAGTTTTTCAGATATGTAGCAATTGTGTACTGCTTTAATTTTGCAAATTTCAGGGTGTGGTAGTGCAAGTGATTTTTAAGGGCTTTAATTGTATAGAAGCACTTTGATATATATGTATAAATTGTATTAAAAAACATTAAAAAAAAGGCAAAACAAAAATCCCCCCGAACTAGAAATGCCATGGAAAAAATGTGAAATCTAGCACATGAGGTTTTTTTCTTCAGAAAAAATTATTTTATTAGATATAAGGTATGTGCATTTGAGGGGTGGAAGGGTGGAATTAAGGCAGTAAGTGGTTATTTTTATCCTCTGCTATATATTTCAGTTAATCTACCTTACCCAGACTCTGCACTTTGTTTTCCTGCTGTCCAGGGCTTGCTCTCATTAATGAGAGGCGGATGGTGCAGAAATTCATGCAAACTAGTTGTTCAAGCAAATTCATCTTTGAAGCTGGATGCTCATACCAGAGCTGTTCAGAATCTCTCTACAGATACTAAACGTTTTCCCCCTCCCCTTTTTTAAAAATAGAAATAGTCGAATCCTACCCCTTCCCTCAACAAAGGCAGACAATGATTAGTGTAGAAAAAGTCTCCGTGAGCTCTTCAAATTTAGCTAGCTTATGTAACCAAGATAAGGTGGAGTTTTTTAACTGGCAGGTATCCTGCAATCTTAATGATAATCTTGTTCACGGTGTTATAGTTTCCAAATATACAGCAAAGGGAAACAAAAGTAGGGGTTTGATCACCTTCTCAGCCCTAGAGGAGAAATGCAGTAAGTCCGGGGGTTGGGGTAACGCTTTCTTCAGAAAAACAAAAAACCAAACAAAACCAAAACCATGAGAGTTAAGTCAGTCTAAGTAGTTCTAATGATAGCAGATATTTTAGGGTAAAAGTTTTAATATAAATGTGCACATCTTTTAAAAAGTATATGTACCTTCTTTTAGCTTTTTAAAAAGACCTATTGAATAAAAATACTTTGATTTAAGGAAATATCTCAACTAAGACACTGACTAAACTGTTGAAGTTAAATTAACTAAGTGTGAGGATGTACAACATCCAAAGCTCACATGTCAGTTTACTAGAGCTATAAAAGTGTCATATATATCAGGGATACAGAAATATTAATAACTTTATTCCCCTGAATGAAGCTGAATTCCTGATTGTCATTTAATCAAATAACCTGAAAATAGTGATAGCTTCCTTATTCTCTTAATTTTGATAAAAGCAGAGAAACTTGCAAGGGAAAACGTGTGAAATGACTGAGAAAATGTCATGAGTGTTAGCGTTTTTAAAAAGATCAAAAAAAGGTCATTTCAAGCTTGATTCTTACAGTCTCAATAAGAAGCTGTAGTTTTAAGACTTGCAAAGCTGTAATTTGTTTGTAAATAATTTAGTTTAGAAACAACAGTAGTTCTTTAAACTATTCTGTTGTCTGAAAGGCACACTGGACCCGTTTTAAAAGAATGAGACCTTCCTGTTTTACTTGAATGTGTTATTATCCTCATAATAAAAGATTGCTATAACAGAACAAGTGAGTACTGATAAATACAGAGAAAAATATTGTTGTGCAAAACTTGACAGGAAAGGAATAGTCAATTTGCTTCCTGCAGTGAATTTTATTTTTTGCTTTGGATGGCAAGGAACATTTTTCAACATTTGATTTGTATCACAATTCTTCAAACCAACTCACAGCCTTTAATCTCGGGATTGGAAAGGGGACTTGAGGACTTTGTCTTTCTCTCCTGTCATTACTTACTTTAACAATAAGAATTTGGAACGATTTTAGTAAGATAAAATATCAAATGGTAATAAAATAGGGGAATGCAGCTGATTTGTTGGGCATATTATAAAGGCTTGTAAATCATAGCTAGATGGCTTCAACTTTAGAAAGAGACTTAGCCTTGTATTCCACAGAAGAACTAGCTAGCTGTATGGACTGGGTTTTTCTTTCTATTATGAGGTGTCTAGCAGAACATGAACTACTTAAGTAGATGCCAGTATGGCACAAGGAATAAAATTTCAGTCAAAACTATATGGCAACAGAAAAGACAGGAAGATAAAGGCAGGTGTTCACAGAGGAACTCTTGAGCTGCTGACAGCATTTTATAAAATACAACGTTGGAGGATAAAGAATTTGGAAAAGCAGATGGTAGTTTCATGGTAAGGCTCACTTGTGCGTGTTAAAAGGAAAGCAAGCTTGCAGAATGAAATACGAGCTAGGCTTCTAGAGTCTTACATTTTCTTACTGTATTTTGTAAGCACGATTTCTTTTGTGTTTGTCCCTTAAGGTTTTTAACAAGTTGTGTATTTTTGTGGGATGAGAAATCAAGTGACGTGGCATTATTCGAATTCCCACATCTTTTTTTCATTTCACTTCATCCCAGAGGTCTATTTTCAACTTGGAAACACTTCATTCTGAATTGAGGACATAGTGAAGGTACTATTTTCAGTTTCACAGATGTTGAAAGATTCCAGTTAGGGAGAAAAATTGATGGGGAATGGAGGCCACTTTCAGAAATCCTAGAGCATCAGAAATCTGATCTTTTTCTTTTGTGTTTTTATCTCTCTCCTTGCCTGCGTGTACGCAGGTGAACCATGGAAAAAGAATTCCATCCCTTACTAGAGGGTGTGAGTCCTCTGACCATCAGAATTTATAACAGCAGTGATTGGCAGGAACTGCTCTGTAGATTTATCCACACTTCTCTGCTTTGAGCGTTATACCACTATGCATCATCACTTTGGTTCATGCATGTGCATGTAATACACTGACACCTGGACTTTTGTCACAACTAAATGGCAGATTTTGTGAAGCTAATGTTAGTAAAGACCTGACATAGAATAGTTTCATCTTTCTGTTATACTCCCTCAATCCAGGAAAAATTCAGCATCCTGACCATCTTCATGGTCATCCTGCTGAACTCATTAATTTATTGCCCTCCTCTGTGTTGGAACATCCCTTTGGCTCTAAACAGTTACTGACTTCTCAGAGCTATTTCCCCTGGTAACTGAGCATTTAACAGGTTCTGAGGTTGCAGGTAGTCTGAAGTTAAAGCAGCGAAAGTGGTGTTTTTCAAGTGTTTGGAGAGATTTGTGGCACTAAGAACAAATTCATCAGTCAAATATTCTCTGTGCTAAGAAGGCAAACCTGGTGTGATTGGGAAAAAAAAAAGGGTTTTTTTTCTTGTATGGAACCATTTTTTATAGACCCTTATCTTCAGCACTGTTGCAGTCATTGTTGATCTGCTTACTTTTTACAGGCCTTTAAATAAAAACTTGAGCTTCTGAATTTGGGCTCAAGGGTTAATATGGAGACTTTTAAGATCACTGTCTATGCTGTTCCTGGTATGTTTTAAATATATACCCAGTACCTGTTACTTGACTTGGTGGCATATCCATTTTGGTATGCCTCTTCCTATATGCCTGAGAAATTCCTGTGAACTGTGGGAGACCAGGGCCTGCTACAGCAGGGAATGTTAAGGTTTCAAGTAGATTGAGTTGGCAGAGTGTCATCAGGAAGGATGGGACTTTTGCAACATGCACAGCCCCTAAGATCATGTAAGCAACTTGGGAATAATTAATTCTGCAATTAGTTCTTTATTGACTTCTTGTCTTCTCAGTGAATCTTGCACTTTGAACCTCATCTTTCTGACCAAAGCATCTCTGAAATAAACTTTCACATAATCATCCAAGTGATTTTTCTTCTACCAGTTGCTCTGGTTAAACAAGTAATTTCTGTGTGTAGTGGCTATTTAGTGGTAAAGGCCATATGGAAATATGTTGATATAGCCACAATGGGTTGGATAGTTTTGAAACTTAGTCCTTCAAGGGAAAATTTCTTGGAGAGAGCTTTTCTCTAGCAGTAAACTGAACTTTGGTTATTTATATTTTCTGGGATGGGGAGGGGAAGCGGAATCTTGCTGCCCACTGATTAAAGTACTCACTTGAGCTGTTATAGATGATGGTTTGTAATCTTGGTTCAGATCAGCTGTGTATATTTCAGTAATTCCACCTCTTGTATAGAAGCTGTGATGTTGCTTCAGAATAGCAGATAACTGGTGGCTTTGGTTGTCACCTGGTAATGGTCAGATCTGAATTAGGCTACTGTGATTTGGTAGACACTATGGATGTTGGTCTTTATGAAATGCTACCCTAAAAGATGTTGGGTGTGGACTACCAAAACAAAACCCCATATGCTCAACAAAACCACGAGATTTTTCCTAGTGAAAGTTCTTTCTCATATGTTCCCATGAAAAGTGTGGTTTAGCTTGAATTTTCCTTGTAAAAGCCCTCTGCTTTGTCAAAAAAATCCTAACTAGCTCAAGAGTAGAGGTGTTTCTTTGCCAAGGAATGATCCCAGTAGTGTTAGAGAGAAGCCATGATAAATGGTACTTTTTCACAGAAGCGGGAGACCATTTTTACCATTTTTAAAATATTGAGAGATTTTTCCGTCTGAATATAATAACCACTAAATTTCTATGTCAATGCTGGAAGCTATGGGCAGCTTCACTTAAGTGATAACAAAAAAGTTCTGTGCTGTTCTCTTTGCCAGTAAATTTAACTGCTTAGTATTCTTACCTTATATGGCTTGTATTAAATATAGGAAGAGGGTGAACAGCCCTTTTAGCTTAATTTTCTAAACATTTTGTTTCGGGGGATTTAGGGTTCTTGTTGTTTTTTTGTTTTGTTTGGTTGGGGCTATTTATTTTTTACAGTTAAACACTTCTGAATTTGGACTCTAAAAAAAGGATGCATATAAACACTTTTAAGTAATATTTGATATGTGAGCGAGAATAGAATAGAACTCTAACAAGTATGAGGACAAACCAGAATAATTCTAATATGCATTCTGTACTGGGAGGAGTGATGTTGTGTGGGTTTTTGAGGGGTTTTTTTCTCTCCTCTCGTTTTAACTGATTTATTGCCTGTATTTCTACTAGCAAAGAATACCTTAGACTTTATGCAGTTCTGCCAATAAGATCCATATCTGTTGCCAGGATTACATTAGTCTTTGAGCTGTGTTTTTCGTTCTTGCCCCAAAGATTGTCCTAAATTGCCATTTTAAATAGTCTGTGAGCTGTTAGCATGTTTGTTGTGCTGTGTCTTCAAGATACTGATCTGCTAAACAGGCTGTTTCAGTACGCCAGCAGCGTAACTGATACTGCGTAATGTTGAACCCGAGCATGATCTTAATAAAACGGCTAGTTTAAATGTCATATATAGTTTCAGAAACAGTTAAGGATCTTTTAAAGTAATTACACATTCAGCAGGTCCCTTTCGAGCAGATTTCATTTTGCTAAGGTATATCCTATTGTTCATATTTCATAAAACAACTTGTCACTAGTTTATTGGCAAAATGTTTGTATGAAGACAAAACTGTTGTAATAAATGTTCTCAATGAGTGGCATTTAAATGCACTGACTTGGGACTATACCGCCGCTCTCTTTCATACATCAGCTGTGTTTGGATGATCTGCTACAGGGAAAACTTCTTTCTAGATTCCTGTATTCCATACCATAGAATAAACTACTCTTCAGTGTTAATACACTTCACTTGAAAGGAAATATGTATGCCAGCCTAGCTAGCGTTTCTCAAATTACACTTGGAGAGTAGAAATTAAAAAATATTTCCTTTCTTCCTTGAACTTTGTTTCAGTTTGGTACATATGTTAAAATGAAAAATAACAGCGTGAAATTAAATCCTGAAAAGGTGCTGCTCAAAGCCACAACAAAGAAAATTGAAAACTGGTCTAAGCTCATGTACGATCTAGCACTGTTGGATTATCTTCTGGTTGATGGAGAAATCTGTATATTACCTTGTTCCAATTATCAGTGCTACTTTGCTGAAGCATGCATGTGAAAAAACCATGCTGGTATGTCATGTTCTTCTGTGTGTTAAAAAACCCACAAACAACACTATTTGCACAAACACATGTATAGTTTCCCCCCTGCTGCCCTGAGTTACTGATTTAATTGATCACAATCTTGATCAAATCACTTAATTTGGTGAATTGCGTTACCAACTAGATTTTCATCGCCATAGATCTGTGCAGTTCAGGATAGCTTCAGACTACAGCTTTCCTGTTTTGTTCCTTTCTGTAAAAACAAAATAAAAAAATCTAAATTTTTTCTGATAAGGTTAATAGCTTTAGTTTGTTAACCCCATCTTGCCTGTGCCCTTCTGCAGCTACAGCGATGTCACGGTTAAAAGCGCAGCTGTACGAATAGCCGTACGAATCGCCTCGCTGGCTCTCAGGTAGTCTCTTCACAATGCCTACATTTTTCTGTATTTAACCCTTCAGAGCTAAGTGTTCATATTTCTCAACCCAAGTGCAAATGCACACTGGTATTAACACCTCAGCCCTGTGGAAACAGATTCCGCTGCTGGCAGAGGGTTAAGGTCCAGAACCGCTGCTGTACACGAGTGATTTTGTGCAGAGCATTTCAATTCTCTGCAATATCATGTCTTCCCATCAAATGGGTTCTAGGAAAATCTTGGTTCTGGAACAAAAATAATTTTAAGTAACATGTACAAAAAGTAAATTAATCAGGGTAAATATTTGTGTAACCATGAATGGCAAAAGCTGACAATATAGGATTATGTGGCACTTTTACATTAAACAGGTCATTAAACATACTATACTGATGCAGTTGAGGGGGAAATAAGTAGTTGATTTGTATTTACAGGTTTAGTTTAATGAATAAAGCTACTGTGTGAGTTTCAAAAATAGATAAAAAGTTTCTGGCACATATGTTCTTTAATTGAAATTGAAAAAGTCCTGTTCTCTTTAAATTGGATGTCTAGACAGGGGAGGTGCACTTCGTTTTACTGAAGAGAGCTGAATACTCTCTAAATCTAGATTAGAGACTTTACAGGCAGATGAGATGTGAATCAGCTGTTTTAGAAAAGTTAACAAGCTATTTTGTGTTGTGTGCAGGGGCCCTGTGTGTATGAGCCCTTTCCTTCCTGAGCAATAGTACCACCTGAGTTACAGACTTAAAAACAAATTTCTTGCTTTGCCTGAAAGCAGCCTTCATGATGCCTGCCTGTGGTTCATTCTATGGGAAGAGTGGATGTGTTCTGCAGGAACCTGGTTAAACCTAATCTTAATTTTTGGTGATGGCTATGTAGATGGATGAGTATATTTTATATTGGTTAAATCCTGCTGTTGGATTAAAAATCTGGCTCCTGAAAGGTTTTTAACTTGGGAACAGTCTACCAATGTTTCAGGATTTTCTTCTTCAACATTATTGAATATTTCTTACTCCTTTTGATATCATTTGATGTATTTTGTACTATTATTTCAATAGCTAACTGAAGGGAAGAGTAGTTTAGAAATAGTGAGAGTCTAATGTTCTAACACTTCAGTGCTATTATTTTTTCTAAAAATGCCTTCTATTAGTATTCATCAATTCTTATTATTTTAGGAGCAAGACCAGTGCAGAATCCCATGCTGATATTTTATACAGTGTTTACTTAAATTAATATACATTGCCGTTGTTGAAATATTCTTGGGTTATTTAGATTTAGTCTCAAATATCAGCATAAAGCTCTTGGAGTTCTGCTCACATGAGGGAAATTAGCAGAATCAGGTTTAACTTAAGCATTAAAAGCCAAAGTTGTCTAATTGTAATGCCATTTGCAGCTTTGCAGAACTTGGACCTTTAGAAACATCTCAACTTGTTCACTGCTTAAAGTGTATGTGATCCTGTTTGTTCAAATCTTGGGGTTTAGCACCCACTTTTATTAAATGTGAAAGGACTGCATTAGTGTTGACTGTAGTTTTTACTGGGGATCCTTATAGGCAGGTGTAAATGTTTCACGAAATGCAGCAGACAGCTACCCTCCCTTAAGATTTATTATTGTTGTGATTAATTCTTCCTTACATCTTTAGTTTAGTCGATGTCTCATCGCTACTCAAATTCTTTTTGCTTTATTACTTTGCCTATCACATTATGTAAATCAAAGAAGCCAAAGAAAGGTGAGCTGCTATTTTTCTTGCTCTTTAGTTCTCATTATGCCAAGTTCCCACGGGGCATCCTGTCTTCCAAGTCAAGTAATTGTGGAGATGTAAAATGTCTGAGACTTCTACAGAAACCCCCCCACTCCAGAACTCTTGAGGGAAGATAAAGTGCAAAGTTGATCTCAAAACCCCATTGCATTTGTCTGGATATTGCTGTGGAGTTATACTTGGTGCATGAGGAAATGGTGTGTCAGTTAGTGAACGTGTGAATGGCAATGCTTGCGGTGCATATCTCGGAAACCACATTAATTCAGGATGTTGATGATAATTGGCATGGTGTAGATTGAAAATGTAGAAGCACGTGTTTTCTAGCCTTAGGAAAAAGTGATTCTTTGATAATGTTGTTAAAGCCTTAATCCGCAGGCACACTACAGATGCTTTCCTTCTAGTGAAACATGGCATAACATGATTAAATAGCTTGATGGGTTTTGTCCTGGGAGGTTTTGTCCCATATTTAGAAATATGTGTCATGGGATGATACAAACTTTTCCAAATTGGTTTCCTTAAGTGAGGGTATGATGCAAATAGAGACATTTTGAAGAATTCTACTGTTGTAAATTGAGTTGATGTGTAAAAGCTTTTGGAAGCTACAGGGATGCGACTGGATGAAACTTTGAGACAGAGGTGTAAGGAACTGACTTATCCCTATTTTTTTCTTTTTCACTGTTGGTCATTTAACAGCTTTCATGTCATCACTAGAGAGCTTTTTTTAGATTGAGCTGGTTATTTTGTTCTCTTCAATTGTGTGCTTTAAGCCAAAGTGTATTGCAGCTTCCAATTATATATCCTCTTGCCAGTACCAACCCTATTTCCCTTTGCTACAAAGGTGAGGAAGCCTGAAACTTAAAGTTTGTAGGAAGCTTTCTAGTAAGGGAGGGAAGGAAGTGAACAAAAGGAAGGTCGTGGTAGGAAATAAGTGAGAGCCTGTGATAAAACATCTTTACATTTGTCCTATGGTTATCTGTTTAACCTTTCTCAAGATTATTAATGAACTAGAGGCGACGTTAGGACTTGTGGTTTAGTAACTTCAGTACAGGATAGACTGGGAAACCAGGCAGTAATTAAAGCAGTTTATGTTCTGTCAACCCTAGTATGGGTGTCCCAGTGAGGTATCTGTTGTGCCTTACCCTAACAATGATGCTTATTAGTCCTTTCCTAATGTATATAAAAAGACTGTAAACCAGTTAAGGCCTTGTAAGTCTTCATTACTTGGAAATTTTTGGGGCTGGGTGAAAGAACATGACTTGGTTTTGCTGTATTGAGATTGCCTATATCATTTATTCGTCCAGCAGTGGTCTGTGTGGTGTGTCCTGCCAGGATCTTGTAAGATCGTTTTTCCTGTGCTTTGAGGCTTGGAACTCATTTAAAAATGTTTGTAATTAGTATGTTGGCATTTCTTGATACTCATATGTAATATATGTGCAGAGGAAATTTATGCAAAGTATGGGTAAACTCTGGTAAAGAGGGACCTAAAATGTCTTTACTTGGGTTGGCTTTGTTGTGTGTTTCTTTAACTCTTAAAAGCTCCTGGCTTTCTCTGGTGTCAGAAGGGGCAGCAATGGAAAACTAGGATTACTCCAAAAATGATCTCTTGAAGAAATGGTTATCATGGAGCGGTGAGAAGATTACTTTGCCACTGGTCACACAATGCTCGCTTTTTATAGAAAGCAGCTTCATATTTTGGTACTGTCTTATGGTTTATTAGTGAAAATAAGTTACTGTGGAATAAACCAGGTTGCTACCTGAGGGGTGACCTGCGGTGACAAGTGCTCTGCCTGCCCTGGCAGTAACTCAGTTATCCCATGTATGCAGGGGGTTCGGAGAGTCCGTATGTATGTACGCACATATTTGCTAATGCCTAGGGATCCCTTGGCAGCAGCAATGCTTAGCTCTTTATGAGGCCTCAAAAGACCCATGTTTTATAATTTTCTGGCTTTGTTTAACTTTTTGTTCAATTACATTACCTTGGCAATTTAACAGTTTCATAGCAGACCTTGGACTGCAGGACTTTGTTTTGAAGGTAGTGCGTGGAAGCCTAGGGAAGGTATTGCATTGGAAATGTGGAAATACTCTAGTCGGTCCTCAGAAAAAGTAAGAATGCCTCTTCTGTAGGAAGAGATGGAAGAATTCTTAAATGTAAGAATGAGCTGCTTCTGGGGAGGAGTTTATTAATCTTGCTGAGTATTTTTCCAGCTGATACCTTAGACCACAATTGTCTTATCCATGAGGAGTTCTATATGCACAGCCTGAATGTGGGTTATAAAAACCTGCATAGCAGGCTGCTTTGTAAGGAGCTAGTGGTTGGAATAGCCAAGTGCTCTGAAGTTGTGACTGCCGCTAACACCTGGCGGGTCTCACACAGCTTAACTTCCAGGATTCCTGTTTTCCTTACCGAGGGGATGCCGCTTCAGGAGCGCGGTACGGCTTAACTTGTGCGCGTTCTTGTTTTCCTGCCGGAATTTGGGCAGCCCCGGCAAATCGCAGCTCCGTTGCCCTCTGGCCCGTAGCGCTGTAATGCGGGAGATGTACCACGAGGTGGCCCAGCGATATAGCGCCGCGGGCATCCCTCCGCAGCGCCGGGCCCGCTCCGCAACGCGCTCCTTTCCCTACGGCTCAGCGCGAAGCTGGAAGCGCTTGTTCTGCGCGGCGCTGCAGCCCGCTGCCAAGTTCGGAGGAGTACGTGGTTACTCGTAGTTACCCCAGCGCATCCCTGCGCGGCCTGTATTGCGCAGGTGTGGAAGACAGCGAGGTGTCGCGTCCCATCCCGTCCCCCTCCCCTGCGCAGGGGTAGAGACGACAGCGAGGTGTCCCCCATCCAAGTATAGAGATAGCGAGGTGTCCCCCTTGCAGGTGTAGAGGGACCCCGCGCAGGTGTAGAGACAGAAAGGTGTCCCCTGCTCCTGCTCTCTCGCACATGACATCGCAGCGGAGTTGTGCTCCGGCCAGGCTTTTTGGAACAGATTCATCTCAAGGCATTTTGTTATTTGCTTTTGAAGCTTTAACAGCAACTTTGTTCTTGAGCCCGTCAGAACAGGGGTGGTTGGCTTAACTGTTTGCCGAGAGAGGAGAAATTGTAACGTTGGTGTTTTAATGATGCTGAAATGTGAACTCATTCCAAAAACAGTTGAAATACGAATTGCTGTGTAGCTACAGAAAGAAACACGATACTCAGGATCCTAATCTTTTTAATATGCCTGGGACCGAAAAGTAACTATAAAAGTGTCACTTTGCTTTGGAATAAAAATGGGAAGTTCTTGGAGAACCAGGCGATCTCTCAGCCTGCAAATTTTCCAGTTTGACCTAGTAAAACTTATTTTTAATTCTGGCTTTGATACCAATAGGAATGCTAAAACAGAACTGGCATTGGTGCCTAAGCTGGAATGGAGGCAGGTTCATCTCCTGTGGATAGCAGATAATGCTTCCTAATGCTGCTGGCATGGGGCAGGAAGAGGTAGGTTTGCTCCTGAGGTAGGGTAGAGAAGATGCTGAAGATTCAGGAAAAACTGAGCATTTCCAGTATTAAGATGCAGATCTTATGCGTCTTGTGAAAGTACAGGCTTATGCTGGGGAGTCCAGGGTTCCATCGGCATTCTTGCTTCTCCGTGTTGTGACCACAGCTTGTCAGCTCATAAGTATATGAAGATCTGACTGTCACCAATTGCTGATCTTGCTGGGACTGGGAACACAGGCCAGAACAAGTCTGTCTGTCTGAAAGAGATGGGTATCATACAATCAAGATGGGTATTCTGATCTGTAGTTGGTTGTTTGGGCTTCCCAGCTGGGAGAAAATGAAACAAAAGGTTTTTCCTGAAGCCATGGAAAATAACCAGTGTGATGAAGTTATTGTGTTTTACATTGACTACCATATTAGGGGCTAAGCCCTATGTGGTTAAAATCAAGAAGAGAAAAGGAACAATAAAGGCATTTTGGATGCTGGAAATGCTGTGCTGGTATTCTAATATACGATGTTGATGGACGTGGTTCACTAGTCATGCTGATGTGGTATGCTTAGAAGTAGAGTCAGAAACTATTGCTTGGAAATCTGTTTTAACTTCTGGTATTGAATGCACATATAACCTCTGTCTAGAGTTCGTGCAGCGGTAGCATCTTTAAAGACAAGTCTTCCCGCTTTGGTCAGAACTTAAGATGAAGTTTAACCAATTTTTCTAGTTCAATTTTGCACCTGGAAATAAATTTTTTTTCAATTATGAAAAGATAAAAGAACTACCAGGAGGGCTGCACAGAAGGTGGCAGGTACCTGCAGTACGTGTCGCCCGGCAGCTCAGGGTGGTTCAGGGCAGCAGTCTCTCGCAGAGCGTGTACGGTAGTCTGCCTTCCTGTCAGTAAGGTTTTGTCCAGGATAGTGCCTGCATTTAAACAATGGTTGTGGCACTTCAGCCCAATGCAGGCTGTATGAATTGCTTTGGCACCTGTGATGTTTGAATGGCTCAGAAACAGGGGTGGGTCTTAAAGGAAGTGGAAACTGAGAGCAGCGTTGTAGAAGTGGATTGAGTCCTTGAGGTGGAACTTGTTTGGTTAAATGTGCATGCTTGTCTTCCCTTTGTGATGGACTAATTAACACTGATCTCAAATAACAGATCTTCACAAGGGGAGGATGTCCAGGAGTCTTAGTGCTACCTTGCTAAGCATGGACAGTACTTCAAGAAGGGAAGTTTAGAATCACAGTCTCCTGAGTTGGAAGGGACCCATAAGGATCTCCTGGCTCCACACAGGGCCAGCCAAGAGCGTGTGACTGAGTCCATCATCAAGATGCTTCTTGAGCTCAGCCAAGCTCGGTGCTGTGACCACTTCCCTGGCGAGCCAGTTCCAGGGCCCAACCACCCTCTCAGTAAAGAACCTCTTCCTAATATCCAGCCTAAACCTCCTGTCTCAGCTTCATACCGTTCCTTTGGGTTCTATCACTGGTAAATTTGGTGAATACCAAGATGTACCACAGCTGCTTTGCTCATACCTTTTTTCTGAGGTCTTCCTTTTTTAACTGGAAGGTTGTTGGTTGTGTTTTTTCATAGCCAGTTCTTTTGAATCTCCTTTGCACAGCATATGGACTGAAGGATCTTTGCTGGAAGCAGGACCATAGTAAAGGAGAGGGGAAATACTGTGTCTAGACTAAACCACAGCTCTTCCTCCTCTGACGTGGCCAGTTCTGCCCAACCCAAGTCTGTAATGGAGTGACTGATGAGACAGTTAAAGGCTGAAGCTATTTTAGATGCTCACTCAGGATGCAGCCAATGAAAGTCAGGTCTTGTACTTGCCTCCTTGTAACCACATTTGTCCCACAAATGAGTGGGGCTTGTGTTACTTGCCCAGGCAAGAATAAAATACAGACTCTAATGGAGGTAAAGGGAAGTGGTATCTCAACAGAAGTTTACAAACTTGGCAAGAAGCTTCAGCTGAAACATATGAAAGGTAAATGGTTGTATATTTGAGTCTGATATGGTAGAAAGCATTTCCTTCTCCACCCATCCAATGTGAAGTCTCTTTAGCTGCAAGTTGCTTGGTAATACTAATGGCAGTACATTCGACAAAGCCACAAATCATTATTTCTTCCTATTACAGTACATAACAGCAAATTCTAATATAGCTTTATTCCATGAAATTTAAACTAAAGACTCAATTTCTCTTCTAATCCATCCCCTCCATTACTTTTTTTTTCCTTTTGGTTAGTAGCCACTGTGGCCTCTGTGTACAGTCCTTAAACAGATTCCTGCTAGCTGAGCTACTTAAAATTCATCACAGGGTTGGGTGAAAACATTAATGATGCTAATCTTTCACGTTAATTGAGTCACAGTGTATCAATATACTCGCTAATTGTTGCTTGGAGGCTCTAGATTTGTAACAGATGTGTGGCCAATAAGGATCCAATAAGGATACTTATTTGCTTTAAATGAACTATTTTTTTTTCCAAGAAAAAGCAGCAGAATCAAAACCTAAAACTTTGAACAACAAACAGTTTCAAGACCTGTAACTTGTAAACACTCCAGAATATTCTGCTGAAGGCCATTGGTATCTCCAGTCAAAGGTATTGTTGCTGTGGTGGCATTTTATATTGTTCCTGTACCCCTCCCCTTACTGGGTAATAAGAAAACATTTCCAGTGTTGTAGATGGAATGACCGAGATACAACCTCTTATTAACTCTGGCACGTCAGCACCTTCATTCAGCTTTAACTGCAAGAGAAAACATGCTTTTGTTCTCACATTTAACCAAGGTATATGTCTATTTTTTTAGTAGTACCACCAGGCTTTTTTGTGATATGTATGCTTGTAGATGTTTGGGCGTGTGTGTGTATTTATATATACATGCATACTCATATGCACTGTCTAGCTCTTTTTCTTTCATGAAGCAAAATGTTGAATGTATTAGGTCAAGGATGGTGGTGGGTTTATAAGGTGTGCCTAGTTTGTATGCCAGCTGTTGGACCAAGAAAGGAAATGCCTGAAGTCTTCTGGCAAAGTTATTTTTAAAATTACTTCAGCTTTTTTCTTAACCACAGAGCAACGTAATTGTGTATTGCCTTTTTCTTTATTTTTTAAAGGAAAATACAAAATGCACCTCGTGCACAGGTGACTGCTTAATGATGCTGCCTTCTCTTGTTCTGGAAACCTGAAATCTTTTACCTCTGGTGACATCACTTTTTTTTTCTTAGAGTGAAGACTGAGAAAAGTCGTAGGAATTGTTGGAATCTGCTTTGTTCTAAACCTGAAATTGTCCTATTTGGCATTTAGTTTATTCTGTGTTAATTTGACTGTTTTGTAGGTCCTAAACAGTTATGCTAAGTTCCATACTCATGTAAGTGTGGTAAGTATATTCTGTTGCAAGTATGTAGGAAGGAATGTTTTTTTTCCAGCCTCTACTCTGCTAAAGGAGAATGAGTCTTTTGGCAGAAAGGAAAAACTGGCATTGGAAAGAGCCAGTATTAAAATGATGAGACTTGAAAGGATGCTGTAAGAAGAGCTGGAGTGAGGGAGGGAATTCCCCTTCTCCTCCTACAAGGAAGTGTTCACTATTTATTTAATAGTAAAGGTGTTTCTCATTTTGGATAAGCAGGCTAACAGTAGTGTCCTGGTAGGAAAGCCTAGCTGACTCGTGTTGCTGTTGTTTTGACCCATATTGACTTGTATCACTATTATGATGTGTCTATAGTCAAGTAGCAGATGTCTGTAGTGGTTTGCTTTTCTGAGTTAGTGGGGGAGAGGAGGAGAAATTCAAAGATTACCTGGAGTACAAGGTCTCCTTAGAAACTAGCATGTTTCCATGTTCCCTGTGAAGTATTTATGGATAAATATTTGAGGTATGATCGTTGGGTTATATCATCATCTTCTGGCTTAAGGGGCAGTCTTCTGAAAATAGCTCTCTCCTACTTGCCTACATTTAAAAATAAAATATGGAAGACTATTCGTGTCTTCAGGATGAGGTAGTTTTGTCTCTAAAGAAAAACATACTTTACTGTTCCAAAATAATGATGATGACACACATGTGAAACAGTTAATGTTACAAGCAGAAAATGGTTTACTTTGTAAGGTACTTCAAAAATCAATATATTTGTATGTGAAGCATAGATTTCCATGCCAAGAACTAGAAGTAAACAAACTTCAGTTTTGATGAGGGTGGTTTTACTGCTTTTGGGTTTTGGTTTGGGGTTTTTTGTTTGTTTTAGTTTTTTAGATGTTTGAAATAAAATAAACTTTAACCATTTTCTCCCATGGAAAGCTCATACCCTTTAGTCACAATTTCATTAAATTTTACATCAGGCTCTAGACGTTTAGCTGGGACCCTGACAGACCTTGTGTGTGACACTCTACTCACAAGTACCATGGGTCTTTGGGATTCTTTGTGTTTGTGCTATTGCATTCTGGGAAAAGAGAGTAAACAGTCAAACCTAGTTTGGGAATAAATTATAGGAATGGGTTTTTTTTGACAGTTTTTAACCCGTAATCCTACTTGACTGAGTTTGGATTAAAAAATAATTAAATTCTATTGGTATTAGGGGATTGGCATTTGACAATTTCTTCTGCTTGCCAGCGTGTGGTCTTTTTTGTGTGCTTGAGGAATGAAATGATATCAGATGGATGTTAATTTTGATGTTTCTACCTGAATTGTTGTATGTAGCTTGAAAGAGGTGTCATTGAAAAGGTGTTTTGACAGGTATTGCAGCTGGTTCTCTAATTCTTAAGTTGGTTTTGGTTGTTGTTTTTTCAAAAGAATGGTTAATATACTGGAATAGTAAAACTATAGTTTATGCTGGAATTTAAAACTTACTGTCTAAGTTACAAAAAGCTGTTCTGTTTGATCTGGCGTCTTGGATGGTGGAGGAAGAGAAGAATGATCCTTGATACACCTATGTAGGTAATTATATATAAATGCCTTAAGACGCTATTGAAAGAACATTGACTATTGTACTTAAAGTTTATGGCTCTTAATCTCTTTTAAATCTGTGTTAGGAAAACCAAACTGCTGAAGGCTTCTATAGAAGATTCTGTAATAAACTGTTGAAGGATTTTTTTTTGTTTGTTTTGTTTCCTCTAATGCTATGACTAGTTAAGATGATGTAACATGCAAATTAAGTTGACAACAATACTGTGGATTATAGGAAAGAAAAAAGAAGAAAACATTCTGATTTTGGTCTACTTAAAGCACAAGTCTTCACATATACTAGATAAAGGTTATGAAAAAGTAAATTTAATAGATCGATTTATATCACTAACAGGGATGCATGCAAACCTCTCTAACAGTGATTTTTTTTTTTTTTGTAAAGGATTGATACTTTGCCTCTTTTTGTTAAAGCAATTTTAATCTCAAATTTCTGTCAAATTGAGTAATGGTGCTAAATAATGGTTGTGGCTTATGCTTGATCCCTGTAACACTGTAGTAAAGCAGGGTAGTGATTTATTTGAAATGTTTGTAAGTCCAAAATATACTGTTCTGCTTATCAAGAGAATGGTTCAAGTACAAGGAAGAAAAAAAAAAGGAAAAAAGATTAATCAAACTGTAATAGTGTATTTTCTGTCTGGTATCACTTTGGCTTCCATAGTCATACTGTGCATCTGTACTGATGCATGAAGGAAATCAAGGAAGGTCTGTCTTCAGATGTGGCTGGTAAGGAGGGGTCTTGGATGCCACCATCTGTCTCTGAGAGTAGAAACTGGGGCTTGGGTCTTATTGCCTGTGATGCCTGTGCATGGTTTAGAACTGCATAGGAAGCTGCTGCACCCAGCATGTAGTTCCTGAGCTGCAATAGCAGTACCTGAGGAAGCCAACATAAGGAACACATGGGCTGCTGAGCAGAGGGACCTGTCAGGTGGGCATTTGCAGGGAACACTCTGATTTCAGGTTTGAGAAAGGAAAAGGTGGCAGCTGTGGCAGCAGTGAAGGAAATGGAGCTGAGCCTTCAAATGGGTGGATGTGCTTTCTGCTAGGACAGCTTCCTGATGCATCTTTATGTTCTAGGAGAGGTCAAAGAAAATTAAGACCCCAAGGTTGGAAATGTTGCTGAAAATGGTGATGTTCAGACAGGATTTGGGCTGTGATGGTAGTGGAGTTGATGGAAGAGAGCAGGGGGGCAGCACTGTAAAACTAGCAGTTGCATGTATGTGATAACCATAAAGATTTAGAGGACAAGTCTTGACCCTGGTAGCAGGTTGCAACAAGTGGTCAGTATGAAAGGGTCAGCCAGCCTCAGTTGGAAGAATGAGTGAGTGTTGATTGAATGACCATAATTCAAGAGAGGTAGTGATGGAGAGAACAGAACACATTCAATTTATACCCAAAGGAACTATGAAAGAGAAGTCAGTAGACTGGAAGTAGGAGTCGTGGAAAAGATTGATCTGAGCTGTTAAAAAGCTTTGTCTGACTAGGAATAAAGCTGAAAATGAATTGATGTAGACTTTAGAGTAATTAGAATCCTGCTTTCCCTAAGGGCGGGGTGTTCCAGCTAGAATAAAAGGGTCAAGGCTGGTGTGCCTAGCAGAAAAGCTTTGAACTTGGGAACTAGAGAACAGTTTGGGGATGATACTGATATGAGCTGCACATTGGATTACTCATGTGTAGCTGTCGTCAGTAATCTTTCTGAAGTAAAGCCCTCAGTCCTGGATTGCCTTCTGGTGCTCACATGCTGCAAAATCTATTAACACCGGTTTCTGAGCCATGATCTTGTCTTCAGAAAGTTGTATAGTCTTCACCTCCCTGTAATTCGTGCCTTAGTGTGGCATTAAATGATTGCATAAACTCAGATTCCACAGAACGCAAAAGTTGAAATTATTTGGTTGAAGAAAGTTTTCAAAAACAGCACAAAATTATAGAGATACTTCTAGGTTCTGTTATTGATCTCATATAATTTTATATCTCTTCTATTCATGAAAAACATTCTGACTGGGGAAGGATTGGAATTATAGGTTTGAGTGACTATAAAGTGGTAACAGGAATGCTTGTGTTTGTGGGGAGAAAGGAGGACACATAACTAGTTCTGTAACAAAGTTCCTCCTGTAGGCACTAGAGTCATCTACTTTTCTTTAGCTGAAGGTATGGAGAAAGGATTTCTTTTTTACTGCAGCACGAGACAATGGTGGAAGGTTGGGTGAGGTTAGCCAACACTATTGATAAATCTGAAGCTGTGAGCAAGGGATAAGAGCAGCATAGATTCTTTGGAAATCAGGATAGTGTTTTCCTGGCAGTTGGGTAGGCAGACACCATAGCAGATTCTTTTTTCCAAAGTATGTGTGTTCTGTGATCTGTATTCTCCAGAACAGGATGGGAAATGATTCATATAACATTTTCTGACATAGGGCCTTGTCAGTGCTCTGTTGTCATATCACAGGGAGAATTTAGGGATTTACACTTGTGTTGAGGACATGAGAAGAAGAGAGGGAAGTGTGCAAGGTAAGGTAGCTGGTTTTGTCTGCCCTTCCAGAGTTGGTGTTCATGCAGTGCCCTGCAATTTCAGATAAACTGAATCTGGGAGCCATTGAATGTGGCTTCTTCCATTCTTTTCATGCAGCAACATGGTTTTGGCTTCTTTTCCATTCTCTAATTTAGAAACAGAAATTCAAGGTGGCTTTCACTACCATTCAGGATTTCTAAGGATAGTCTTGTCCCAGAAATTCTCTGCAATTGCAATCCATCTTTTGCTTTTTCCAATAAAGATTAGCCAACCTCTTCCTGTTCTTTTTGTGTGTGTGTGTGCCTCCCTCCCCCTTAACATTTTGAGAAGTCAGTCAGTTCCCTGGTGCTCCTCTGGTTGTATTTTGACTGCCTCCATTAATAGGTAGCACTGACTTGAGTTTTCTGCTGCTGGACCTCAGCCCATTCAGTTTTGAAGAGTCAGCCCTTGGGCTGTGTATGTATGTGTTGTTATACTTTCTCCAGCCTGGGAGAGAAGAAGCTCCACTTGCATTATGACTTGCTGAAAAGGATCAGCAGCATAGGAAAATGTTATCTGCTTCCACCCCTTCTGAGCACCCATTCAGACTTTAAGGTGACATTGCTACATTGACAGCTGTCTTTACCTGTTGGTGCTGGATGAGAATTAGCAACTTCTTTCATAATACCTTAAGTAGACCTGTTGCTGGGGGAAGTTTCTTGTTTCCTAATTTCAGTTTGCAGACATGTCTGATTACTGAATGAGTTAGGGTGGTGAGGAAGGAAATGCAAAATCTTTGTGGTCACAAGCCCAGACAACCCTGCCTTGGCTCCCTCTTATTTGGTGGGTTTGGGCAGTGGTTGTCTCCTCCCTTCCTCCTGAACTGACTCATTCCTAAGTCTCATCATCTTGCAGTGTGCCACACTGTAAACTGCCCCCTGAAAAGATGAGATGGAAAGTGTAAGCTACAGTAGAATTAAATACTGTCAAGTAGCAGGGCTAGTATTTTTTTTTTTTCTACAGTGATTACTGTAAAGCTAGTAATTAAGTTTGAGAATAGAGATTCTTTTATGAAGTCTCCTTACCTGACAGTTTTTATTAGGAGTTGCTATCTCATTTTTAAAAAGTCTGTACTGAACTACAAAATCTGATACTAATGACTGTGAGTCACCAAAGACTCAGTTGCTTCTGGTCTGGAGAATATGTGTAGGTTCTTGGTATTGCAATGTACCTGAAACTCTGGTTGCTTAAAAAAAAAAATTAATCTTTCATACCTAGTACAATAGAGTTCTACAAATAAATGCTTTTAAATAAAGTTATTCATCTGCTGATGTGTTTGAGAATACAAGATCAGACAGTACTGTTCTGTGAAAACTTATATTGTTGAATATGACAATTATTTTGCTTGATTTACTAACATCTCTGACATCTCCACCTTGGTGAAAATTTAACTGATATTTGTATGAGTCTTTTATCAAGATGTGGTATCAGTAGCTTCAAAAACAGTCCCCTCTCTTTGTAAAACATGCGCTTTCATGTAGAGATTTAAAAAGCAATTTGCTACATATATTTCTTTAGTAAGATTTAAATTTCCATATTAAATGTAGGGTTTTGGCCTTGCAAGGTGTAGTTGCAATTGAATTTCCATCTAAATCTATGTCTACAATCTGCATTTAGTCTACTGGAAGATGCTGCTGATTTCTTTATTTATTTTTTTAATAACCTTAGCATACATCTTCATAGTCTGGTAGTTTAGTTAAATTTCATCAAGATAAGCTAGTAGTTCAGCAGATGAAGAGTTATGGCAGTGCTGATTTCCCCTTCTGATATTCAAACAATGGCTACTGAGTGAGCTGTGGGGTTTTTTTTCCTCCTCTCTCTTTATTCCAATTCCAGTGGTGAGAGATGCTTTATACCACTCATGGTATAAAGTTAAATGCTCTCTTAGGATTAGCAACATAGAAGTAATTTGCAAGTTTATATTCTGAAGTGGTTCAATAGTAAGCTCATTGGAAGAAAATTGTTCTCATTTCACCTTCACAGGATAGCCCAGTTTATCTCAGCTATTGAATTTTTTAGTATTTAATGTGCCTATGTTAACTGAAAAGTTTTGCTCAGGTAATTGAGTTTCAAAGCTGGCTGTGAAGCAAGCCTAAAAGAAAAAAATCCATTGTGTGAAACTTTTTGCATGGGAGGAAGCTTAAAATTATTCAAAGCCTCTTTCCTGGAGGTAAACAGGTACTTTTAATTGCTAATAAATTGATAATAAATATGCTCATTAACAAATTAATTAGCCTTTCTGAACATCAGTGCTTTTCAAGACACAGCAAAGTTTGAAGGGAAGAACAATATGGGGGAAGAAAGTTGTATGGTGTGAACACTGTATGTGAACCTTGGTGTTTTAGGGAGTCCTGGGAGGAATCAACTTCCTCCATGGTTAAAGCATCATAACATCACTTGGTGTATGCATGTTAGATAAATTGATGCAACAGCCTGATATTCAACCTTTGAAATAAATTATGGCTAGTCCTGTACAGTGGCAAAATCAAACCAAAAAGTGTAAGTCCCTTACCCCCAAGCCCCCAGAAGTTCAAATTGAAGAATAAAAACTTGTTGCATTTTTAATGTAGCAACTACAGCTCTTTAACTAATTCAGCCTATTCACTCTTCAAACTACCAGCAAGTACTTTTTATTCTGTTTTCTTCTCAAGAGATTTCTTTCTGTGTTTCTCAATTGAAAAAGCATTCCTTCTAGAATTCGTTTCTGCTGCAGTGGCTTTACATTTCAATGTAGTTGTGGCCTTCCCATCTAGTCTGGGATAAAAACGGTATGTGTGGTGTTTTGACTTATTCCCAAGACTCCATCTGCCTTTGATGGGAATAAACCTGGGATATTAGGAAATGTTTACCCTCTTCACAGCTGTAGCTAGCTCTTTCTTCTACCCTCTGCTTCTCTTATTTGCTTACTAAGAATCATACTTGGCATTACCTTCCCCTTTTTGCAACATTCAAGCACAGAGAAGGATCAGAGGAGTGCCAGTGTTTTCATGGTTGGCCTCACAGAGGACACAGTAGGAGGAAGCTGATCTTAATGTGACATGAAAAAAAAATGTATACATCTTTATTTTTTCTGTTCTGTTGGCTATTTTTGATGCTTTCTCTGCATACATACACCTTCTCAGATCCTCTTTTGGTGTCTTCATTAAAGTCTTTGGGAAAAGATTAACACACTTTATTTAGGAGACCCAGACTCCAAATTGTGCAGTAACATTTGGTTCTCAGCACTGAGTTCTTGTTACTCTTCTTTGAATCTTACTCAGTTTTTAGGGGATTTTTTAGTAGATTCTTCTTGACCTCAGAGGCACACACAGTTATATGACCCAATATCACGGTAGTTAATAAGCAGAAAAAGTAAAGAGTATGTTATTGTATGGGATAGTGAGTGCTTTGAACAATATTTTTCGTCAATATATTTGAAGATGCTTTAAGAAGATAGTTGCTACTTCAATGATTACTTGCAACATACTAAAACAAACCCCCTGTTTGCCATAAAATGTAGGTTCTGAATAAAATATATAATGACCTAGTACAGTTGCATGCCATCAAGTTTCTCTAGGATAAAACTATTGAGTTCAGTATTTATGAAATGGGACCAATCTGGCATAAGATTTTGGTATCAAAATAAACTTTTGTTTCTGCAAAGTCAGTCAAGCAAAATAAGCACCTTCCAGTGATGGGCTTGGATCAGGAGAATCTTGACACTGTGTTTTGACTTACCTTACATGTACATTTGGAGGGGTATTTGAAAACTCTGTTTTGAGAGGGGGTAGGAAGAAGTAATGACTTAATTTTGAGTAGAACCAACCTCAAGTCAGTTGATCAGATATTGAGTATTTTGCTATCAGTGTTTTTACTCATATTTTAATAATTTCCAGGCTGACCAAGCACACTTGCAATTTCTATAATGCTCCTTAAGTGTTCCAACTCTGTTCTGAACTAATTTCAGAGCTGAGTCTTCTTCAGATCTTAACCAAATCTTGTGCTCTAGATTACTGCTCATGATTGCCAAGGTCGGCTTTGCGAATGATATTAATGTACCCTCAGAAGGATTTGTTTAACACTATAGGAATAATTGCTGCATATAATCAGAACATTATGCATACTGCACTGGTGTGTGACTAAGTAGTAGACAAAGTCATTAATTTTTTTCTTAAAGCATGGCATAAAGAAAGCAACTCCTGCCTAACAGATAAACGTTTTAGCATATGTTTCTAATAAAGCCATCAGTTTATCTGCTTACAGCAAACCAGTTGCTTTTGTAGGCCCTTCTTGTAAGAATCTTTTGTTTCCTAATAACAAAATATCAAATGCTAAATAGGATTAGTTTGGTATGTTTGCTGGAATGCTTCCGTTAGCAGGAAAATACAGTCCAAGCAAAGACTATCTTCCTGTCTTTCCATTTGTCTCTGTCTTTTAATTAAGGGTTCAAGTGCATTCTGAGAACACGAGATGGTCTGTCTTCAGAGGAAAAAATATTTTGAGATTTCTGTGAAAATACTGATGTCTATGCCATATATACTAAATACCATGGATGTGGACCATATACTAAAGATGCTAGTGCAGATGATTGAAAGGACTGTGAATTTTCTTCAAGTAACTGTAAGAGTCAGATAATCCTAATCAGTAATCTAAAATTAATACTTAGAAAAATATGACCTGGCATCTCTAGCTTGCAGATTTCCAACAATTTTTGCCAAGAGGTGGTATACTTGGCAGCTTCTGTGTGTTACAGTGAGATTAAGTGCAATTATAACTTTTACTTTTTCTTGGTAATGAAATCCCCAAAAGTGGAAGGTTACAGTGATGCCATCTGAAATCTATAGATGGAGACCTTTCTTATCCTGCTTCTGTGGGTTTGGGGTTTTTTTTTGTTTTTTTCTGATGCATGAAAGCTTTGTGGGACTGCTGTGGCTGCTGGTTTTGTAAGGTCCAATTTGCCCAGGATGGGCTCATCAGGACAGCACCAAACCTGATTAAACTTCTGCCCTTGCTGCCTGTGCAAATGGAGGCAAATACTCAAGTGTTTCGTTTGGGGGACTAGGTTGAAAGTAAAAGGTGGAATCGCAGAAATCCCCTGCTTCATTGTTGTGACCCTCTTCTAGGGAAAACTAGCAATTCTTCTTCCTTTGGAATTAAAAAGGAGTAGCTGGAAATGGGTTTAATGCCTGCTTGATACTTTTTCCTCATTTGGATGATGATTTTTGAATTAATGATTTCCAGCTACCATGTTGGAACACCATGTTCTTCTGCTACACCGTGCAAACTTGCTTTGAAACATTCATAGGAGAGCGGAAATTGAAAATGTCAGAGTTTGCTTGTGGTTTAGTCCTTAGCTTAAGGGGTGTCAGTGTTTGGAGCCAGAAAACAGTGAGGTGAAATGGTACACGGGCTTGGAAGGAAAAGGAAGATGCTAGTGTTTTAAAGCCTGTGAATTTTTGACTTTTAAAAGAAAGTTACTTGTTTCTTTTGGAATTTGTGTCCCTTAAGTCCTAGATTCAAAGATTTTAAGATTTCACAGAATTACAGAAGAGTAGGGCTTGGAAAGGGACCTCTGGAGATCATCTAGTCCAACCTTCCTGCCAGAGCAGGATCACCTAAAGCAGGTCAGAGGAATGTGTCCAGGTGGGTTTTGAATCTCTCCTAGAGAAGGAGACTCCTCAACGACCTCTCATGGCAGCCTGTGACAGTGCTCTGTCACCCTCACAGTGAAAAAGTTTATCTTATTTCTATAATTTAGGAACATTATAGAAATTTTGAAGAAGCTTTTGCAAACACATTCTTCTAGCAAATGCAAGTGACAGTAAGATGAGCAATTTTTGGTCCCACCTTTGCCTTTGTTGAAAGGAAATGGTTATTTTAAGTCCTACTGGAAGCTCATTAACTTTAAATTGAAGAGGTGAAAAAAAAGTCCTTGATTCAGTGTACATCTGATTACAGTAACCAGGATGCTGGTTTCTTTTTCTTTTTTTCCATTGTAATATTGATAGCAGTGTCAAACTGCTTATTTACCTTCCCTGAAAATAATTTTGCTCTATTAAGGTTAAAGGGAGCATTTGGTATGACATGTACTCCATTAACAGCTCATTTTTCTTAAGGATGGATTGTTCATGAGGTTGTATGTTAATTGAAAAACCAGTAGTGTTGCACAGGAATTTCTTAATTTAAAGAATCAAAAAGCAAACAAAACTCTGTATAACAAAATCCCCAAACCCTTGCTGTGAGACCAGTCTCTACTGCCAGACTGGGTTCAAGTAGGTTGAAATGTCAGTCAATCTTCAGTAGGAATTGAGGAAACAAGAGGCTTCCTTTTAAATGCTAACGAGTTGTTTACCAAGAACATCCAGGAGCTGTGGGCATTTTCTTGCTGATTTCTAGCATAAGCCAACCACACAACTTTTAATTACTCTCAGCTACAAACTGTGGAAGTTCAACTCTCTTTGGAACTCATCCAGCATTTTGATTTCCTTGATCGATTGCCAAATTAGTGGAACGGTTTTGCACCAGGTTGGGGCTCCTCTGCTCCTCCAGTTTTCCTGTCTCATCATACTGTAATCATAGATTGTATCAACAACTGTAGTGTTGTGCAAGTTGGTATTTTTTTATATACATACCAGCATAACCAATCATTTAGGAAAGCGACAAGTGTAATCATTTTGCAGCAGAGTGAGTGACAGTGTGCAAGTTTTCCTGTAGAAACTCAATATTTCAGTTGGGATGGGGGAGGGCAGACTTAATTCTCTTTCTCTAACATCTGTTGTATATTTTATATTTGCAGGTGTGAGAAGATGTCTACAAAAGAGTAGCTTAGCTGATGTCATTATTTTTAAATTATTTTTTTTATTAAAGTGAGTGTTAATTTATAGCTAAACTTTGACTTGAGCGTTGGGTTTTTTGTAATTTCAAACAGTGATTGAAAGATTGTGTTATTTTGTGCCAAAACCAGAGGTATCGCATCAAGTTGTAGCCAAACATTTTCTGCTCTGGGGACCCATGAGTGAAGAATTACTCTTTTTCATGGTCTAGTGATACCTTTTCCAGCCCAGGCTCTACCACTAGTGAAGGAAAGAAGCTTAAAATTAAAAAGATACAAACAATCAACCCCAAACCACAAAACAAATGCTATTCATGTGAAATGAAGGAAAATATAGCTGGTTTATTACCTGCAGGTGAATCATCATGTTGGTGTGTTTATTCCATTAGCTATGAGTATAAAGACAGGAACTGAATGTAGAATGTGTGAAGGTGACTAAGCAAATTGGGAACTTGAAGAAAGTTACTCTGCTTTCACAATTGAGTGTTTTGGCCTTCATATGCATCTTTTGAATGAGAACACCTCTCTTTTTTCTTTTCAATGCAGTAGAAGTTTTTTAAAGATCTGTGACCTGACATTAGTTCTGAAGTCTGTCTTGCTCTCCATGGTATAGGAGATAATCATTTTTTGAATCTATTTAAGTTTTAATATAGACTAATAATGTTAGATGTCTTAATGAAAGCCTTGCGGGAAGGTACTTGCATCCTGTGCTACAGACCTGTTACGATGTGTTTTCATCCCTGGATCTTGGTGATGTCTGTGATGCCCAAGGCTGTGAGCTCTGCTGTTCAGCTGCAAGTTGCAAGAAGTGATGTTGATACTTTAATTCTAGACCTTTTCATTGGGGCAACCCTATGTCTGTATAAATAATTCAACCCACCATGGTACTGATGGATCTAGCGTTATGCTAATATTGTGTTATTCTTTGAAATGGAAAGATTTGATTACTTTATCTGAAAGTATTTTCTCTGCTTAGAGTATTAACCTGCTGTGACTAAGTTCTGATCTTAGTTTTTGGTCTGCCTGCTTAAGACTGCCTCTAAATTGAGGAATGTAGAAGTGGATAGAATCATTTTAATTATCCTGGACAGAAATGCTTCTAGTGAAGTGTGGAATAGTGTCCTCGTGTTAACTAATATTGCTGGTGAGCATTAAAAATTACTGGCCTTCAGTCTGAAGGGTGGTTTTTGTGTTAGATTGTGTGGTTAGCAATTCCTTCATGGGGTTTGAGGGTAAAAGTCTTTGTGTGCTATTAAAAAGCAAAGCGAAGGTCCCCTTCCCTCCAGTAGTCTCTTTGCAGGTTGTACTTTCCATGAGTAGGAAGGCTAGCGTCTGTTCAGAGACCCCACTGAGTTGTACCATTTTGGAATACAGTTCTCATTTAACTGCAACGGGGAAGGTTAAAATACTTTTCTTGCACTTCAGTAACATCCAAGCCCCCTGCTTCAAGCAACGGGGAGCTTTTTTGATAGAGAGTTGCAGTTAAGTATTGAAAATGTGTTTAGCGTAGTTATGTCACATGCAGATTTTTCTGTCATAGAGATCACATTTGTGCTCTGGATCAGTAAACATTCATTTGTGGTTCTAGAATTTGGGAATCCTGAAGAACTTGTGGGCTGTTTTCTACCCTTCAGCAGATTCCATCTTTGGGAGGCGTAACTGAATTAAAGAACCTTGGGTCGTTTTCTTTCCCCAAACAGGAAATGTGTAGCTGGGCCACATAGCCGTTCTCCTGTTAGATCCCCACAAAGGTTTTCTGTGGGTCTGAAATTTTAAGAACAGTTCAGGATAGATATGTAAGTGATAAATGTTAATTTGAAATACTTTCGGAACTTTCTTCTTGCTTCCGTGATGGCTTTTTCTTGTAAATTATGCAATATGTGAAAAGTAAAATGAAACCCAATAGTTAATACCATAACATTTTTCCCCCCATAATTTAGTATTCTTTCTGTAACTGAAAATATGACAATCTGAAGCTTGGAGAGTTAGAATGATTCTAAAAGTTAAACATTTCTGTTCAGCATCTGGCATACTTATTCTCCTCCCCTTTTGGTAATAACTTGCAACATTTTTGTGTGTGATAAGCTAACTTTTTTTTACTAGCATAGAAATTTAGTGTACAGTAGCATATATAGCAATAGAGATATATAGATTCTAGCTGGTATATTTTAACAAAGGAGTCAATTAGTATTGACAATATGGTCATGATAGACTTAAAAAGAAACTCTTCACTTAGGAAACAATGATGAAAATCCTTCAGAAATGTTGCAATATTCCTGTATAGGCTTGAACTCCAAATGGAGAAAAGAGGTGGGAGGATTGTTTTAGACAGCAAGCTTAATTTTTTAGCCCAGTCATTGTGTGTCTGTTGATATCAAGAGGAAAAGGTTTATAAAGAATGCCAGGGAAAGAAGCGATGAGATGCAGTGGAAGGTTTTGCCAGCTGTTGTACAGTATGACTTGATGATTGCTGACAAGGAAGCTGAAGGCTTCTTTCTGAGCCTTTCAGTTGATTTAGTATGGCTCCCTGACTCAGTTACCCCATAGGTCTCCGTTTCCATGCTTTAACTACAAAATATTCTCAGTGTCAGGAAAGTCACCTATTAAAATTATGAATTAATTAAAAGTGGTCTCTCAAAACGTTGTCAAGTGGTATTCAGCTGAATAGTCCTTTAATGTGCCATGGACTGTGGATCCAGTAGAGGTTGGTGAGGTTTATATTACCTTAATAGTCTCTTCATTTTTCAGTCAAGTTTTTCTTCTGGTTTTCAGCAGATCTGGTCATTTCAGTATGTTGGTGCAGTCACCATACTGTTTCCAGCTGGAAACCGTATTTGATTGTGCCCCTTAATATCTCTGCAATTCAAAAAGACCCCAAACTTCCCTTCTTTTCTTCTTCTAACAAGAGGGTGAGTTTGCCTAAAAATTTCTTCTGAGACATGTGCTTGTACACATGCTTTATTGAGTTTTCATTCCTGATACCTGTTTCAGGACTGCTGGCATATGTTGCTATAGCATTTGAGGGTGTTTTATAAGCAACGTTGTACATAATCATTCATCTTAAGCTTATGAAAAAAAAAAGCCTTAAAACCAAATGTAAGTTGCATGGGTGAGATCAAACACAAATCATGCCAGAGGCAAAAGTCAAGGCCCCACAGAACCGTTCTTTACATGTGTTAAAATATGGGTGACTGCAATGAATTTTTTTTTCTCTTGTTACAACATCCCCTTCAGAGATTTAGTTCTTTTCAGGAGAATGACACAAAAGTTGTGGAAATGACTTTCCAATTTGCTCTTTTTAACTGCATTGCATCAGTAAGAGAATAAGTAAATAGATATCTGGCACAATCCTATTTGGGGAAATGCTTTCATTTAAAGAGAAGCAGCAGAACAGGATTAAAATGTGATGAGACTTGTGGGAAAACGTAGAGGTTGCTGACTAGATCTGCACAGCTTTCACTGCAACTGGCAATTTTACCTTTCTTCCATGTCAGCAGGAGAGTGACAACCTCAAACTATCCTGGTCCCATCCCAGTAATTTTGTAGAAATTCTTAAGTTGCAGTTCGGCAGCCTTTTGCCCCTTCACTGGGACCCTTGCTGTTTGCCTTCTGAAGCAAGCTTCAGTCACTTGATGACTAAACTAGTTTGCCAGGTTGAGGTTGCCTAACCTCATTAGAGGTACACGAGAAAACTTCGTAATATTTTCTTTAAAGTTTGAACATCAGGTAAACTACTGTCTTGAGTAAAATAGAAATATCTGGGAAAAAATGGGATATTGTCCTTTAGAAACAAGCAAACCTTCTAAAAGATCTAGACAAGTTTATAGATCTGGAAAAGTTTATCATGGGTCATCCAAATACACACAGAATGCTTGAATTGCCACGTGTGGCTGACTTTTGCACCCTTCTTGCCTCTCGGTTTGCCAAGATTGTTCTTGGAGAAGCAAAGCAACATTAACAAACAAGATGTGCAGACATGAAGCCCCATTTTTCATTTGGAATTCTGCCATGGGAGCAGCATGTGTGTAGCAGGAGGACTGCCCATGTCTATGGATGATCTATGCACAGCAAATGGCATAGATGACTGCACTACTAACCACAACTCTGAATGAATGAGAATGAATGAGGCATAGTGCTGTGAGTCAAGTGGTGTTACTGGCCACTGAAAGCGAGGGAAGGGGCGTAGCTGTGATGCCTCAGATACTGAAGATGGAGTTTTGCCCTCATCTCAAAGCAGTTTGTTGTAGGCTTCTTTCTGGGTTGCAATAAATCAAGGAACTTCCTCCAAAATGCCTGCTGGTGCAATATCATTTAAGCAGAGTTTTCTGTGAGGATAGAGTAGTTAGTTGTTAGGTTGTATGCACCTACTGGTTGTCAGCATGTTCACTAGTACAAAAACATTCCCTAAATGCTCTAGAGACATTGTTCAGTGTGTTTCCAGATGCCCTAAATACAATCAGCCCCTGAAGAGTAACAGTGCTCATCTAAAGGGTACCATGTAGTATGGCTTGATCAGGGCAAAGGTCATAGTCAAGTGCCTGAATAACAGTCCTGTTACGATGCCTCTTCAAGCTTTCTAAATAATGGATAACCATCAAGGGAGAAGATGGGAGGAAAATGGATGTTGCCGTCCCTCTTGGAATGAAGCACTGGGAGAAGACAGATGGTTTGATGCCGAGTAGCTTAGTTGATGCAGTGGTAAAGAACTCCTTAAGGGCTGCTCAAATTAGTTTTCCATGTGTGATGTAGTTCAGGATGGAAACTTGCTTTTTCTGTCTACTTGGAGTGTGTTGTGTTGATCCAATGCATAAACATTTTAGAAGATTCATAAGGCATAAGGTGCAATTTCTTGATTTCTGTCCATTGTCCTTATTTGCTGGAGCCTGGTGGCAGGTGAACCTGCAGGTATGAAGCATGAAGACTCTTCCAAACACTCAGTTGTGTGGCAGTATTAATTTGTAATTCTTAATAGTATTCAAAGAAGGACCTGTGCACTTTTAGGATCTGCTCATCTATACGCATATCTGATACTTTTGCCAAAGGCACTTAATGTATTCTTCATAGAAAAGGGGTGTTTTGAGACCCCATGTTTCTGAAAATGAGTGCTCTCCCCTCCCCCCACCCCCATCCCCTTGGCTGTTATGTTTACATGTGTTGTTCAACAAAACCAAGAGCTGTCTTCCTGTGCCTGCCTGGAAATTTTAAGTGTTTCTTAAAAAAGGTAGGATGTTGCCATTTTTAAGTGCCAGTGACCTTTGCAATGAAAAGAAAACAGTTGTTTTTTCACATATACCTTTTTGCAATAAAAAAAAAATGCTGTGTTTGTTCAGTTCAAGCATACTCTCATGTCTCTTGGCAATTAAATGAAAGAATTTATGAATTTTGAACAAGTAACATCGTGATACTGTGTTGTTTGGCTTGGGTAGGCTGTTATTATCGTAACCAGGAATAAATGTAACAGAACAGTTTGCAAACTGAGACAGACAGGGAGGTTTCCACAGTAATTCCTGTAGTTCCTAGGGTGAAAAGAGATTCAACCAACTGCAAAGAAACCTTAAGATTAGAGGAAGCTACTACGAATACAGACAAAAATGACTAAAATATGTCCAATGTACTCAGTCTCTCCACAGCTTGTAAAGTCAGTTAAATTTAACTAGTTTCAGGTTTTGTGGAACAGCAAATGAAAGAAGTTGAAGTACGAATGAAATGTTTGTGACAAGCTCTTTAACTTGTTTTGATGCTTCTTAAAGGCTTCCTTGTAAAAATTTTAAACAGTTCTTCTGTTTTCAGAGTTCTATGCAAAACTGCATCATTAATTGGAACAAAACTGCTGTGGAATATATTTAAACTATACAGTCTCTTTGCCTTGATATAGCTCTTTGCTAATCTTAACTAGGAAGCTGTTCATGAAAGGTAGCAACCTGAAAGAATTCTTTGATAACTGCCCTTGAAGATATGTGGGGTCATTGCTAACTCAAGCTGCAGGTGATTTTTAATACTGTATGAATTGAAGGAATTGTGCTGACAGTTTTGTAGTAGTTGTCTATTCCAAGTCCTGTTTGTGACAGATAGGATAAGCAAATGTGACTGTTGGCATTCCCTTTCTAGTTCCCCTTGGACAGGAACCCTGGCAATTAATGAAACTGAGGGTTGGGTTTTTTTTTCCCCTTTCAAAGCTGACAAGGGAAAGCTGTGAAGTTGGGTACACAAGGCATTGTACACTATCTGTAAATATAAGGATGACCTTCTGCAACCTTCGCTGAAAAAACACTGCATCCTTTTGATATCACCTAGATAATCCTTATCCTGCTTGGCTGCTCGCCGCCAGGAAGCTCAGTCCATGTGGCATCCCAGTGCTTGATTAGAAAGAGGGGCCACGTGGAACAGAGGTATTGGGTCTAATGTTAAATTTCAGGCAATCTGTAATTAAATGTTTGGAACATTAGTGCATTTTATGTAGTTAAGCATTTTCAGTAATGGTCTTGGTTACAGAAGAAGGTAGGCACTGTCCCAATTAATGGTTCTGGTCATTCAATCAAGTTTTACCACAGAGTCCATGTACTTGTTTTATTTACAATTATACTATAAAATACATATTGTGTATTTAGAAATAATCCTAGACTGTTAAAAAAAACCCCAAAACCAAACCAAAAAACCCACACACAAAAAACCCACAACAAAAAAACAAAAAAAAAAACCCGAACAAAACCCCCAACTTTTGAAGTTTTTCATTTAGACTGCTTAAAAAGACTTAAAAAAAATGTGAAGCTACTTCTGGAAAAAATAAAAACATGTTGCAGAGCATAGAATTGTGGCAACTCCAATCTTAGGAAAAACTATTTAAAACCTTTATAGACTGTGCATTTGTCGTCACTAATTGTTTCTCTATTTTTGGGGGGAGGGAATATTCTATTTTTGAGAACAATTTTGTGGAAGGCAAAGGAATAACTTAAGAGTCTTATTTATTTACTGACTTATTTAAATGAATTTAAGTGTACATTTGTGTACTTACTCCTCAAAATACATAGCATAGTTCAGTTAGGGGGAAGAAGAGTATGTGTGCAGAGTACACATAAGCGAATAATTCTTAAGAGCTCTCCTGTTACATTACTTCTTCTTCAGTTTCTCCTGAAGAAAAGATGATACAAATAGCCAAGAGTAATTTAAAATGTAACATTTTGGTCCAAATATTGTTGCTCATTCACAAGAGTTTAGCTTGGGATTTCTGTGGGGTTTTTGTTGGTTTCGAAATGTCAGTTGTTTATTTCCTTTTTCAATGCCATTGCAAAAGTATCAGGAAGCTTATTGCTGTGCCAGGTTCGTGGGGTTTTTTAAATTATTCTTATAGTACCCCTTTCTGGTGTAAAGGGACATCTGACCTGCCTGGAGCTCTGAGATGATGATGACACTTAGGCTTGCTGGTCTTTTGACCACTCTGAACATTCAAGACTATGTGGAAAGTGTCAGGGGCCGCCTTTTAAAGACCTCTGTTACTGAAAAATCAGTAACTGTGAGAACATTGAAATGAGAAAGGCGGAACTCATAAACAGGCAGAGTTCATGAAACATCTATTTCTGCCTCGGGAGATGCCGGACCAGTAAAAATTGGGCAGACTGGGTGAGGCAGTTCCTAAGAGTAACGATCAATTGCAACTCAAGCTGTCTTGTCCTAGGACTTCAAATGCCCGGGAAACAGAGTGGTTGCTCCCATGGCTTGCAGGCCGTATCATTGCTGGATCGGTGCTTATCTTCCACCCAAGCCAGTGTTGCAGGACTGAGAGCTGGTAATCCTCTGACCTGCCAATCAAGCATTTCTGATTGTGTTTTCAGATTTTTAACTGTGTGGACATTCAAGCAAACAAAAATCATGCATTGCTTCTCTACTCCAATTGGGACACACTTTCGTTCTGAGAAACGAATCGTATTTAAGACTAAGTTGCTACGCCTGTATGTAAGGCTGAGTGCAGAAGAATGAATTAAAAACCTTTTTCCCTTGTCTACACTGTCATTTACCCCTACTTCACTGCGCTTTGGCCTCATGCAAACATGATAGCAAGTGCCGTGTTTATTTTGGTTTCTCTCAAATAACTGACCTTGCACCCTGTTAGGAAACAATGTCTTGGCCTAAACTTAAAGTAACGTAAACTCGGGCAGTGAGCAGCAGTGGTAGAAAGCCTGCTGAGCATCGGTGTGAGAGGCTGGAGCTACAATGGTGAAAGCAGCTTTAATCTCAGCAGCTGCTGCAGGGGGAAAAAAAATATCACATGTAGCTTTGGGAGCAAGGTATGTCTGTTCTTTCTGGTCCAGCATGCCTTCAGCTCTGGTCATAAGCTGAGGTGGCCTCCCCGTTACAGTAATAGCCACCTTACTGCTTTTCTTTCGGTTTCCCTCTGTAGGATGTTGAAGGTAAAGATGGCACGTTAAGTTTTCATATTTTCCTCCTGGTCTCGCTTCACAAAATTACTCATCTGTTTTAAACGTAACAGGCACTGTATTTCTTCCAAAGCTATTTCTGGGCTTTACGGTTTGTTACTGTGACAACTCTGAACTTTCAAGTTTTGACATCTAAATTACTCTTTTTGAAAGCATGTCCTACAGCTTAGTCCTGGTTTTCCTGGTTTCTTTGCTCTGTGCAAGGAGGTTCTGCATCTTTGGGTTTCCACTGGGTAGTGTTTGGGGTTAGTTTGCGTTTGTTGCAGATTGAGGGGGTTTTCCTCCTGAGTCAGCTGCAGTGGAGTTGGTCACCTCATGTGGCTGATGGGTAAATCTGAGTACTGAGGGGGGTGGACACATCCAAAATGCTTGTAGCTGCTGCTGGTTGGAGCTGCTGTTACTGTTTGGGAAAGGTGAAAGAAGGTCTGATAGCAGTAGCTTTTTTGAAAGCAGGAGGAAATAGGGATGGGCAAAACAGTCATCTTGTGGCTTTTAAAACTGTTATGGGTTTCCCATTGCAAACACTGGAAGCAGAAGGTTTAATTTACTTGTGGACTGTTGTCCATGTGATTTGCATTTCAGTGTTTATAGATTCATTCTTTCGATCCCTGTGGTTTCACTAGTGAGAAAAAATAGATGGGCTTCTCTCAAATTCGGAGTTTGTAACTGCTTCGTTTTAATATTGGTATACTGCAGACATTCACGTTAGAAGAAAAGCAACATTGTGGCTCATAAACATGCATTCAGGGAAAGCTTGCTCTTTAAAATCTTCAAAAGGCTCCCCACTGATACTTTTCCTTTTGTAAAAATAGTTCTTGGAACATATGTAAAAATTAGGAGTTATTTTGAATATCCGAATGTTTGAGTACACAGCTTGAGAGTTTAGGGGCATGATTTTTAATTTCTTCTAAAAACCTTTCGAGCACCTGACTGTTGTCACTGGGTAATTTGTGGTAAGTGTATTTGGAAATAACATATTAAGTGTCACAGATCCCTGCAATCAGGAAAAAAACTTAGTATACTCAGGTTTTTTTTTCCCCCCAAGCTGAGATGTTGGAGTTTTTGTCTGGTAGATGCAAGCTGTTTAGTTGTTATAGAATATCATAGGTGCTTTAGACTGAAGATTTTATATTTTAAAATTTAAAAAAACACCTTCACAAATGATTAACAAACCACAAAACAAAATCAATAACAATAAAAGAAAACCCCAAACCTAGTAGTATACTTTTGTTGGCTTAAGTTAAGCCACAGCTCATAGATGGTTGCCTCTCCTAATGGTAAGGAGCAACTTTGAATTAAACAAGTTTATTCTGTTGGCTTTAGAGTGGTGCAGTGGTTTGTTCTTTATACTAAGTGTCCCATGCTGTGGTTCACGGTAGAATAGCTATAAATATTGATGATGTGAATAATGTTGTTTTGGATAAAGATAACTGGAGGAAGGAAGAAAAACTTGCTGCTGTCCGTAACTGCAGTCGCAGCTCTTAATATAATTTAATAGTTTACCAGTGGAATAGTGTGTGAGGTCAGATAGAGCTGAGACTAGGAAATAACAGGGTGATTCACTTTTCCAAAGCAACTTTGCTTTTCTTTTGCTTTTAAACAACTCTCAATTGAAAAAGGACAGACTAATGTAATTAGGGCATTTTTGTTGTTATCACTAGTGATGACTTTCCTCCTGCTTAATTTTTTTGTTATACTGCAGTTATTTGAAGGGGGTTTGTGATGTATTAACTGGGGAATGTCTTCAAAACAAAGAAAATCTTCTTTTAACATTTGTGGGGTTTTTTACTTTTTATTTCGACCACAGGAACAATAGGACACTTGTTTTCCTATTCTCACTTGGCCAGAATACAAATCAGAATAGCAAAATAACTACTACATTTGGAAGGTGGCAGCTTTAATAAATCAGTTAAATACTTCAGAGTTCATAATTCTTCCTCTTTTCAGCATGGAGGATTTTTTTTATGAACTCCTTAATGCTTTACCTCGAGTATTGCCTTGAAGACTTGAGACAAAGTGCAGCACTGTTCTGTTTATAGTAGCTGCAAAAAATTACCAATTTCCTCTGTAAATCATTGGAAATTATTAAAGTATGCATTTTTCAGCAAAAATAACGTTATACTGTATTACTCTCCAGGATTTTTTTTCAATGAAGGCTGTTTTGGAGTGCTACAAAGAAATGAATGGCTGTTATTATGGATTGTTATTCATGTCATTTAGATATTGCTTTAGTCATGTGTGTTCCCTGCTCTAAAGGATCTGTCACCATACCCCAGATTAAGTCACTGAAATAGTATTAGCTTATAGCTATCCAAAATCTTAAAATTTGATGAAACAAGAATTTGTTGTTCAATGATACTGGTGGCATCAGTTTGGCATAACTTAATGGAAGTACAGATTATTATTACTAGCTCCTTGAGAGTAGCCCTGCTGAGGAGGACCTGGATGTCATGGTGGATGAGAAATTTAACATGAGCCAGTAGTGTGCTCTTGCAGCTTCAAGGTGAATGGTATCCTGGGCTCCATCAGAAGAGGGGTGGCCAGCAGGGACAGGGAGGTGGTTGTCCCTCTCTACTCTGCCCTCGGGAGGCCCTGTCTGGAGTCCTGTGTCCAGATCTGGGGTCCCCAATACAAGAAAGATGTAGAACTGTTGGAGAGGGTTCAGAGGAGGGCCACAAAGATGATTAGAGGGCTGGAGCAAAGAGAGGCTGAGGGAGCTGGGCTTGTTCAGCCTAGAGAAGAGAAAGCTGAAGGGGGGGGGGGGGGGGATGTGTCTCATTGCAGCCTTAAGGGAACATACAAACAGGAAGGAAATCAACTTTGTTGAAAGGATAGACAATGTCAGTACAAGGGGGAATGGATTAAAGCTAAAGGAGGGAAGGTTTAGATTAGATATTAGGGGGAAGTTTTTTACAGAGAGTGGTAAGGTGGTGGAATGGGCTGCCCAGAGAGGTGGTGGATGCCCCATCCCTGGAGGTGTTCAAGGCCAGGTTGGATGGGGCCCTGAGCAGCCTTGTGTAGCTCCAGGCCTGGAGGTTGGTGGCCCTGCTGTGGCAGGGGGGTAGGAACTCTATGATCCTTGGGGTCCTTTCCAACCCAGACCATTCTATGATTATTCATTCAAACAAAGCTAAATGAAAATGGCGTCTGCACTGTTAGTGGTGTTACTGTAGAAAGATCCCTTTAAAAACTATACCCCATGTCCTGTGGTTGAATGTACACCTCTCCACACACCATCACCCAAACAGATTAACTCAACCTACCAAAACTTAGCTTCAGCAGAACACAGCTGTGGTGTGCAGTTCAAAAGGAATTTAGGACAGCTATGAATGACCGTGGTTACTGACAGTTCAAACTCCCACAAACTCACCTCTGGAGTGTTATTCCTAATGAAGTGGCACCAGCCTTACTCAGTTTTGAATTCTGTAAGCATAACCAGCTTTGGTCTTTCATGTGATATTGGGAAAATTATGGCACTTCTTTCCAAAGGACTAATGAGGCCTGTAAACATGGTATTTGTCACACACAGAAGTACAGAGCAGAACTTTAGGTATGTAGCAAACAGATATTTCGCTGTATGCACCCATTGTAGAAACATCAAAAACCCAACATGTCCCTAGAGCAGCACATCAGACAGCGGGTGCGTTGCGTTATGTTCTCAAACTTTACATCTAATCCATTGGCAAACGGGCGGGCATAAGGTGTAAGGGACGGAGCACAGTAGCCTGTTGCTCTTTGTGCGTTATCCAATCAAGTACCCTTGCCTCTGGCATCTGGGAGTCAGGTCTGGGAGCGCTGGTTGGTATTAGCATCTTGGTTGTTTCAGAAAGGAATAGAGAGCTGGGCTGTCACTGGACAGTTTCTTTAATGATGTTGTAGTAGGATTTCTTACAGTCCCTGGAGTGGCTTTGGGATTTCCTGACCAAGTGGGTTTGTAGGGAACGTAACTTTTACTACCATACTCCAGGGATGTTTCTTCTCAAATGCAATGTGAGGTTTTTCTCCTCTCAGCTGTGGTATCAATACGCTTGCATCAGGTTTTTCATTCCTTTCCCCCCTTCTGAAAATGTGCTTCATGTACTTCTCCTAGACTTTTAAAAATAACCCTATTGCTTTTTGTCATGACCCTATTCCTTCTTCTCTTGGTCTCTTCAGCATTGTTCCTTCATCCATCTAATACTTTCTTCCACTTCTCTTTATGAGCAGAGAGGAGCTGTGAGGAAGGAGGATTCTCTTTATCCAGATTGTGAATGCTTAGATAGGACGTAATCTAGTTGAATCCAGGTGCTCTGCAGAAGGATGTTGGAACTGGCCATATTAAAGGAAGAGGGTGAAGATGCAATTGGGATTGTTTTTTACAGCCTGCTTGGGATTGCTTTTACAGTCTGCTCTAAGTCAAGACAAATCCTAAATGAGTACATTGTAAATTGAATTTCCCTGTGTAGAACAGTGTGAAAAAAGGAAATTTGGATTGTTAAACAGGCTATTTCTATCTGTTTTCAGTTTTCTGTGTAAATGATCTTATTCTTTGCTCATGAATCAAGTCAAACTTGATGCTTTTTTACTCTAAATGTTTGTGGCAAAACAGTGTCATAACTCTTGCTTATGTCTCAATTTTTTTACTCCTTTGGAAAAGGTTTTCTTTGATAGCTTATCAAAGCTTATCGAGTTTTTGACATTAACTACTATATTAAATATAAAATACTACATCCTAAAGTTGTCTCACTCAGGATTATATGGCTCTATTCTTTTGTCTGAGAGTTTTACGGAGATGTTGTAAGGCAGCTGCAGTTGGAAACCTGCTGCTGTGCCTTGGAAGGCAGCTGAAGTATCGTTTGTTGTTCGTGTTTTCCAACTACTATTTGGCTGAAGACAGCGTAGTGATTCTTCAAGTCGGATACGTCAGTGTGTGCTGATGAGGAGCTATTCTGACTGAGGTGGTTTATATAATCAGTCTTGTTAAATTGTTTTGACCATTCAAGCTGGTCTGACAGAACTGTGCAGAGCCAGGTCTCCTTGCAATCCTGCTGAACTGCAGTTTGGAGGCTATTTTCTTTTAAGACAGATGTTTTGGCCGCAGGCAATGGGACCTACTTCTGTCTTCTGAGGCTTTGTTGATTTATTTTAAACTGAATAGCTGGATACTTTACATTAGCAAAACTAAGCTCTCAAATGTGCAAGTGCTTAAAGTAGAGTAGCATAATGACCCGTGGAGGGAACACAGTAACCCAGACTCTACCCTGCATAAACCATGCTTTTTCACCTTTCTTTTCTGTTTGACTTGGGGGAGTAGGGTACCTATAGCTGCCTCGTTGGTCATATTGGGTTCTGGGTATGCTAATGGCTGCATATGCTCACCACCACCTAAGTATTTTTGGGGGTTTGTTCCAGCATTAATAATTTTGACTGATAGTCTTGGGGAAGAACACATGGGGAAATAGGATCAAGGCGACAAGCATTTCTTACAAAAGGGAAGATCCTGTGCCTCAGTCCCCAGATTCATGGGTCAGAGCAAGCCATGCATTTCACGCTGGTCCATTCCCACAAGGGATGGGTATGGTTGGCAGCTTGTGGGTCAATCAAAGCAAAATCCGCTGAGGCTAACAAAAAATTAGATTTGTTGCTAAACACCTAGTTCCTCTAATATTCCTTTCCCGGTTTGGTGACTCCTGAATCTTGAAAGCTCTGTTTTTAGTAGAAATGGAAAACAACAGCTTTGGCAATAAAGTTTATGTGCATAATGAACTCTCCAATGGATAAAGGTTTAAATCACTTAATAAAACTTCTTAATATTATTGAGCCCATTGGTGAAAGACAGAAACTGTACTGCCCTTACAAGCTGCAAGCTCTTAGACACTTTGATTGCTCTACTGATTGCTGTTCACATTGACAGCTGCTGTACTGAGAAGAAAAGGAAGGGAAAAGTGACACAAACCTGGTGCTGGGGGTGATACGGTATCTCGGTGCAGGACAGCATGAATCCGCATTGTGTGTGATTACCGGGCGGTGAATCAGCTGGGCTGTGCTTAGAGCCAGAAACCAGTAGCTTTCACATTTGCTGCCTGTTTCCCACTCATTGTGAAGCCTTTCCCTATCACTTGATAGACCTGGAAAGGAAGCGCAGAGGAAGCGAGTGCCACTGCTGGTTCAAAATGTTCCAGGGCAACTGGAAACATTGAGCAATGACCTGGGTGAGAAGAACAAGACCTTATTGACAGGGTTCAATCCTAGTCAAGTCTGTTTCCCATCAGCTTCCGAAGTAATCACAGCTTTTCTTTTTTTCATCTCCTTTGCACTCTCAGTTCACCTCCTTTTTATTTTATGTATTTAGATATTTATAGTGGACTGAGCAACTAAGGCCAATTAAGAAGTTCTATTGACTGTAATCCACCTCTGTCAAATCCTGGGGGAATTACCAATGAAAAAGACATCTGCATTAAAGGCACTTGGCATTCCTCACCCTTGCCCCCATGTTGCTCTGGAGTTGCCATTACATTAAAAATTCTCCCTTTGATGGGGTCTTGTTTTTTTCATTTGATGTACACATACTGTTCCAGGGATGTCATGGCTCACATGGTTTGCCATGTTTGAGATGATCCAGTGTCACAGACTGATGGCTGTTGGGTTACAGGCACTAAAAATTCACATGAGCACACACACACATACGTGTAGTGGGAGAAAGTATGAGTAAACTGAGACTTTTTGGTTTAAAGCTCTCTGGACTCTGAGAGACTTTATGAAACACTTATACCATAAAGTCATTCAACTATTATTTTTTTTAATGTTGTACTTTTAAATATACAGCAACGAGACCCTTGTACACAGTGCCATGCCACTTGGCATGGACTCATGCATGATACTGCCATCAGTGCAATCATCAATCTCTGCTGGCAGTCCTGCTGCGTTTGGGCCTCCTAGTTGTATCTCAAGTTTCTTACTTCAGCATGTTCTTCTCCTTAGGCTGTTTATGAGATGAGAAGTCCATTTCATCTGAGGTGAGAGAGGTTTTTTATCCTGGACAAACATGCTTTTAAAAGAGGACCAGAGAGATGTTTAGTTTTACACTTGAATGTCTCTGGCCACGATCACAGGAGAGCAAATCCTCCTAACAGAATTAAAGTGTGTAAGCACAGGTGACATCTCTTGTTTATGTTGGCTTTCTGTAGCACATCAATTGACTCTGGCATACTCTCATGCATTAAAGGAAGAACTAGTTCAAGAAGGCTGTGAAAAGATGCAGACTCTTTGGGCATGGGTTGTATTCACCAAATTGGTTAGTGAGGACTCTTTTGGAGGTGTGAACTCTGCTGGGTGTTTGTGACGGTGCATACACAATTTTTACAGATAATATGGCTTGCTGTATGCGGTAGTCCTGGCAGTAGCAATGCTAGGGAAATCACCTTACTTCAGGAAAATGTCTGCTAGCATGTGTTTTGAAGTATTTGCTTTTTGCAAGTTTAATAATTTACGTTTGATAAGTATTTAAAGGGAAGGGGGGGGGGGAAACCCCAAACATCAAAACCAAAAAGTCAAACAAAATAGCCCAAACTCTCAACCATCAATGTCAGGTAGAGTTATTGCTGCCTTCAAAAGTCTTGCGGAAGGGGCATGTGTGCAAGGGAGACCCAAGTGTGACAACACACTACAGAGGCATGTCTGTTTGTAGAGTATACCAAGCTTGCACTGATTTCTCTAGTATCTTCTTCCTTTCCTATGTCCAAAATAATTCAAATTCAGTAACTGCGGTTAGGATATTTTGGAAAGATGAGCCCAGGCACTTTATAATGGAACTTGGGAAGAGATTCAAGAGATGGGAATTCTCAACCAGTATTTGTAAGCAACCTATCTTTAAATATACTGCTTTGTACTCTACAATTAACCAAAAATCATTCATAGTATTTTTAGGTCAGTGTATAAATCTGGAGAAATCAAAGTATATACTCCTTACCAATTCAACTCTCTGCGATTGTTTTTTTCTTCCCCTTTTTGAGACCTTAATCAGGCTAAATCTCCCAGGCTCATTCAGTGTGTTTCTAACATTTTCCTATATCTTACTCTTCCCAGGATGGATCGTACTTGGCTGAGTTCCTGCTGGAAAAAGGCTACGAGGTGAGTGACTCGGTGACCGGCAGCAGGCTGATGGAGTCGATTGGATGCCGCAGCTCCAACTTCCTCTGCTTCTGTCCTTCCCTGTGTATGTTTTCCACTCCAGCCCTAGATAACAAATCAAAACTCCGGAGAGGAATGTGCAAGATGGCCTGTAATCATGCCAGCTTATTGTCCTATTTATCATCTAATGTCCACTGGTGGATTCCCTCTTCTCCTCAGGGTATAGCTGCTTTGCATGTTTCCCGCCAACTCAGATAAGCAGCAACCTGTGGAAGCCAAAACTGTAAGGAATTAGGGAATAATTTATGATGCAATGTACCACATAAGGGATTTAGAATCTCTCATTTGTTCTTTTTTTTTATTATTGTTTCATCCCCACAATGAAGGACGTTTTATTTTTGCAGTTGTATTTCAGCAATTGAAATCTTGCAGCTTGCTTCATTTTAAAAAATAAATTAAAAAATACTTTGGTAGTGTTACTTTCCACTCCTTCTCTTGGATTAATAGTATTCTTCCTTAGCACATGATTTTCACTTACCTTTTCCTGAGATTAAAGGGAGTGTGATTCCTTATTTCTTGCTGCATAATTTTTCCTGTCAAAATAAACCTTTCTTGTGGCCCAGCAAAGAAACAATCATCTTATTATGGTTTGGTTTGATGATCTTGAACTGTTGCAGGCAGATACGTAAGAATGCTTACCTTCTCAGTCATGAAAGACGCTTCCAAAATGTATTGTAATAGAAGGAAAGGGGTGGTGAAATTAATCTCTCCATAGTGTAGTATTTTCTGGCTTTTTGGTAAAAACTAATGATTGTTCCAATACTGGGTTGTATTACTTCTGTTGCCATTTTGCTTCATAGCTTACTGAGAAGTCTCCTCTTAGTCAGTCTGTGCTTTCCATGCTTTTGGACGTGTTTAATCTTGTCTTGCTTATTCTATCCTTTCTTCTGCTTTATTGGTATTGGGGTTTCAGTGTTGTAAATTGATTATTTTTTTACTAATCCTCCATTCCCTTTGGGAAAGTGATATCATTGTGATTGCTTCTGCTACTTTAAAGGCAAAAGAATATGCTGTCTCCTAGTGCACAATGAAATTTTGAACTGTTAACTGCAACTAAAATGAAATTTTTCTTTCTACAATAGAAAGGTTACAGTAATTGGGTAGAGGGGTTTTTTTTCTGTTCCTCAGCTCTCCATCTATTTGTTGGAATTCTTTCCTGAGTTCCAAAGTTAGGCCTCTGCCCTGAATAACTGAATGCAGGAGTATACACAGATTGCCTCCCTTACTAAGGTGGCTTGCTTGACTTCTTTTTAAATTTCAATCTATTTAAAGATTAAGGTCTGTTGAGAAAAATTCACTGATCTTACATTCTTAACTAGATTAACCAGTTTGCACACATTTTACCTTGTCAAAAAGTTTGCATTTCACCTGTCCTATGCAGACAAAGGTACCTTTCATCAGTTTTTTTTTCACAGCAATATTCCTGTCATGGATTAAGCATTTGGCAGATTTTCTTTCTTCTTGTGTGTGCATACCAGAAAAAGGAGTGGGAGAGAGGAGGAAAAAAAATAAAAAGGAACAGAAAAGCTGTGTTTGCGTGTTTTCTTGTTATCACTGGATGCAACAGGCTCCATGAACTTGTTTGCTGAAACTTTTTGAAGTTCTGGGGTGATTGCGTTTAGCACATCTCATTGGGCAATTTCTGGTATCACAGTTATTCAGCTGACATAAAGCTCTTGCAAGCACAATCTTTCATCAGGCTTTGAGCTGGCGAGATTTGTCTTATTGGTCAGTCGTTTGTGTGAAGTTGAATTTCAGCATGACTTCATTCAGAGATAGATAATTGAGAGCTTAAGAAGTCTCTCATCAAGACTTTAAGCCAAAATACTCAGTTTTGCTAGAAGAGTTGTTGAGAAGTTCAGTTAGCTTCCTATAGAGTAATTTGGTGCTCTAAAATGACATCTGATTTTTACTCAGAAAGACATATGCTTGTTTGAGAACTCAAAATACTTTTGCAAAAGTGAATATGGAAGTGTCTGAGTTTCTTTGGAACCTTCTGTCCCTATAAATTAGACACACATTCTGTAAATAATTATTTTATAGGGCTTTTAACTGCCTAGCTTTGAAAATTTACCTTCATAAATTCATTCTTTGATGGAAATTTGGGGAGAGGTCTGTATTTCTCTGTTCCCCATTGATCCTCAAAATGTGAATATTTTGCTGAGTTGCAGAAAGTTTAGTGTTTGAATTGTAGAACGAGGTGTCTTGTGAGCCTGTTGTGTGGCTGGGCACACGTGAAATTTTTTTGCAAGGAAGTTGGCATCATAAATTTGACTTGCCAGTTGTAAAGATGAAGTTATTCTGCTATTCTTAGAGATCTTGCCACCAAAATGTCATTCTTAAAGCAGCAAACTGGTCTTTCTCTGTGGTTTTGCATACCTCTCTACTCTTAATTTTCAGGCTTAAGATGGAATAAAAAGTGTTTTATGTGTTAAAAACCACAGCTTGTGTTAAGCGTAAAACAAAAATCCCTAACCAAAACCCCAAACACTGCCGGTTCCTGCAGGTATATTCTCACAGCTGCAAGTTAATATGAACTGAAAGAGTAAAGCGATGGCCCAACCTAACCAAGTGTAGGATGCATCAGCGTGTTGAGAGACCACTTTCAGAAATACAGACAGGGAGAAGCAGAGAACAGATACTAAAGCTTGATTTCACTTGAGGCAAGCACAACTTCTGCAGCTAGTAATCTAAGATAACGTGAATATTGGCAGCATCTGTGGGGCTGCCTTACATAAGGTGGAAACGAGATCAGTGTTTGAACAATTTCTGAATGTATTAGATACAAACTGGCTTTTCTTTAAGGGTAATCTCAACCAGTGGGTTTTTTCACCAAGCTGGTTAAAGGAAACTCCAAACCTGTGTTTCAGCCTTAGGCTTGCCTGTGTCTTGTAACTCACCAAAGAACACTGACTCATGATGTCCACAAAACAGCACTGACTGTTCTTCTAGTACCCCAGAAAGTGAACAACAGCCATTTTGTAAAATGTATTTGGGACTTGTCGCTGCAGCCCCTTCTCTCCCCTCTGTACACTCTCTCCTTTCCTAGTCCTGTCTCCTGCTGCTGCTTTTTCCATGTCCACCATCTCTGGCTCCAGAACTTCTCTGCAACCAGGGAGAAGTGGTTAGCATGGGACTCACTTATTGCTTCTCCAACTCCAAGTCTCACTCACTAGGAGATGGTGCTGTAATTCAGTGTGCTTTGTGCTGTGTGTGATGTTGACACCACTGGCAGCCCAAGCAAGGGAGAAGGTGGAACCAGTCAAGGGTGCTAAAATAAATAATGCCACATCAGAGCTCATCTCCAAGTATTTTGTTACCATTTAGGTAACTGTCTTCCTTTAGGAACAGAGACAAGTTCTGATTACCTGATGTAAGGGTTAGGCCCACATATATAAAAAGAGCAATGATGATGATGATGTACACTTTCCTCTTAATGCTCACCACTTTCTTTTTCCATTTTTCCTTGTTCAATCTCCAGGTGCATGGCATCGTTCGTCGGTCTAGTTCTTTTAATACGGGCCGGATTGAACATCTCTATAAGAACCCACAGGCTCACATTGAAGGAAGTAAGACTTTGTTTTTGTATTTAAGGCTTGGGATTTTTTTAGTCTATCATGTGTGTTTGGCAGAGAGAGGTCCCTGGGAGCAGGAAGGGAACTCCAGTTTCCTCTACCTAAATGTTATTAACAAGTATTTTTAAGCTGTGCTTGGCTTAGGATTGGTTATTTAAAACAAACAAACAAAAAATTCAAATAAACACCCCTGATAGCTAAACTTCCCTTTCTCTGCTCGTGTTACCTAGTTGCTCTCTCTCAAAGAAAAGTGACAACTTTTCTCTGATGCAAAGGTGACACAAACTATAGACACTTGTGTGTGTGAGTTACCAAGAGGTCAAAACTTGAGGGGGGCCCAGGAAGGTGCTTTCTGTTGCATAGAAATGTGCAGCAATTTGTAAATAGCTGGGTCTGCAAAAAGCTATGCAAGGTTGAAAATGCTGGGATATCAGAATAGTAAAACGTGGGGTGTTTTGATCCAGTTACCTTAAGCTTATCACTTCCATTTCATCATGAGCTTCTTAGTGCCTGATGCAGGTGGAGATTTAGGGACAGTCTGTGTGATAGCATGAATAAGACATCATCAGTTCTTACTAATGACAGGAAGAATGAAACTTTGGACCTTCTGAATTTCTGCACCCACGGAAATGATTACCTGCTTTTTCCTGAAGGAAAGGCATTGCTCTTGGAAACTTGTTCACAATTTACTGGATTCTGTTACTGACGATAAATTGGAAAGCTGAAATGTAGTGTACACCTTGCAAAAAACCCCTATTTCATTTCTGACATGACTTCAGTTGTGTTTGCTGTGAATAGTTGCTAGGTACCTTATACTGCCCCTTAAAATATCTGATTGAGAGGGGTAAAATTGAATGAAGTGTCTTCATGAAGAATGCTTCAACCTGTGTTTCCATCAAGGACAATGTAAGAACTGTGTTCCCCGTGACTTACATCCGTGGCTCACAGGGTAAAATGAAGCAAAAGAAATCAAACAGGAACCCACGCATTGTGAGGACCATCTTGCAAATATGAAGAGTGATTTGAGAAGGCAATGTAGATCATGAAAAATATGTATAGGAACGTTAAAGGAAAGGTATGGAAGAAAATAAAAAGAAAGCAGACCTTACATGTTTTTCCCCACTTCTTATCTTATTTTCCTTTAACTGAGGAATGTAGCTGTATGAATGGGAGGAGGAGGAATTGGACTTGGAAACTCAGGAAAGGCTTCTCCATGGAGACTGTTTGGAAACAAGGGGTTTCCAGGCAGTACTGGAGGAAGCAAAGAAGTACTAGTGGTTGATGTGAGCAATCCCTCATTTTTTCTTTGCGCAGTGTGTTCTTCCCATGAGGAATTGATTATATATTGCAAGATGATGATCTTCATAGACAGTTGTGAAACAAACCTCTTAATCCTACCCCACCCTGGACCCCCACCCCCACACAAAATAGAACAAGAAGGAAAACAAGGTGTTTCCTGAAGAGACCTCCAGTTATTGCGTGCTAAGGAGTTTTAGGAGGTTTTTAGATTGGATAGTATTACTAAAACCTGAAAGCTTTTACATTTGATCTGTGCTTATATAAATCTTTCAACTAAATAAACCCCATTTATAATATTTTCTCTTAGCTTATTGCTCTTGAAAAGACCCCTTTTTCATGGGTCAGGAAACCAACAGAGCCTCATGCCCTGCTCCTCTTCCAAAAAGTCAGTTGGATAAGAATTTTTGAAGATTTGATGGTAGACCAAAATGGGTATTGCCCTTTTTGAGAGCTCAAAATTTAAGGTAATTGTGGGAAGGTATCTCTGATGCTTTGCTCAGCCCAGCCAGCAATCCACCTTCCACAGGGAGCTTTGAGACTTTTTTCTGGCCTGGTGATGGTGGCAGAACTGGATGTCTTTGGTGTAGGAAGAGAGAGCCTGGCTGTGGCACTTCTGGCTTAGGCTGAAGAGGAAACCGGTTGCTCTTTCAGGCCATCAGGCTCCTACAGAGCTCTGTTCCCTGGGCCTCCTCTTGTAACACTGCCCTCTGCTCCATCCTCTCTGAAAGGCTGGCTCAGCTGGAAAGGAGATTTCTTATAACTCCCAGCCAAGGTAAGCTGCAGCAGCAGCAAACATCCTCCCCTTGTCTATGGGAAGCTTCCTTTTCTCATGCAGAAAAGTGTATTTGGGTTCTTCCCTGCTCCCATCAACCCACAGAGTTCTGGGAAAGGTGGTAACTGCTGTCAGAGAAATTTAGATGGTTTTTGCTCTTGGTTTCTAATTAGTGTTGCAAGAAAAATGCAGCAACAGGGGGTCTGGACACCAACAGTTTTGAGGATTGCATGTTCATACCAATATCCTAATAGTTTAATCCTATGACCATTTGGGATCTTTTGCATCCTGTGGCCTACAGGTAGAGCTGGTTCCATGAAAGTTTTAACGTGGTGGTGTTACAGCACAGCCTGTATGGAACTGGTGGCAGGACTGAAGGCAGTCCGTACCACGGATTATTGATGTGTATGCACAAAAAGGGTCATGACCCACTTGCTGTCACCCATACTTAATCACAGCTATCTCTTTCTTCATTTAAAAAAGTTGCATTACCAATCCCCTACAAGTTAGCTACAGCTTCATCTGGGTCTTGAAGTCTCTTCAGAACTGCCTTTTTCAAGCAGCATGGATGTAAAAGCAGATTTCAAGAATATACTCTGACCTGTGAGGCTGCATCAACCTGCAGAGCCTCAAGTGCCTGTTAAACAGGAAGGTGCAAAGCTGAGCACCTGGGCACCATGTGGTCTGTTACTTCCTTGCTGCCTTAAACTATTTTAAAAAAATCACAAAACATAAAAACCTTAAACAGCTTAAAAACAATGTTTGCATATCATTGTGGCCTTTAAAAAAAAAAAAACAACCAAAAATATACTGTTGATTCACATGGTAGTCACTTGTAATAAACCATGTAATTTTTGGTTTCAGAACTTAAAATCAAGTTGTGTATATCTGTAGGTAATACAGCCCCAAATAAGTGCTAACTATTCTCAAATGGTAAGAAGGCTAAGCTACTGAGAAAAGGAATTTCTTTTCTGGAGACAGGACAATGTAAACAAATGTATTAAGGGCAAAAATATGAAATGAAAATCTGTATAGATATGGCAAGTAAATGTAAACAGGTTGTTAATTGATGGTTGTAACAATTTTCCTTTTTGATGAATAGATATGTGAAAAGTAGTGTGATGGTGTGATTTTTTTTTTTTAAAGAGGAAAATTTAGACCTGTTCTATCAGAGTCAATTTCACTTGTGGAATAATTTCTTGACAATTCAGGATCTGAAAATAAGGACAAGTTGATAAGCCTGCTCGTTTAGTTTTGACAGGAGCTGATCTCATGCTCTTACCTAGTTTTTCACATACAGATTAGAAAGTAAATCAGTTGGGAAAGGATAAACAGCAGCTGTGTGACTGACATTTCTAACCATATTTGAGATTTTGATGTGTAATATCATGAAGTTTGTTTCATTGATAGTTACAATGTTCTCTGAAGTTCCTTTACAAGGTGTATCTATATTTTTTAATGGCTAAACAATAGTAATACATACAGTGAGTTCTCCTGTAATGGGAACTATAATGTGATAGGTAGCTTAAGCATATTTGTTGTGTTGTGAAATTATTCACAGAGGGAACTTAAACATGTGTGACATTTTGGGAAAGAGAAGAAAGGTATTGTATTATAAACCTTTGTGGATCAAAGATTGGAAGCCAAACCTAAAACAGTGCACTTTTTTGTGGCTGAAATTCCATATATGAGATTGAAAAGATACTCTGAAATTCATTACTCCTTCAGACAAATATGTTTTGTGCTTAGAGCAAGGAAAAAAACCCAGGCAAATTCTTGTTCAGCCAGGGATCTCTTAACTTTTTCCAGTAATGCTTACTTGGATTTTAAACTCTGTATTCTTAAACTCTGAAGACATGAAGCTGCACTATGGTGATCTCACGGACAGCACCTGCCTGGTGAAGATCATTAATGAAGTCAAACCCACTGAAATATACAACTTGGGAGCTCAAAGCCATGTCAAGGTGAGTAGCTTCTAGCACTGAGAATTGTAAACTTGCATTGATGGTGGTACACTGCTTTGATTATTTTAGATGGCAGCATATATTGCTGTTTTCATAACTGCTAACTTTGACAGGTAAGGACTGCCTTAAATCAAGGTAGTTGTGTTTCCATGGTGCTGAATTACTGTGTGATTCTTGTTACTGAATGTGTATTAAAATGTCAGAACACGTGCAGTTTACGTTGTCATTATCCACAAAATCCATGGGTTTAGAAATCTGATTTCTCTATCATGTAACAACTTTTTCTGTAGCACTTCCTGCTGATCAGCAGCTCTAGTGGAGGAGTTTTACAATGCAGCTTGGGCAAACAGCACTTAGAACCACGTTATTCAGTTTGTGTTATAACCAATACATGTATCTGAGTGTCATTGCCAGAAAGACTTTGCCTATAACAGTTTGCATGCAGGGGCCATTTTTTTTTTTGAAAGATCAACCTAGAAACACCTTTACCTACAGTGTTACAACATTTCTGCCTTTTTTTTTTATCAAATTACAGAAACTGAAACAAAAAGAACTTGTTGAACATAACTAACTTGACCCTAGGAAATGCTACTGCATCAGAAGGAAATCAAAGAATGGTTTGTGTTGGAAGGGACCTTCAAGATCATATAGTTCCATCATCCCTGCCATGGGAAGGGATACCCTTCAGTAGACAAGGTTGCCCAAAGCCTCATCGAACCTGGCCTTGGACATTGACAGGGAGGGCAACCTACTCCATGAACTCACCACACTCACAGAGAATTTCTTCCTACTATCCAAAATAAATCTACCCTACTTCAGTTTAAAGCCATTGCCCCTTCTCCTATTGCTACACTCCCTTATAGAGTCCCTATTCAGTTTCTTGTAGGCCCACATCAGGTACTGAAAGGCTGCTATAAGTTCTCTTCTTCAGGCTTAAAAAGCACAACCATCTCAGCCTGTCTTCATAGGAGAGGTGTGCTAGCCCTCTGATCATATTTGTGGCCCCCCCTTTGGACTTGTTTCAACAGTTTAAAATCTTTCTTGCACTGGGGACCCCAGAATTGGATGGTAGTACTCCAGATGAGAGGTGGAGAATCACCTTCTCTGACCTGCTGGTTGGGCTGTTTTTGATGCAGGCCAGGACACAGTTGGCTTTCTGGGCTGCAAGCATGTGTTGCTGGCTCATGGTGAGCTTTACATCAGCCAACACTTCCAAGTCATCCTCCTCAGCGCTGCTCGTAATCCATTCTCTGCCCAGCCTATAGTGTTTTTTGGGATTGCCCTAACCCATGTGCAGGACCTTGCACTTGGCCTTGGTGAACTTCACATAGTTCACATGGGTCCACCTCTCAAGCCTGTCAGGGTCCCTCTGGATGGCATCCCTTCCCTCCAGTGTGTTGAACGCACCACACAGCTTGGTGTTGTCTGCAAACTTGCTGAGGAGAGTGCATGTGATTCCACTGTCTGTGTCACTGACAAAGATGTTAAGTGCTGGTACCAATGCTGATCCTGGAGGCATGCTTTTTGTCACTGAACTCCACTTGGACATTGAGCTGTTGGACACAACTCTTTGAGTGTGACCATCCAGCCAATTCCTTATCCATCAAGAGGTCCATCTGTCAAATCCATGTCTCCAGTTTAGAGACAAGGATGCCATGCAGGACAGTGTCAAAGGCTTTGCACAATCCCAGGTAGACATGTCTGTCACTGTTCCCCTTATCCACAAACGCTGTAACCACATCATGGAAAGTCAACAGATTTTTTTTTAGGCATGATTTGTCCTAAGTGGGTCCCTGTTTGCTGTCACCAATCACCTCCTTGTTTTTCATGTCTGAGCATAGTTTCCCAGAAGAATCTGTTCCATGATCTTAACAGGCACAGAGGTGAGACTGACTAGCCTGTACTTCCCAGAGTCGTCTTTTTTTCCCTTTTTAAAAATGGGGGTTAGTTTTTTTTTCCTCTTTTCCATTCAGTGGGAGCTCAACTGGACTGCTGACTTCTCAAATATGGTGGAGACTGGGTTAGCCACTTCATCTGCCAGTTCCCTCAGAGCCCACAGATGCATCTCATCAGGTCCCATGGACTTGTGCACCTTCAGGTTTCTTAGATATTGTCAAGCCTGATATTGTCCTACAGTGGGCAGTTCATCATTCTCCCCATCCCTGCCTTTTCCTTCTGTGTCCTGGGTAGCGTAGCTAGTGCCCTTGCTGGTGAAAGCTGAGGTAAAAAGTTTGTAGAGTATCTCAGCCTTTTCCATATACTGGGTAACCAGGTCTCCTGTTTTGTTCAGGAAGAGAGCCCATGTTTTCTCTCATCTTTCTTTTACTACTTGCAACTTGCTGCTGGCGAGCCTGATGTTACCCTTCTCCTTCTTTGTGTCTAGTTTAAAGCTCTGTCAATGAGCCTGCTAGTTCCTGGGCAAAGACTTTTTCCCCTTTGAGAAAGGTGAATCCCATCTGATCTGACTTCTGCAAGCCTGGTTCTGCGCAAACCCTATTGTCAAAACCCCCCCAACTGTGGTGGTTAAACCAGCCAGAGAGCCACATATTGATGGACTGTGCCTGTCTGTTCCTCCCAACATTGCTGCCCACAACTGAAAGGAGGGAGGAAAAAATAACCTGCAGGCAACCATCAGTAACCATCCTAAGACCCTGAAGTTTCTCTTAATTGCTTTTGTACTGTATGTTGCAGTGTATCGCCAGCCACTACAGTTGGAAGAGCAGTAGTGGATTGTAGTCAGAGAGCCGTGCCAAGCCCCAGGGAGTCAGTAGATTTCCCTAAGACCCTAAGGAGGGTCTTTCTGGTATATTAGACCCTCTGCACCACTCTGAAGGGAGTCACTTACAACTATAAAACACCTTTTCTTCTCCTTGGAGATGGTCACGATACAAGGCATGGGCCTTTCTGGCCTTGGTGATAGATCTTGTGTAGCTAGACTATCATCCATGCCATCTATGCTGAATATGAATAGTAGAGCAGATAACACATGCAAAACATAAACTAAAGTTATGCTACATTGCTGTATCATGGAAAAAACCTGTTTTTTGAGTCAACTCCATTTACTTGCTAACCTCATTCAGACTTCACTTCATGATTACAATCTGAAACTGATGGCCAAGTAGAAAATTACCCTTAAAATAAGTTTTGTCAGTCATATTCTCTGTCTTTTATGCAATATGAAAGTATTCATTAGCGCAAACCAATGGAACATTCAAGCCTCAGGAAAATCAGCATTCCTACAAAAAGCAACACGTTGCTCCTATCAATCCTTAAACCTTGAAACATAGCGAGAGGAAATCATGTTAAAAGACTGCAGTTATAGTGACAAGCCAAACAGCAGCATATAGACATGAAAGGAGAATAATCTTGCTTTTGAATTGCCTGTGTGGTGGAATTATGTGGAATTGTGGTAACCATGGATCTGGTTAGGTTTATTAGCACAGGTACAGCAATGTAAGAGCAAGGCTACATGAGTCCATGGGTAACTTTGGTCCAGAAGACAATTTAACTGCTGCTCTTCAGAGTGAAACCTGAGCCAGCAAATCCTGATGAGTATTTTCAGTCCACGGCTAGATGTTCCAGCATTTCATTTCTTGAATTAGTGCATTCAGTGACAATCTCCACAGAAATCTTTGTGTCCAAAGATGGTATTAGCTTGGTACTAACATTCCACTCCCAAATTCTCTCCATGTGGCTACTGCAGCTGGCACGTGCTCAAGTCACAGTACTGGGAGATCATGAAGAGGTAGTGGTGATGCCACTATCTGTTCTTGTGTGACACTGTCATAGGCTCAGGGAAGGTTTATTCTCAAAGTATCTCACTGTGTGAATGTTTTGAGTCATTGCAGATCTGACACTGAGTCTTGCCTTTTGGCAATCTAATGTGCTTTGGAGCATAATGAGGAGGCATTGAAATGTCTCTCTTAAAAGGTAGCCTGAATGCAGCAGGCCAATACTAAGACAGTGATAGAAGGCCTATTGGAACTCCAGATGGACCAGGGTGTGCTTGTTATGCTTCTTAATATCTCCAGTAATCCTTCTGTTGTTGCAGCTGAGGAGAGAACCTAAGCACCCCAAGTCTGTTGACTGAGGGATTTGACTGTGGTATTGACAGGATTTAGAAGCAGTCCAACGGTGCTTACCATTTTAAAACAAATACCAATCTTAGAATAGCAAGTAGAACTTGGCCACCTGTCAGGGGTGAACATCTTCATCAGAGACCTGAACATGTCTTACTATTAAACTTTATGTAAACTTATTGGCTTTGCTTATGTGCATCATGTTTGGGGAAGGAGAGAGAAAAAACTTCTAATCTTAGCTTGCTTCACATTCTGGTGACTTTGTACCAGTGACGTCTTCAGTACTTTTTGGTAATGTTTATGTTGGCTTCTGTTTATGCAGAATAAAGTTTTCTATCACTCTCACTTCCAGTCAGTTTGTGAGCCATGCTGAAATGAAGGAAAATAAAATAATAGGAAGTTGGTCTGGTTTCCTGTAGGAAACCAATGAAGATGAAATTGGTTCTTGGAATGAACCCACAGTAGTCTGGGAAATAGTGTCAGAGAAGATGTTTTTTCTGAATCATAAATAGAGAGCACTATGACTCATAAAGTAGGTCACTGAGAGGCTGATCTGATTTGTACATAGGAGAAAGTGAGAGAAGACTGAAACTTGCTCCTTATTAAAAACAGTAAACTTAACAGAATGATATCATCAGTAGGAACAAATTATCCAGTGTGCATTCCTGTTTTGGTGGGGAATGGGGATTAGCTCTCAGCACTGTAGCTTCTCCACTGGATGTTCAGAAAACAGTAGCACATTCACTTCACAGTTACTAAGCAAACAGTTTGCCCTCATGTTCTCTATCCAGTCTTTATATGTCCTGGTGCTTTGGGAATCTGTGTGCTGACCCTGAGTTGTTTTCATTTAATTAGGAGCAATTGCTTACAGCATATTGATTCTAAAAAATAATCTATTCTTTTATAGCATGCAGATGGCTTAATCTGAATTGTTATCCATAACTCTGTACTCATATCCCTCTACCCGTTGAATGTCTTGAAAATCAATTATCCAAGTGCTAGGTTGGCTAAAATTATAGAAATGTCTCTTTTTGTATGGTGTTTCAGTAGATGTATAAACATAGATATATATGAACTTGTAACTATTTTTTCCTGAAGGAGACGTGATCTCATCAGTGTTGCATGAATGTGCTGTAACACTTTTTGGCTTGAGTTGTCTTGAACTGGTAAAGCTGGGAAATTATTAATTTTTTTTTTACAAATTTCTGAAGCAAAAGGGCAATATAACCTTAGTAAAAGATCTTTTGCTTTCAGCATTTGAAATGTGCTGCATTGAACAATTAAATGTATGACTGAATGAATGGCTCCAGTTTTGTGGCTATTACTGTCCCAGTAGTCATGTATTAAATAGCCTTGTCCAATGTGACTGTAGTGCAGATAGCCACAAGTGCTCAGTTTATTTCTTTAAATTGTTACTTGGTGATAGAATGTTATTTTGCCTGCTCACTGTCGGCATTTGTTGCTAGAAATTTTATAGTGAATTTGTTTTATAAGATACAGAAATAGTGGGTTGGTTTTTTTGTGTTAGGTGCTCCTTACGTGCACAACAGGCACATGTTACTGAAGAGCAAAACCTTACCTGTGTACAATTACAATTGAAAAAAAACAGTAAATGCTCAGTTTGTTTTTATTACTTTTCCAGATGCACGTTTTTTTGTTCCTTAGTTTAGGGCATATTAAGGTTCTATTTAGTTTTAAGTCCTTGCAGACACATATGAGTGCTTGGAGCTGTGCAGGAATTAATGTTAAGAAGCAAACCCTACCACTGTTAGCTGAAAGGTGAAATGTAAAAATCCAAGGGACTTTTAACACATAATCCCTCTCTTGAGTAAGGATGTCTTTGTTTTCCCACTGGTCATCTTTTTGTTGTTGATAGACCTGTAGAAGCCATTCTTGCTGCCCTTCATGTCCCTTACCACATTCCAGTCCAGAGGGGCTTTGGTTTTCCCACCTCTATATTTGCCTGCTTGAACAACCTCTTTGTATTCCTCCTGGGTTGCCTGTCAGTGCTTGCACCAGTTATATGTTCCCTTTTTATGCTTGGGCCAGGAGCTCCTTATTCATCATATGGGACTCCTGTCACCTTTGCTTGATTTCATACCTGTCAAGATAAACCATTCTTAAGCTTGGAAGAGGAGATATTTGAAAATCAGCCAGCTCTTCTGGACTCCTCTTCCCACCAGGGCTGTATCCCATGGTACTCTACCAAGTAGATCCCAGAACAGGCAAAAGTCTCTATTCCCTTGAAGTCCAGGATTGTGATCCTACTTTTATGTCTTGCTCCCTTCTCTCAGGATCCTGAAGTCCACCATCTCATGATCACTGCAGCTAAAGCTGCCCTGACCAGTTCTTTCTTGACTGTGAGAAACAGATGATCATATCATTTGCTCTTGTGACCTGTTCAGCTACCCATGTCAGGAGGTTACTGAAGCACTCCAGAAACCTCCTGGATTGCTTGTACCCTGTAGTCCCTACAGCAGATACCAGGATGGTAAAAGTCCCTCATGAGAACCAAAGATCTATAAACAGGCTTCTGCCTGTTATATGAAGAAAGCCTTAACTACTGCTACTAGAATCATAGAATCATAGGGGTTGGAAGGGACCTCAAGAGATCATTGGGTCCAACCCCCCTTCCAAAGCAGCTCCCTAGCTCATATTTTAGACAGGTGTCCAGATGGGTCTTGAATATCTCCAGAGATGGAGACTCCACCACCTCCCTGGGCAGCCTGTCCCAGGGCTCTGTCACCCTCACTGTGAAAAACTTCTTCTGCATGTTGGTGTGGAACTTCCTGTGCTCCAACTTGCAGCCTTTGCCCCTTGTCCTGTCCCCACAGACCACTGAAAAGGGGCTGGCCATTTCCCCCTGCATCCCATACTTAAGATACTTATAAACATTAATAAGGTCCCCCCTTAGTCTTCTTTTCTCTAGGCTGAACAGTCCCAGCTCACTCAGCCTTTCCTCATAGGGGAGATGCTCCAGGCCCCTAATCATCTTCGTAGCCCTTCTCTGGACTCTCTCCAGGAGATCCCTGTCTTTTTTATACCAGGGAGCCCAGAACTGGACACAATATTCCAGATGGGGCCTGACCAGGGCAGAGTAGAGGGGGAGGATCACCTCCTTCAACCTGCTGGCCACACTCCTCCTGTTGCACCCCAGGATCCCATTGGCTCTCTTAGCCACCAGTGCACACTGCTGGCTCATGGCCAACCTGTCATCTACCAGGACCTTCAGGTCCTTCTCCACAGAGCTCTTCTCTAGCAGGTCATCCCCCAGCCTGTACCGATACAAGCAGTTATTCCTTCCCAGGGGCAAGACTCTACACTTGCTTTTGTTGAACCTCATCTGGTTTCTCCCTGCCCAGCTCTCCAGCCTGTCCAGGTCTCTCTGGATGGCAGCGCAGTGTTCCTGCCTGTCAGCCACTCCTCCCAGCTTTGTATCATCGGGTACTTGCTGAGGGTGGATGCTATTCCCTCATCAGGGTCGTCATTGAAGATATTAAACAGGACTGGATCCAACACCGAGCCCTGGGGAACACCGCTAGTAACAGGCCTCCAGTCAGATTCTGCTCCACTGATCACCACTCTCTGAGCTCGGTCTGACTACTTCATGTTGTCAAGCATGTTTGCGTCCCTGGGATCCTCCTGGTCTAAGGAGCATGAACCCTATGGGAAATAGGTTTTCTTTTTTATTTCCCACCATAGCCTTTCATGGGATGATTCTTCCTGCAGTTGTAACTGTGGTTATGAACAATTGCTGAGGGGCAAATGGTGCCATACAACATTAGGGTGAAGAAAGCAGTGTTTGGAACATGGCATGGAAGGCATCCTTCTGTTTAGGACACAAATGGGTCAAATAATTAAAAATACCTATTGCTGACTTACTTCTGCAGGATTTCTCAGTGATGCTATAAGGACAGTCACAATCCCTCATCCCCTTTTTTATTCATGCAATTACTGCAGTTGAAAACTGTCTGTGATAACATTGGTCTATTAGACAATGGTGTCACTCTAAGGCAGTCTCATATGAAGAAGGTATTTCCACTGCATGTGTAGAGTGAGTATAGCTAGGAGAAAAGTCAATGTTCAAGCTTAAATAACTTAGCCTGGAAGTAATTCAGAACTGAGAATTGAAGTTTCCTGATTGTGGAGTTCTGGGGATTCCTTTCAGATTGTCTTCATGCTGATCAATAGCCAGGTTGGAGAACGTGCCCTTCTTACAGAACAGGTCTCTATTAGGTACCTTGTTTTGAAAATGCTGCCCTGTGTTTTGGCTTAGCTTTAACCATCTCAGTAACACTGAAATAAAATAACTTCTACTGATAGCTGTCATTGGTAGATTAATTCCTAAAATAGTTCTTTTGTGCTGGAGATGTGTTTTGGTCTTGTCGTCCATGTGTTAAACAGGGATGTTTCCAGTGAGTTAGTAGGGTGGATTTCTTTTAATAATTATTATTACACATAAATACCAATTAGTAATCTTAATGATGCTATTTATGTGCTTAGATGTTAACTGTGTACTTGCTCCGTCTGGGTCCAATCCTGCAGTACTTCCACCTGGCGAAAGTTTGGGGTTTTTTTGTTTTGATACAATCTTGCTTATTTGAAACTGCAGGCTAAATAATTCAAGGAATTAATTGTAAAGTTTTTCAACTATTGCATTAGTAACAAGGCTTAGAATTGTGTATTACAGCTCATGTAATAAATGTTTTATGTACTGTACTGTGTGGTTCTTATGTTCTTACATGCTCAGTATGTGTTGTGCTGTTATATTACCGCATAGGCTTTAGGCTTGTTGTGAATGTCACAAGTGCTCACAGCTTCTGAGAGAATTAATGTTGGATTTTTTGTGTTTTATAAAACAAGCAGTTTGACTGTTCAATGTAATGAGATCTAGTATAGTTAATTGTAAAGAATATTAGCAGCACTCTGTTGTAGAGATGTAGTAAGACTTATTCTTTGGGAAAATAAGTCTAACCAGACCTTAATTTTATGGAGTTGGAGAACTTTATAGTTATGCTTTATAGAATATTTTGTCTCAAGATGATATCAAATTACTTCTAATTTAGCATGTATGGCAGTTCATTTTACTAGCCGAAAAAGTGAGTTTCCAAACCTGATTTGTGCTATAGTAAGACTATAAATACTGACCCTTACTGCCACAGGGTACTTTTGTTTAGCGCAGGATCTCTGCGTGGGCCCGTGGTACCGTACATGATGGGGTACCTCCATCTCCTGTCATCTGCTTACTGGTGGTGGCAGCTCTCAAGACCAGCCTTGTGAACACAACCTCGCTAGAAAATTGTTGTGCAAACCATCAGAATTGGTATTTGCACCGTGCTTTACGTGATGGAGTCTTAGTCCTTAGCCGGGGCAATTAGGCTCTCTGCTGTACACACAAAGAAATAAAAATTAGCCTGGGCCTTCTGTCCTGCAGAACGCTTTACTGGTTTGCTTGTGCTGGTATCATCCAGGGTATGATCCTGCAAGGTGCTGAACAGTTTTAGCATAGCTTGGCGCAACCTTTAGCTGCTTTGACTTGAGGCTGTAGGAGCTGCTTGGACGCTGTGTCCTTGTGGGACAGAGTGCACCAGAGGGCAGAATAAGCCTCTCCAGTGTTTCTTTCAAATGCTTAGATGTGTTGTTCTGCTGTGCATAGCTTAAGCTCTTTAAGTAATCTAATTCCTTTTAAACAATCAGGTTTTAAGTAGTTCTACGCTTGAATTTTTCTGGACTTTTTTTTTAATATAATACTCACAGTACCTGTTGAAACAGATTTTGTGTGTGGCCTAGAAAGAAAGGTAATTCCAGTAATAGCTAGCAATTGGAACTTTGTCTCTTCACTTGGTCCACTAAATATTTATGGCAACTTTACATAATCTTTGTAATTGTGGCTTGTATTGTCAGACTAAATAGATTTAAAACCAAGTGTTTTGTTACTAAGGAACTTAATGTAACTATTAATTTTATTAAACAGCTTAACTTTAATAGTTAAATATATGTATTGTGGCTGCAAATGTTATGAATGCATAAAGAGAACAATGGAATAACACAGTCAGTGCTGCTAGTATATATTATCAAATATAAGCATTAACAAATTGCTACCCAAACCAAGTACTACTTATGTCAACGCCAATGAGAAAATTAAGTTATTAAGTTTATGGGCATATTTTAATACCGCAAAAGATTTCTCATGACTTCTGCTGCAGGCTGGTATTGCCTCTGTGCCCTCCTATTTTACCCCTTTCATTTTCTCATTACCTGCATCCTCCTTTTCTCCCTACCCTTGCTACCATGTAGGGTATTTTTCCCCCCTCTCTGGAAACTTGTGCAAGAGTCCTTAAGCTTTTTGGATCACAATGAACCTTATTTATACTTTGTGTGAATAACATTTTTTGCCTTTTTTTAATCTTTTGTTTTGTTGTTTTCTCTTATGGATCATTTCCAGGGTAAGTGCTAGTGCACATTTCTACCAATAAGTTGTTTAAATGCATCAGGAAAGCAACCGTGTAAAAAGAAATGAAGTATTTGAGCACTTAATCAGGGATGTGAACAGGATGTTTCCATATGGCTTGGTAATTAAAGAGCAGAATAGACACTGTCATGAATCTGCAGCTGAAGAATATCAATTCCTTTTGAATTTTTTGCAGTTTCAGCGGGTGAGTGGGTGTCCATTTGTGTGATGTTCTACAAATGCCAGCAAGGGACTCTTTTGTTGGGTTTTTTTTTTAAGCCACTGTTCCTGTGTTGTGCAGTCGTATACGAAGCAGGCTGAATGCTGTGATGAATGAAGTGGTGTTTATCTTTGTGACCCCGATGACGGATAAAGTACCACCTCCTTCATCTCATGCTTTGTGTGTGGTTTCTGCTTTAGGGCTCCATAACTTGACTTCCTGACTGACTTCTGAATTTTACGTCTGCTGTAGTGAAGGAGTATGATCGGTGAATCTCTGTTCGTTTGATACCATGGCCCCTGTTAGGTCTGGATAGCTGTTGAAATCAAGCTCTTGATGAGTGAGGTTGCAACACATTTAAATTCCAAATTTAAAAATAATTGCTTTAAAACAAAGTTTAGAACTGGCCTTCTGTTTGAGGTTATGGCTGGAAGAAGGTTGTTAAACTGGATTGTCTTTTTAGGGTTGAGTTGTTTATTATATAATTCTGTTTTTCTTTTCAATGATCACATCTCTGCTTTAACTGTATCTCTTTCTAAGTGAAAGACCGATTGCTAAAGTGATTTCTGTGGCTGGGGGTGAACTGGGGAGAAGTGACCAAAACCTTTCCTGTTAATTTCCTTCTAAAGAGCTGCTGGTGGGGACGAGAAAGCTGGGGGAAAGGGAAGGCAAAGCCAGTTTCCACGTTCACAGCGTTGTATTTCTTGTGTCAAATAGATGGCAGCAGAGCGTTATACACAATGGAGCAGCTCCATCCTGTAATGGAAATGACACTTCAAGCTGATTTGTATCAACTGCAGCCTTGAACAACTTGTCATTAGGCATAAAATAGGAAAGAAAGCTACTATTGATAATGCGGACGAATAGAGGATGAAGAAGGGTATGAGATGCTATAAAGTACTGAATTTCTGGAATAGTCCCAGGTGGCAAAACTTAATCTTTTAAGGTATGTCATCCACTCATGCAACATGATTGAAATCAGCTAACATAATATGCATGTCAAAATAAAGAGACAGAAAGAAAAAGAAAGTATTCACAATTCGCAACTGAAAGTGATATACAGCTGCCTTGGGGTACTGTACGACTTGGCCAGAATGCCTATTTTTTAGTTAAACGAGTTAGAGAAAGGAAATGTCAGTCCTCAATCAGGCAAGCATTCTTTGGTAAGGTTTGCTCAAATGTCAGCATTTTTAGGAAAAGAGTTGCAGTTTGTTCTGCTCGGATCCCCAGAATTAGATTTGCTATTAAAATGAGTTAAGCTGCAGATCTGCCTCTAGAAGTGTTTGATTAATAATAGGAGTGCAGTGTTTGACTTAGTATTTATTAAGTACAAAATTAGTGGCTGCGAAATATCTGCAGTCATCTAGGCATTAACATGTTTTGTTGCCTGCTTGCCTGTATCTAAAATTTTTTTTACAGGACAATCCCAAAATAAAAGGTGGAATCGAAGGCTTTGACTTTGGTGTCAGTGATTGATTGCACAAGCTCTGGAATTTTAAGATATCGCAGTAGGAGAATAGAAAAGAAGTTGAGAAATTATTATTACAGTGTGACTGGAGTAGTCAAAAAATTATGTCAAGGCTGGAAAAGTCAGTAAGGGGTGCTATCTTAAAATTAAAACCCATTTTATTTCTGTTACAGATCTGAGCGCAGCCATCCTGGCTAAGCACAAACGTTGCTGTCTATATTTCTGATGGAGCAAAACTAGGGTTTTACTTTCTGTAAGCAGATACTTGTTAACCGAAGTGCCGGCAAAAATGTTAGAACAACATGGTGATACCTGACAGGCTTCTGTTGTGATAACTTGTCTCTCATATAATGTTTCTTTTTCTCAAACCTAATATTTTAGTGATCCATCCACCCCCTTCAGCAGGCTAGGAAGAAAACCAAACCACTGTGTAAATTATTTCTTACAGGTTTAACAAAAAGCGTATTTGATTGTCTTTGAAGTATTGCAACTCGTGCTAGCTGCTACAGTTTACTGAGATCAGAGGGTAAGACAGGTCTACAGGAAAGTAGGTGATTTTTCAGTATCATTCATCATACACTATAGAAATATAACAGCTCTGACTTCTGGAGCTTTTTCATTACAGTTAAAATACTGTTTGTGCAGCTAGATGACTGGGTCTGTGTGTGTTTTGTTTTGCTGGGTTGGTTTTTTAAAAAAAAATTATTTAATATCGTAACATGAAAGTCACAATTTTAAGAAAAATGTTGATGTAGCAATTCTATTCAGTATCTGCTGTTTTAACACCAGTAAAGCACAGCTATTAACTGAAGGAAATGCATGTGATTTGTTGGATGAGTAATAATATGAAGCTAGCTTAATCCATTTTTTTCCTCTCGCTAAGTATTACATTAATGTGGCATATCATGTATTAAAAATTTTATTGTGCCTCTGAACATGCTTCCATGGAGGCATATTAAAGTCATGGAAGAAATAACGCGGTTGGGTTTTAGGGTTTTTTTTTAAACACTGTTTACTAGGTTGCTGTTCTAAACACTACAAATGGAATCTATGAAATGCCTGTGAATAAGCAGTAATACATGCATTGCATCGATTATTGAGATAAATTAGGTTGGCAGAATAATTGCAGACTTGTTAAAATAAGCAGTTCAAAACACTGTCTGTAATTCTTGGGGCTAAGTGCTGCAGACTCCTATTTAAGCCAAACCTCACTTAAATAAGTGTTTGTGAGGGGGGTGGTGAGGAGTGAGGGTTGTTGTTGTCTCTTGCCTCTTTTTTCCATTGAGGTAAGGATATTAGCTTGAATGACATCATTTAATTTTCTCAATTTTGAAATGGCATATTTGCATAACAAAGCAGTATTTCTTTTTCTTTTTTTTTTCCTTTCCCCTTTATGATTATTAGGACTGCTGGGGTGTATGTGTGCATGCATGTTTCTAGTCGTCCTGCTGAGTAACGCTAGATTTGTTCTTTGTTCTGTGTAAGTTTGGCTTTGTGGCTTACGCAGCTTTAAAAACGTATGCGTATCCTCTCGGCTTCCTTCATCTGTGGAAGAAACGCGCCGTGTGTCTGAAAGCTACTCAGTGCGTTTCACAGGCATGCAAAGCAAGAGAAATAAAATGTGTTTTCTGTGGTAAAATTGGTTTTGCTTATTTTTGTTTGAGCGTAAGACGCAGTAGTGATAAAGCACACAAAACACTTCTGCCAAGGAACTGGTGCAGCGGGACGCACACAGTTGAGCTCGCAGAACTGATGGGTGAGAATGGCTGTGTGCTCAGGAGTGGCCAGGGCACATCTGCACCAGCAAGGATTCATTCCACTGTTGTAACAGTCATCGGGCACGGGTTTTCTGGTTTTCCTTGAATATTTTAGAAACTGAAGATGAAACATAATTTGTTTGAGTTCCAAAACTGTAATGAGATTTTTTTTTAAATGTCTTTTTTTACTACTTCATTAGTGGCAATACATTTTTTGGATGTTGGGAAAAGACAAAGTTGTTCAACTTAGCCACGTTGAAAAATACACTGGTTAGGGGGAAAAATATAAGTTGTCATTTTGGGATATTTAGGGTCACTTGATGTGTTCATTTTCCTATTTATAGCAATGACCTTGAGGCAATCTGTATGCAGTATCGCATCTTGACTGAGTGTCTCCCGTGGACGAGACGATTGTTTACCTTGTAAACAGTGTACATCTGGTATTTATTGATCATCCCTTTGAATTAGGAATCAGATTGGTTTAAATAGTGTGGCTGTAGTTTAGTCTTGCTGTGCTGCTGTTGTGTTATATTTTAGCAGCAGAATACAGTTATTCAGGAAGCTTACATATCTTCAGAGATCAAGAGCTATAACTTAGGAAAAACTGAGAGTTCCCTGCTTGTAGGAGACAGTTGGGGCTGGAGAGAGAGGGAACAGCTTTATCAGCATTTGTACCCTAACATGTAACTTGTTTTGCGGAGAAGTTAGGTGTGTTTTGCATAACAGCAGATTGTTTGGCAAGACAATCTTCTCTCTCTTTTTTTTTTTTTTTAAATTCAGTACTGTCTGCCATTGCACAGAGAACTCCTCTGCTTCCATTAATTTTTCTCACCCTGACTTTTTTTTGATGCGGAGCTGTATTGAGCATCTTTGGCAATAGGTTCGGACTCCAAAAGTGCAGTAAGAGCAATAGGAGGAGCAGTCTCGTGGTTTATCTTCCTACACAGCTGTCCATACTAGTCTTCCATTAACTTATTTTTTTCATAAAGTAGTTTCCTTGAGTATATTGGCTTGCATAATTGTGTTGTGAATGCCTCAGTTGCATTTTTTCCTGTAACTGTGATGCAGAGAAATAGCATTTTAATTTTAGCTAGACATTCTTGCATAATGTTGCTTGATGGTGATGCAATTTCGCTGGCATAGCATCAGAACAAAGGATACAGCATCAAACAAGGACGTAAAAACAAATTAAAGGATGCTAGAAGTTTGAAGCATCGCTTTAAAGATTTTAATGTGCTTAATATTCTTGACTTTTTTTTTTTAAGCTCTGTGTGTGTGTGACAAGTTCTGAGCTCTGTGGAGCTTTTCTAATTTTATTTAGGTATAATACTTTTGGCTTGTCTCTAAAACTCCACTGTGGCAAAGAACATCCTCCAGAAATGATGTATTTTAATTACAAGGCATATGCAACCTGTGTATTTAGTTAGCTGGGCAGTAAAATTTAATTGCAAAGCTCTGAAAAATGCTCCTGAAAACATTGCATACATTCAGCACACCTGAGTCTATGGAGCTAGTAAAAGATTCAGTTAGTTTACTAAAACCGTATTATCTAAAATGTCAATTCTACTAGAAAAAAAAAGAGACTAAAGCCTGCATTTGGTAGAGGATAATTTAAGATGCTAATTATTCATGATACTGGTCTTTTCTATACTGTAATCTCTTCCATGTATAAACTTTAATTATAGTACCAGTCCTCGCAATTTTCATCTGAAATACAGTGGTGTATAATTCTTCCTACAGAATTCAAAAGGTACAACTTAATTGAAATAATATGGTATGTAAATAGCTGATAAATGAGAATTCTTTTTGAACATACTACACAAGAAATTCTGTAAAACTTCTCAGGTTAGGGTTTTGGGTTTGGATTTGGAATTTTTTTTCATATACTGATTATTGTACTGAAGCTGGTTGCAATAATTTTAATGAAAGAAATGGGACTGATTGACTTGTAATGTCTGATCCAGAGGCCACTCGAGTCACTAGAAGGGATTCTCTACAGTGCTTGGGAGTATTTCTTGCAGGTTTTTGTTAGTCCTGTGTCTAATACTTCGGCTTTGTTTAGATATCAGTATCTCTTGGTGGTGTGCATTTTTTGTCTTGCTTCATTTAGGTGGATCAGAGCAGCCTTACTGAATGCTGTAAATCCAGGGAGTAATCGCATTTGATGGTGTTACTATATTTGCTGCTGCGTTATTTTTATGAGATAACTTAGTAACGAAAAATACGCATTTGAAAGTTGAATTGTTAATGCAGGGTGCAAATTAAGATTTGAAAGAATGCCATACAACTCAGTTGAGGACTGAAATTTTGGGTAGTTAACCTTGTTTAAATTGTGTTAGTAGTTTATTATTTATTTATTATATAAATATTATTGTAGGATATTCTTTATTTATACTAAAATCAAAGCTAATTACTTGAACTTTCTCTCCAGTGCCTCAACTCAAAATAAATCTGATGTTTGGTATCAAGCCGTATTGAAGTCAAAATCTCACAGTAATGATATGCAACTGATCAATAGAAGTAATTTATGATAGCATCAGTGTAGATTTAGTAATCTAAGAACAGTAATATTGTTGCAATTTAATGGTTGAAAAATGCATGTAACACTATCTAGCATGAAAACCTGTCCTCATTCACAGGGCAATTTTCCCACTGATTCTGTGGTTTCCTTAATAAAGCTGAAATATTTTTAGTCCACGAATGGTTTGGTTTAAAACAAAAGAGTAGGGGGGAGGAGAGGCAAAAGAGGGTTTCATATAGTAAGACCCACAGAGAAAAAAGAATTGTCTGCTATATATTATCCTCTCTGTCAGCAAGTACAGATTAAAGTTGACTTTGCTTCTGTAAGCAAATGTTAACATTTTTATAGGAGGGGTATCTTTCTTAATGACATGTTACATATGCATATTTACTGTTAGATGTTAACATGTTCACAAACTGCACTGTTAACCAAGTGAAACGTGGCTTTCTAATGCCATGGAGTGCAAATAATTCAAAGATTTAAACGTCGCAAGAACAATATATTGAAAATATAATTATCTTTCAAGGCAAGGAAGCAATTGAACCTTAATGAAATGTAGCTTAGATTTTAATTTATGGTTGGATTTTTTTTTTTTAAGTAGCAGGCACTTTTGGTTTTATGTGGGGTGTGTGGAAAGATGAACATTTTGTCTTTATTTGAAGAGGAACTTTTTCCATCATGTAATTAAATGTTGCTATGAGTAAAAATTTCACAAATAGCTTTTAAACTTTTTGAAGTGGCTTTCCTCCACTGTGCCTGTGAGTTTGAGAAGAAGCCTCCCAAGGTACACATGGGTATGTGGACACCTGGCTGTCACTAGACCTGTGCTTAGGTGCCATTTGCTCATTTGTGTGTTTATCTCTACCTGCCTCTACCAACTATGATGCAAGACCTCCAGCACAGAGGCGGCTTCTTCACACACCTTCTAAACCCTAAGTGGGCTCTGCTGCAGTTGTAACATGTCTTCTGGTCCGCAGTATTGTGCTGTAATGTTAGAATATAAGTTGAATGAAGCAGTATCTTTGATCTCCACTAATATGCTATTGGATGCCTTACCTCAGACTAAGTCGTCTAACATGTTTTTTCTTGGCTTTAGCTGGACTGGTGTTTGCATAGCACTGGTGGTGCTTGTTATAGATTATTGATCTTCATGAATTAGTTGTAATTTTTTGCTTTCTTTAGCTTTCACTCTACATGAAGCAATCTGTACAACCTGATTAGACTTGCATAAGGTCAGAAAATATATATATACTTGCTAAATTACATCTGTTCGTTTAAGATACAGTTTCTTGTCAGGATGCTTTAAAACTGTAGTCAGAAATTTTTGCTATAAATCCAAGTGGTTGCATTTCAAAAATGAAGCACAGATGTGATTATTTGTAAGTATAACCTATAAATAAGAGGAAATTTAAATGTATAGTTTGGTGGGGGAGGGTTCTGACAGTCCGTAGTGGCGTGCCCATGCCTTGTTTCCTTTACTGAAACTGTTATTAGTACTTGTATTAGTGTATTTGTCCATTCTGTCATGTAACACTAGTTTTAAAAACCTCTGCTTTAGAAAACCTGATTGAAAATGAAGGGGCAATAGGGAGATAATTTTGTCAATAGCTGTGATTTAAAGGATCTTCATAAAATGATAGTTCTCTTGCAGGGTTCTAATTACTGTATTTCTCTTAACATAGAAACATCTAGTAATTATTTTTAAAATGCTGTGTTTAGAGTGAAAAATTGCATGCCTGACAGGCAATGAAATCTGGAGGCTACACTATCTACACTGTTGCTCTTGACTATTAAGGTGGTTTATCTCCTAACTTGTATGATTTTGTTTATCCTGTTTTGTTGGGTGTTTTAGCGGTATGTGGGAAACAAAAGATGCATGCAATTACTAAAAGATAGGTTAGCAGAAAAGAGTGCTCTGGTAACTGTTTATTAAGTTGTTCTTAGATAATGCATTTTATGAGTGTCAAACTGCATTGTTATTACATTTAGTTGCATTGTGTGGCACAGATAAATTTCTTGGAATGCAATCAAAGCTAGATTCCATATATTAGTAATGCTAAAGATTTCAAGTAATTTGTCATGTCATATGATAAATGTAATGATAATAGTATAAATGTAGTAGATAGGGTGTTTCATTACTTATTAGAAGTTATCAAGTTAAAGTACAAAATCCAGACCAAATAAATTAGTCTGATCTTTTTTTCTCCTTTTCTGTCACTTTTTGATTTAAGGTGGTGGAAATCTTTTTCTCTTCTCTTTCTTTTTTTTTTTTTTTTTACATGGGTGGTAAGCATGGGGAGTATGTGGAAATATTACACATTGGAACAGATTTAAAAGGCTTTGACTAGAACCAGCTGTTCCCACCTCCTAATCTTCAAGTTGCTCTTGAAAAATGGGCCAAACCTTATCCCAGGGGGGCTAGTGGATACAACTATCTACAACAATAATAAGATGTAAAAAGACAAAATATACAGATCCTGAAAGCTTGGTGATCTGTAGCAGCCTACTCATGCTTCTGGATAGTTTCGCAGGTTGGATGTCCTTAGTGGGAAGAGGAATATAGCATACATGTGGGAGGGATGCCACCTATTTGCACGTTAGACAGTATGACACTAGTATGCAGTGAAATTTGGAGAACACCATCATCTTCTGCCATGCACACATATTTCCACTTTGACAGAGAAGCTGATTTTCCACACACTCTGTCCCCTCAGACCAAGTTAGGAAATTGTCCCATTATGTCACTTTTTGGATTAAAAGTGGGTGCCTGGACCTCAACTTTTAAAAAATAATAAATAGAACAAATGCTCTGCAAGCATCCAAACAAGGCTTGGTGTAGGGGTGATGCTTTTTCAATGGGGGTTTCATGAACAAAACCCCCATCAGCCTCCTGCTATACCTTTTCCTTGATACGGTGGATCAGTAAATAATACTGTTGCCAGCAAGGTGGTTTGAAAGGTAAATGGAGACTCCTCAGGGATAATGCCTCATGTCAGTCTTTATTTTAATCTAAAGCTTTATGTTAACTCATATCTATTTGGAGTCCTCCACAACTTAGGTTTTTGTCTTTGCTATTTGCACCCATCTGAACTGGTTGCAGGGACTTGTGAAATAATACAGGTAGTAAAAAATCCAAAACAAACAAAACAAGCAAACAAAAAACACCACACCAAAGCAACTAACTGGCAAATGTAAACAGCAATATTGTTCAGCTTTATTTATCGAGCCAAAATCAACTTTCAGATAAGACAGAAGTATGATGGTTAAAAGATGACAGAGAATACTTTTTTCCAGGGCATCTGTCCTGTCAGGTTGTTAATTTAAAAAAAAAAAAAAAAATCTCCTTTTGTTGCAGCAGTAAAATGTGCAGCATTTCACAAGAACAAACTTGTTTATGGTGAATTGTGACCACAGCTTAGATGTACACAACCATATAGTGTACAAAAGCTGAAGGAGGTATAATTCTCATCAATAAAGGTAGTTATCCTATGAGTACCTAAGCTAGATCTCCTGTTTTATACCAAGTCAGCTCTGAGATTATATGTCTTGTTTACTAATGGCATGTCTGGGCTTCACCCCAGGTGCTGGAGACATGAACCTCACCTTTAACAAGATGAACTCCATGCCAGCTGTATGCCTGTAGACCATCAGTGCAGAGGTACAGTACTTAGCAAAGCTCAGGTCCTAAGCTATGGTATTTGTTCCTGGAAGAGAAGTGTACTCCAGGAGACTTCAAGAGCCAAATTTTTGAATTAAATTCAATTTTAAAACCGCATAGATTTGTACATCTCCGTCAACCCTAAAGAAAAGGTAGTTGTTGGGTACTGTAGTCCCCTGTTGAGGAAAGTCCAATTGCATGTATGTATGTAGGTGTGTGCATGGAGGGAGAAAAGCAGTGAGTTGTGTATTAAATAAAATCACAGAAGCACAGAATCGTTTGGGTTAGAAGGGACCTTTAAATGCCTTCTATTCTACCCTCCCTCCACCCCAATAAGCAGGGACATCTTCCAGGTTTGTTAGAATTCTTCACGTGGAATTTTTTTCTTTTTTTTAGGATGAATTGTTTGTGTGTTAAAAGATCATGGAATTATTTTTCTGTATGTTTATCAGGTGTTGCTCAGAAGAGGAAGATCCCAACATGCAGAAACTTGTTTGCTATGCAGCTGGTGGTGGTACCGGAGTAGACTGTTGCTTCAGTCCCTTCTATGGCTTGTAGCACAGCCTGTGTGCGGTGATACTGCTACTCCTGTGTTTGGCTTTATATTTAAAGCAAACTAAGCAAAACCAAGAACCTCCTGTGGACTGGTACAGGAAGAGTATTACTTTGTGTTTTGGTGGGGTTTCTTTAGCGAGAAGCTACGAGTTAATATGTATGTTCATAATTTTTTGTCTTTGAATGACTTGATTTTAAAGTTTGCAAGTGGGAGGGTCTACTGCATAATTCTTGGTTAAATACTACTGGATTTAGAGTAGCTTTGCCCCGTAGCTCAGATTTTTAATTGTAAAATCTGTAATTTAAAAAAAAGTAATTTTATAACTACATCTCAGCTGAAAGCAAAGTCAGGTGTAGATGGTTTGGTTGCCCTCAGGCAATTTCACCATCCTGCTTCACCTGTGATGACTTGAGGTATTTGCTAAGCAGCTGACAGTGGATACAAGCTGCCTTTCCTACCCTTTTACCCCCAAACCAGGTGTGCCTTCATACAGTCTTTCAAACCAGAATCTTTCTATTCTAATTGTAAAATGTGTTAGGTTGGAAGGGATCTATATGTTGAACTTTTTTCAAATCCTTCCTCTGGAGACCTGCACTACTTCTGCATGTTCCAGCACATCTGTAGCTAAGATGCTGCTGTTCCCTCAGCTAGCTCATTTAAAACAAACTTACGTTGTGGAGAGAATCCATCTGTCTTTTAAGAAAAAGCAGCGGAGTTTAACTGCATCAGGAAGGTAGGATGGTGTGTTTTGGTTTTCCCTTTGGCCTCTGTTGCTAATACTGATGTGAATTTCCATGTAGCACGGATGTATACTCTCTGTGTCACTGCGTTTCTTGTAAGGTCTGTTGTTGTGGTATCCAATGTACATTTTGTAAGGACCTTTCATCTTTTTACATGAAGTGAAGAAAGCAACAACCCCCACTTATGGTTTCCTACATCAAAGCATGAGCTGCAGCATAGAGGTTCAAAGATGGGCTGGTCTCAGAAGTGCATATGCTTCCACACCACCATGTATGTGTTACAGCCATTTAGTCTTAATAAGTATTGCATGGGTCACTTTAGAATATGCAAGTATACTTTATAATGACTAAGTTATGTTTATAAAACTGTTCTGGAAAAATAAATGCTTCAGGATTTTTCAAGTGTTGTGTTCTGTGGGAATTACTCTAACTTTGCAATGTGATAACTGTTTTTACTGTGTCTGGCACTATTATTAGTACACTCCAGTAATGATGTACCACAAGTTCATGGAGATGGCTGTTCTTTTGGTTGGTTTTTTATGGATTTTTTTTTTATTGCTACAACATTTATGGCATTGTTTTTTTCCTGGGATGGTAATGTACTTCACCCGTGTTACAGGTACATGCAGCACTTAATGTATCTGGTTAGATCAGCACTCTGCTTGGTGTGTTTCTGATCATAGCCAAGGCCTGATCCTTTGATGGGGGAGGATGGTAGGATGGTTTATGCCCCTCCTTTCACCGCTGTGTCAGTAGGGAAACTGATATATGTCTTTAGAATAGAAAACAATACATCAGGTGTTTTATCAAGCAGTGACGTTTTCATGTTTAGTATGTTAGTAGTTACTAATTCAAGTAGTTGTGATGATAGTGGCTCTAGTCAGAAGCATTAGGCACAAAAGTAGCACTTTCAGCTGTAAACATCTCTAATCCAGAGTTGACGTAAAGCTTAAGGCCTCAGTGCACTGAGGGCTGTTATTTCCATTGCACCTTTGTGTAATGGGCTAATATGATAAATATCCAATTAGAGAAACTTTCCCTTTTCAGAAGGGGAAGGTTATGCCAGTGTTCATAATTATACATTTATAATAATTTTATGTTGTTGTATCTAAGGATGAGATATTGTTCTTGAAATACAAAATGAAGTACCCTCTGAATTATGTGACACACCCCCTTCTTAAGTGAGCAAAGTATTTGATACCCATAAAAATATAAATACAGTTTTTGCTATGGAAGTGAAACAATTCTACTTCATGTTAAAGTATTTTTAAATATCAGGCATAAAAGTTAGGTGAAAAAATACAGTATTTTGGAGCTTCTGTGACCTTGTTGGCTTCCTACCGTTAAACAGCAGCAGATACATTAGGTGCCCTAGGTAATGTCATCAGTATGCATTAAAAGTAGATAGTGACTGCTAAACTTTCTCCTTGGTCTTCTGTACAATAAAACAGGAAACAATTTAGTTGGCGACATAGAGGTGGAATGCAGTACGAAAATGAAATGAGATAAAAACTCCCTGTGGAGAAACAGTCTGCATGTTACACCCTGAAGGGATGAATGCTGATACTGTGCACGAAAGGCTTCTTTGGAGAGTCTTGGAATTTCTAAATATTTATTATGGCAGTATATAATGGTTGAATTACATAATGTGTTGCTGTTTCCTGCTTTCTATATCCTGAAAATACTTGATAATTCAACCTTCAACTCAAATGTTTCTTGTAGTTTCATTAGGGTTTTGCAGATAGGAGCCTTGGAGCAATCAACGCTGTTGGAAAAAATATTTAGAAGCAAAAGGGAGATTAGTAGGGAACATATTCTAATGGCTAAAGTACTAGGCTAAAGCAGCAGGTCTGGGTTTTAACTCTTTCCTCACCAGTGACTTTAGAAGTGAGAGCAAACTCTGATTCTGATGCTCAGGGTGGTGCAATGCTCGTTTGTTGAAATCTTTGCAGTTCATAGAATAATGTATCTTCTTTCTAATATAGTTTATTTAACTGATTTATAGCGTATAAAAATTATGAAAATTATTTTCATTGGTTCTTTGGCTTGTAATGTGCAAGCAATTGCTTTTCATCTGCAAAAGCTTCTTCACACTTGGGGATAAAAGGCTCTTTTTTTTTTTACTTTACTCTTAAATTGTCTTGGCAAATCTTTTGAGCATTCTTCTTACTGTTATTTATCAGTAGCAATGCATGGTAAAGTGCAGATGTCGGGCTGTTAACTAAATTCCAACTTGCTCACTGGAACAGTGTATAGGCAGCTCTCTGGTTAGGAGAATCTGATGTGTTGTGCTGCACTTACCTTAAAAACCTTAAAAAGGTTACCTGAACCTTAAAAAGTATTTGAGATAGCTGGATCAGCAGGAAAGAAAGAATCAAATAAATGTGAATTACAGGGGATCTTGGTACCGTAAGTAACTGAGATAGGAAAAACAAACCCTGAGAATTCTTCCTAGAGTTGGAAAAAATGATGATCACTGAAAATATGGACTTGCAGATAAATACTTCTGTGTATGTCAATGAGCAGCTATTTCATGCTTCAAAATTCAAGTTTAAAAAAGCTGTTTTACTTGATCTCATGATTTCAGTCTGTGCTATACTGAGGTGCCGGGAGTGGTTCTGAAATTTCTGGAGATTCTCACCAGCTCATTCTAGTTGGGTGTGGGAAGATGTGGCAGAGGCAGAAACTGTACCAGCACTTCCCTACCTCTGTGCTCACTACTGATTTGGCAAAGAACAAATGGATCTTGAATATGACCCGGCTTTTGTTTCCTGGTATACCACTGCCAACAAACCTTCCTTTGTCCCTCCTGCTGGAAGCTCTAAAACCTCTAGAGCAAAAATATGTTGGAAACATCTCTCAGCTTCCCTGGGGCTTAGCCCCAGTATTTTCCTGAGAAGGTACTGCCTGCTGTTACTGCTAATGAAATTATTGCTGCGGGATGAGAACGTAGGGAATGGTGTGACTGCTGCCAGAGGTTTGGAATAGGTAGCTGCCTAATGCTGTGGTAGGATTCAACAGATCAATACAAGAATAGATGCATAAATCGTGCAAGAGGACTGCCTAAGCAGGGTTTGGGCCTCAGGTTTCCATTCTCCTAACCTGCAGAAGACCTGATGGTACAATACCAAGCTTTCACAGATGAATTCACACGTTTTTATTCTTTGAGAAAAGCGGTAGCAAATTGGAAAGTCTGGGACAAGAAATACCCTTCAGTACACTTCTAGTGGCAGGATTTGTCCTTGTTTTGTTTAGTAATAAGACTCTCATTGCTCAAAAGATCACTAGAACAGTTTGGCACTTGGTAGCTCATTGCCTGGAGCTACAAAGAGGAAATCTCAAGCTCTTTTTAAATCTAAGGACAGACTTTAACTGAGCAGCAGGGAGATAAATTGCAGGGCTTCAGAGTAACAGTGCTGTTTGGAGGGTACTTTCAGGTTTGTTGGTGAGGGATTTTTTGAGGAATTGGGGGATTTATTTTAAGTAGCCAAACAGAGCTTAGAAACTACTGCAAAAAGTCACAGCTCCTGATTTTCTCAATTTACCTTTATTCTAGCCATTCTTAAAATAAACCGCCTCTTCCCTGTCCCTTCTGGTGACAATTCTGACCTTTTGTGGACTTCTAGTGAAAAGAATCGTTACATACTGCCGTGAATGAGGAGTTTGTTACAGAATATAGGTCTTCACTGGCTGTGACACCAGAGTAAAGGTCTATGAACACAGCAGGCAAAATGTTCCTTAAGTCAGCTGAGATGGATAAGCAAGCATTTTTCTGTTTTATACCTGCGTGGGGGAAATTAGATTGTATTTTAATAGTAATGCCCTTAAATCTTATGGGTATAATCTGATTTCTTACAAAATTTTGTGATTAACTGACAGCTGGGACTTGCTGGATATTCATGGCACTCTGACCGAGAGCTAAAGCACTTGTTTTGGTTGCTGCAGAGGTAATTGAATAAGTGGGGGCTTGTTGTGACTGGGCATCCTTAGTCTTGTGTTGGTTCTTGTGGTGGCCAATATTGAGCATCACAACTTCTCACACCTACCTGGCTTGTTACTCTGAGTCATGTGTTTGAGTGGACCTCGAGAGTCTTTGGCAGTATCCAACAGTTAGTCTGTTGTACAAGACATGGTTGTGTATTACTGTTAATAAGCTAGTTCTGGGTGCCTGATACAAAGCACCCAAAAAAAATTGAAGTGACTAAGATCCTCATGTGAGTCTACCAGCTGAAATTTGTACTGGTATTTATTTTTTCATAGTGCCCTTTGACATCATGCTGGGACAGCGGTTCCCATGGTTTCTGTACCAACGGGCCACTGTTTACACTTCACTTTTTTCATAGAGGACTATATGTATTTCTGCTGAGTTTTTAATTAAAAACACTTAAACGAGATCTGGTCCTGTAAGACCATTAGCTTTGAGCTTGTGGATCATCAGAGACCTATAAACCAGGGTGTGGAAAGAAGTGTGCTAAGGAATTAATTTAATATAGCTGAGCAGCTATATTTAATATAAGCAGCAGCAACTGCTTTGTCTCTCGGCTTCATTTCTTGAAGATGTAATTAAGAGCTCTTTCCACACCACTGCTGATCCCTCCTTTAAATGTAATGCACAGATGTTAGACAGTTATCCTAAACTGTAAAGTGATAAAACTTATGTTTTTCACCAGCAAATGTAAAACCTTAATTAAAAATTTTGTAAATGTTTTCCTTTGGTTTTAATCAAATATAATGACTAGTTAATTATGATATTAATTAAGACTACAGTTCCTCCCCTGAGCTTTCTATATGGGCAGAAGCCATCAGTATAGTTCACTGTGCTGCAAAAATCCAAACGAAACACTGCTTACTGTTCAAGAAACAAGCTGGTATGAAGAAAACACTTCTCTGGGAGTGAGTGCATTCACCTTGCTTTCACTGGGGAAAAAAAATAGATGATCTGATATTATTCAGATTATGTCAGGTTACTTTTTTTTTCCTCTGCAAGTAAGCACTGAGCTTGTAATACTACTAATGATCTGCTCCACAATTTACTTAAATGTTTGGCACTTTGAGTAAAACCACAAAGGTGCATGGGAAAAGTAAAAACCAACCAGCCAACCAAACCCCCCCCCAAACAAACACTCCCCTCCTTCTCCTGCCAAATGATATATATGGGGAGAGGGAGTAAAGAGAACCTCTGTGTACGTAAAGGGAGATGTAGGAAATTTAAAAGCCTTTTATACTTGTGATTTAAAAGCAAAACATCACCTTGAAATGTGCTGGCGAGTTTGTTCATGAAAAAATACAGCCAAGACAACTAGGGGAGCGTATGGCAGGTATTTTGGATCATGGCAGAAGAACAAGAACACATAAGCTCCTTAACAAGACAAAATGATACTGAGGCATCAGCCAAAACTGTTGTGTTTAGACAAGTATGATTTTACTATTAATACACCAGATGGAATGTTGTATTAAAGCTGCTTTTATTTAATGTGCAAAGTAAAAGTTATAGATGTTCGAAGATAGTGCAAAGAGGTTTTCAATTTAACATCTGTAAAAGAGTAAATCTGCCATGTGACAAAGCCTGTTTCTTGATGCTGCTTGGAAGCAACTGTTATTCTTTGTCAGTCATACAAGTGCAATTCATGCTCATCTGATTAGTCAAATACAGTGTTCTACCTGATAATATCTGTTCACTGTTTGGATGAGTAAGTTTTGTATTTCCTTTTCTTTCTTTGCTATTCCTTTAAATGTGAGCTTATGTTAGCAGAAGTTTTCTTCCTCTTCCATTCCTTTTGTTTTGGGGGAGGTGGTGTGGAGAAGGAAAAAAGGCCTGATGTGGAGAAAAGCAATATATTTTAATGGCTTTTATGCGGTTCTAGCCCATCACTGAAGTTCATGCCTCACTGAGATAAAATAGAAACGTTGGAGCGCATGTTTATCTGGCAGTAAAATGTGTGGGACAAGATGTGTTTCATGCTGTAGTATCAATAGGTTGTTCCCTCAAGGATGGGTGTAGGTTGGCAGAGCCACACCTGTGGAGCAAATGCAGCGAGGAGCAACCTGGTGTGCCTCTCAGGGTGGTTTGGACAGTGGTACAGTGAGGATTCAGAAGTGCTATTGCAGGAGATCTGTCCACTGAGGCATAAAGCTTTCTGATTGAGAAAATTAGTCATAATTTCAATGCTATGTAGAATGTTTCTGTGTTTTGGAGGTACTCTTCATGTATGGATACACATGCACACTCTCCTTGGGCATAGCCACCACCTTTCTGCTATACTGTGCTACTATGCTTATCCCATTGTACATGTTTTCTTGTTGCTGTGTTTCAAACAGGAAGTTTCACCATGAGTGCTCTGGTAAGACAGTGCTCCCATGGGGAAGTGCCACTCTTCTGGGCTTTTTTAGCATTCCTACTGGGGTTGCTGGGATTTAGTCTTGAAGTAGTATTTTTGGCATTACTAATACAGCTATTCAAAATCATGTGGCTGGAGCCATAGTTGTGTCTTGTCAATTTGCATTTAAGTCCCTAGTGTATAGTGTTCTCTCTTAGAAAGCTTCTGTGCAGTTTTAACCAGTAGACACTATATATTTCTGACTTCTTAAAATGAAGGAATCTCATCTTTGTTATCGTGGGGCTCCAGGAACTGGGTGCTTGAATTACAATAATCTCTACCTCCCCATCCTCTAGCATTTACACTCTCATTTACTGAAAACAGACCATACTAGAGAGAGTTTAGTGGTGGAGTCTTGTGCTGAACTTGAGTAAGGGTGACAAATAATCTGGTTTTGAGGCATTTCAATAATGCTGTTCTGCAGGCTGTTGTAGATATTTATTTTTTTTTCAGAATGTGGTGATGTTTAACTCACTGTAAGGTGAGGAGGAATTAATGTTTTATAAAGACCTACTAGATTATTAATACATACTCTATGTATAGTCAAATTCAGTTCTCTACTACTGGAACCTACTACTGGAACACTTTTATTCCATACACTGTAGCTTCTTTAAAAAGGACTGCCCATGTTCACAGATACATGATGAATATGCTTTATTTGTTGCCAAAAATGTAAAGTATTAAAATTTAATCTGAAGTATCTGTTGTTCCTTGCTCTTTGTAAAAACACCTGCTGAGTTTCCCCTGATTCTCAAAACCAGCTGACTGACACCAGTCATGAAGAGCTGTGTCCATGACAGAAAAGTGTTGAGAGCTTTTATTATGAGATGAAAAAATTAATTGGTTACAGCTCTGATCCTAATTAAACTTTTTTTAGCAATTTGTATTGCAAGCAAAATATTTTGTATTCAACAAATGTTTGTTTGACTGTTTTAGCATATCATACCTTTGTGATGGTTTGACCATGGCTGGAGGCCAGATGCTCACCAAAGCCACTCTATCACTCCCCTTTTCAGCTGGACAGGGGAGAAAATACATATTGGAGGCTCAGGAGTCGAGATAAAGACAGGGAGAGATCGTTCCACTTAGTGTCACGGGCAAAACAGACTCGACACAGAATAAAGGAAAGAAAACTCTCTAGTTTATTACACTGCACTGCACACCCAGTGACACCAGAGTTGGATAATGAGAAGTGTGACCAGATCTTACAGCACCTTCCCCCCACCTATCCCTTCTTAGCAGACTTCGCTTTAGTCATGATTTTGCCCCCTTCTTCCCCTGCCATTGTGGCACAGGTAGGGTCCGTCTCCACAGGCTGCGTGTTTCGCTGCCTGGAGCTTGCTCCAACGCAGACTTACCACTACATCACAGCATCCTTCAGGTGTCTCTTCCAACTCCAGTGTGGAGTCATCCATGGGCTGTAGATGGGATCTCTGCTCCCTGTCATCATCAGCTGCGGGGGGACATCCTGCTCCACTATGGTCTTCTCCACAGGCTTCAGGGGAATCTCTCTCTTCAGCACCTGAAGCACCTCATCACCCCCTGCCCCTCCTTCTTCCCTGGCCTTGGTGCCTGCACAGTTTCTTACATCTTCTCACTCCCTTCTCTAGTGGCAAAAAGTGTCTGCTTGTGGGGTTTTTTTTCCTCCTAATTGTGATTCCCAGAGGTGCTGTGACTGTTGCTGATGGGCTCAGCCTTGGTCAACAACAACTCTGGCCTTGATCTGGCTGGTGTTTGCTCTGTCAGGCCTGCAGAGAGCTTCTCAATGCTCCTTGCAGAAGCCACCCCTGTAGCCCCCCCACCAGAACCCAGCCACTCAGAACTACAACAACCTTTCAGCTGACTTCCATTAGCTTGTTGAAGTGGTTATTTGCATTTTCTGGTTATAAATTTAATCCTACAAGGATTCCATAAGATCATGTATGGTCTAGGAATACTGACAAAGAAATAAGATAGGATTAACCTATCTAGACCAAGAAATGGGGAAGACAGACATGTACTTGTTTTGACAGTCACAGCTTGTAAGTCATGAAATTCATTCTTTATTGAAAGATTTCTTGACATCTTCAATGTTAGGTCTGAAAAAATATGCTTTCTGTTATCTAGCCCACTTTCAAGGAGGAAAGCAACAGAATTGAATAAAAAAACCTACATTAACACTTGTGACGTAGACTGGTTTGCTGCTTCCATTTTCTTATCACTTATGTGATAGCTTTTAGTAATTGTTGAAGTACTGACTTTCTCATGCAGTTGAGCATAATGAATCTTATAAAAAGGCAAAGTTTGAAAAATTCTCTCCCTTTGGGGCCGTAGTAGCCTATGTGTCTCTCCAGCTGTCTGAAATAACACAGTGCATGAGCATGGAGTGTTCAATGTTGGGGTTTTTTATTTTGTTTTGGGGTGTGGTTTTTTTCTGCTCCTCAGCAATATGCAACTCTAGACTACCTCTGCCTTTCCCTAAAGCCAGCCCTGGTACTGTCCCACTGGAATACTACATAGACCAAAAGTAACAGGAGATGTTTGGAGAGAAACCTCCTATGGAATCCCAGGGATGCAGCAGAGGTGGTGGTGTGAGTCCTGCATGCGCCTGCCATGTGCGTGAATTAACACTCATTGTCTTTTAGAAGGTCTTGGTGGGCTGGGGGGGACAAGATTCAACTTGGTGTTGAGAGAGGAGAAAAGTGAAAATTCTTTTTCTCTTCAGCAACTTTTTCTTTTTAATATCTCATTCTGTTTTCATTTGCAAAATCATGATGGAATGATCTTGAAAGAATTATGCTTGTTGTTCTTGGCATTTCATGATCTTACTCCTTGTGGTGTGAAGGACCTGCTGCTTGTCCCAAAAATTATGAAATCGAACAGAGATTGATCTTGGATGTATTCCAGTGTCATTCCTTAAACCTTACATTTTATGAGCGCTCCCCTTTTTCCTCTGATTTCCATCCCCTCCCTCCCACCATGCTCCTTTGTGATGACCTTTGTAGGGCCAGGGATTTAACTTTCTCACTTTCTTTCACATGTGGTGAATATATGACTCAATATAGACATAGAAAGACTAACATGTTTCATAAAACAGTGTAAAAATGCCATGAAACTGCTATGTTACTAACTACTCTGCCTTCTGACTTAGCCAGGGCATCAGTGTGGTCTCTTGACCACAACGCTGTATGATTTATAATGCTGCTAATTAAAGATCATGTGTTTATATAAGAGACTATGTAAATAAACATGACAGGGTTTTTTTTTAACGCAATTTAATTGTGTCTTACCATAGGAGTTTCTTCTGAAGTCTGAATTCCAGAATGGCTGAACTTTCCTTCTGGCTGAGACCCCCCATGAGATGAGATTAATTCCACAAAGGCTACTCTGCCCTGGACATTAATTTATTTTCATATCATTCTGTCAAGATTCTCAGAACTTTTGCACTTTTCTTTTTGAATGTAGAAAATGTTTTGTCTTCCTTTATGAGATAATCGATGATCTCACGAAGTCCTAACACCTTTCATCTAGTTCAGTGATACAAGTTAGTTGCTACTACTGATCTCACATAACAATAATAACAATAATTAAATAATCACAGATTACGTCATATGCATCATTAGAGGATCAAGAGCTTTGCTTTCAAATCTGACTTCTGTGTTAATTAAAATAGAAGAGAATTTTTTAGCCTTTTTATAAGTACATGAAAACATCTTGAATAATAGCCATTTTATGCCTGCCACTGGATGCACCGATCATCTTTGCCTTCCCCACGCTGCCTTTTCACAGGAGCTGAAGTTATGAGATCAGGTATTTGGCACTGAGTCGTTTCCAGAAGGGTTCCTTTGGTGGCCAGTGTTCTTAAAATATTCTAGGCAAAACATAAAGCTCATAAGGTCCAAGAATTTACTATGTTACTTAGCAGCATTATTGAACCCATGCTTTCTTGTCTAATACTGTGTAGTATACTATGACTTACTACACTCTCCAGTGTCCAGGTGTAGCTATGCCAAAGCTGTGCCCAGTTACTTTGCAAGGTACGAGGATTTCTTCTTCTGTTACATGGGTGTTTTTCTGTGGGTGGCTGTCATCTCAATTACAGGATTTAGGATTTTGTCTTTTTTGGGTTTTTTTAACTGCATTTTTATTTTCACTCTAACCCGCCTCAGTGTGTGATGTTGAACACTATGGCAGGTTTGTTTAGTACCCAGTTTTCTGTTGAGTGTAGTTGGTATTCTGAAGTTCATTAATTATTTTTTTTTTAATTTCCACAAATAGATTGTATCTTTCTCTGAATCTTGATCCCACTGTTGAAAACTACCCAGAAGTGATTCAAACCACAATAGGAAATATTACCTAAAATTCTTAGTGTAGCCTTTTAGAGAAGTAAATCAATCTATGAATTAAAGTAGGCAACTGGAAAGGTTCATACCAGTTAGTGTGTATATAAAGCTTCTTAAAGACTTTGTATCTCGTAGAGTGCAAATCTAGATTACATTTCTCTGGTAAATTACAGAACTAGCAAACAGATTAAGGATCATTAAGAGAGGCTCCTCATACACCTTAAGCTACTCTGGAAACCTGATTACATTGCTCATTTTTGCAGCCATATGTGCATCAGGACCTTTGTAGCTGTGTCAATGGCCTCTGCTCTTGCTGTTGGTCCTTCTTCCTGCTCCTTTGATGGGGGAGGGGTCCAGGCTCAGCTGAAGCTGGAAACCCCCTGAGGCTGATCGGGAACTTACAGCTGAGATAAAGGTGTTAGAGCAACTGCAAGATTCTTGGTTATTCTGTGATAACATAAGCATAGTCAATTTTATCTTGAAATGCTTTCTCTTAAATATTACTTTGTATTCTCTTGTGGTTAACTTTTTTTTCTTTACTTACTGAATTTAGGACAAGGACTACTTTTATTTTCTTATTAGAAATTACTTCCATCATTCAATTTTTCTGGTCTTTTATGTTAAGGGTTTTAATTCACAGCTGTAAAATTGTTTGACATCTAGGGAGAGAATGCTAAAGTATTGCCATTTATCCTTCCATTTGTATTTTCCAACTCTTGGGTTTTTTTGTTCTTTTTTTTCTTGTTCCTCAAGCCAAGTAGTCTGACAGCCTATGCTCTGGTATAAAGTAATTTTTTGTTATTACTTTCAAGTGTACTAAACCAAAGGGTTCAAAACCAATGACAGATTGCTTGCTTCCTTAGTAAAGCACCTCATCTTGTGCTGAGACAAAAGTGATCTGTTATGTCACTGTTTGTCCAAGTTCAAAGTTTCTGTTTAAAATAAATGAAACATATAATTGAAACTGTTTCAATAATTTTTTTTTATTTGATTAAATTATATTAGGCAATCAAAAGGCAACACTAAACCATGTCAACTCTCTTCCTGCCCTTCCCCGTTTCCCTGGTCATAGGAAAAATATAAATCAGCACGCAAAAAATTCCTAGCAAAATGGAAAACATGAGTTATGAACATGCCAACATTTGTCTCATTTGTCTTTGGATCTCATTTGTAAATTGCAGATAATTTTTTTTAACTTGTGGGGTATGTTCCACCCTGTGTTATCTTCCACGCATCAGTGATGTCTAAATTTGTTCATTACGTGTGTTTGTAGCTATATTTGTAACATCTGGCTAATCAAAATGCTATTTTGGAAAGCAAACACAAAGGTGGCAGGCATGATTGTTATTTATCGGGGTGGGGGGGGGTGTGGGGGGGGTGTTAACCTCTCAGAACTGTCTCTTACTCTCCAAAAGCTTTTCTCTCTTTCTTTTCTTTCCACCCCCCCCTTCTGCTCAGAGCACATTTGACACACAAACAAAAGTGACTTTTGTCTTGTAATGGAAACACGCCAAGCTGTTTGACATGCTGACAGGTGGGATATTATTTAGTGCTGCTGAAATTTGGGTTGTATAGGGTGCTTTGTTCCTCCTAGATTGTGTTTTGACTTGCATGTTTCTCACTGCCATTGTAGCATTAACCTCCTTTATTGGACTTGGAACATGCCTGCAAGAGTTAGTCTTATAAATGGCATCGAGGGGTTTTTTTCCTTCATTGTTAATGTGTTTCTGAAACGAACTGTACAATAGGAGTTAAAAAGTTTTCCTTTTGTATGTTTTTTTTCCACATTAAACTGCCCGTTATATTTAGGTGTGCATGCTTTTTTCCCTTTCACCTTCGGTTTGGACTATGCAGTCATAAATAAAATATTTAAATTCTGTTTTTTTCAGCAAAGTTTATCAAAACGGTGTCTCTAAAACTGACAGTGGGGAGGGGAGTTTAAATTATACAACTTCAACATCTGTTTAGTAAGTATTTGGAGCTTTCTTCTCTTTTTGTTGGGGTCAGGCAGTTGATTTTGGCTTTAGTACTGGCAGAGGGCACATTCGTTATCTCTGTGCCAGGAGTATCCCAGCAGGAAACAAGGTATGATGTCACATTTATAACAGTATAAATAGGAAATAATTGTTGGCCACATGGAAATTAAGCGAATCCTGCCATTATTTTTACACGCTGTGCAGTTCTTTAGACTGTTGACAATGCTACATTTAGTTCTCTATTGCATATCATTATTGAAGTGTTATGTCAAAGGGGAGGTCCCCTGTAAGTGAGGAATGCTAAATGTAAGGGACCATGTTACTTAGTTTTCCCTGAGCAGTAAGGCAGCTGCTTCTTCCTTGGATCCCTGTACAGCCAAAAATCCTGTTTCCGTGAGCCCTCTCCCACTGAGATACCTTGAGGCTTGCGCAGGTCCCCAGCGTAAAATAGGGTCTCTAGCTTCTGGTGAGACTTGTCGGGGGGAAGAACTGTGTGTCCCCATGCTAGGGCTGTGCTCTTGTGTTTCTTTTAGCATTGCACTAAGAACTGCCCCCATCCTTTTTTTTTTGTTTTTAATAGCCTCAAGTTTTCAGAGAGGTAAAGCACACAGCATGAAGTGAAGGATTACCTGGATAATTCTGGGTTGTTTGAAACCTGAAAAATAATTTGTGGTTTAAAAAAAAAAAAAACTGATAAAAAAAAGATATAGAGAAGTGATAAAAATTAGTTTCCACTCTCTGTTAAAATGAATAAACCATGAAGTTTTAATTCAGTGATGTTAGTGAATTGTTAGTGACCTACTCAGGATGCCTCTGTTCAGGTCATATTAAGGCATGTTGTGATATTATAAACATGAAAAGCAGATTTAAAGAAAAAAGTGCTGAAATGCTGGAGCAGGATGGGCAATGAGGGGCAGTCTGAGGAGTTGAATGGATACTGAACTAGACTGTGGAAGACTCCTGTGTCAAGTTAGCTCCTTCAGCTTCTCAACGTGCAAACAGAAAGAAGGTAAGGCTTAACATTCGATAGTGAGAACCCAGTTTTCCACAAGTTAAGTGAAAGTTCTGGGTAGGTAAGGCAAACCAGAAATTTCTTGATTTGCCGTACGGGAAGCAGGCACTAATATAGAAACAGGAAACCTGGTCTCTCCTGGATCTGTGAATGTCAAGACCAAAATACTGTGTAATGTTGATACTGTGGACTTAATCCAGGGTTTGTAATGAATTGATGTATCTGCAGCCTGAAATAAATTAATACATTATTGAATTAGCAAGGAAGCAGAAAGGGGACACAAACCAGGCAAGTCAAAATTGGCAGTGAATGAATTGGTGATTTCTCAAACTTAATGTCATGTTTGAATGGTCATTGGCAAATCGTCCAATCCCTATATAATCCGTTTTTACTGTTCTCTCGCATGTCGGTTGTGTATTTTGTTTTCAGCAGTTGCAGTCTAGGACATGCCTTGCACTGGCTTTCTGATTTTTAGGATGGTCACTCTCTGAACCATTTAATAAATCATGTTTGGGTAAGATTTCAGATTAAATGTAGACAAGTATTTTAATTATGGAAATTGTATTGCTAGGCTCCTGAATTCCTTCAAAATATCTGGACCTTGATGGGGGGCATGTGTTGATGTTCTCCATTTGAGAGATTAGTGTTCAGAAGTTGACTACAGGGTTTCTCAAAGCTGCATAGCTCCATGACTTGTTGAAAGTAACTTCTGTAATCTGTTAGCAGTAAATACAGCTTTTAAATTTAATGATGTTTGTGATGTTATAAGGCCTGAAAAAGTGCTTCACCTAGATTTGGAACCAAAGTTAATGTTTAAAACACGGGATTTGTTTCACCACTCCTCCCCTGAACACTGATGTGTTGTAACACTCTGCTGTTAGCATTTACCGTAATTAAAATCCACAAAATAGGAATACACATTAAATGCTTTTCAGGATGAATACCATGGATAACTGCATCTGGTTGTCCTCTCTTGATTTCCTTCATCCTTAAATATCTCCTTTTGTACGTCTTACAAAGATACAGGCAGACGAATGAAATACCAGAAGTAAGACGATGCTTGACTTTAAGAAGCATTTCTTAACTGCTGTGCGACACCCTTATGATTTTTAGGTTGCTTGAACTGGCGTGGTGGAGAATGAGTTGGAAATAAGCAATCAGTGTGTACAGTGACCTGTGAAAAGACCTGATGTAGCAGAAATTTGTGCTTGGTTTATGTCATTGTAATTTGCTTTTGTTATATATATATGTGCTGCGTAAGCTAGGTGAAGATATCAGCATAGTGCTGCTCTATCAGCTGGGAGAGAAATCTTTCCTAGGTTTTACTGTAATAAATTCAATCACAGAAAGAGCTAATTCAGTGAAAAATGGAATCAAGTGGGGAAAAACTGGCCACCAAACTGAATTCAAAACCAAGTTGTGACGCTTACAAGAAGAGTAGTGGAACAAAGCAGCTGGGATGTCTGTTTGCTCTTCTGTGTGATCTGTGCTACGTTAGTTATGTATGTGGCATATATGCCAGTAATCAAAAGAACTTTTGAAGTTGCTATGCTAATATGAAAATCACGAGGTGGAAAGAGAAACATGTAAGATGATTATATAAATCTGAAAAAGAAAATATTTCTCCTTGTCAACAAGTGTGTCTAAATGATTCCATACAGTGTGTGTAATGCCAATAAATAATAAGCTGAAATTAAAAATTACACTACAAATAAGCAAATGAAATTTAGGTTTCATATTTGCGAAAATACAGAATTTCACAATTCTGTTGAGTGCAGGAGAGGTCAGATACCAGCTTAAATCTGGAATACTTATGAAAACCAGATCAGAAGGCTTTCTACAAGACCAACTGGGATATGTCTTCTGACATTTGCTTTACAAATTATTTCGGTGAGGGCTGTGTATTTAATTTATGGCAGCATATTTTGGGCAGGAAAGTTGACTTGGAAAGGCAGTCATAACAGAGTTGGTGGGCGTACCTGTAGAAATGATTTGTTGTATATTATTTTAAAAGTTCATGCTGAAATCAAGAAAATGGCATGTAATCAAATTATCAGTACTTCTTTTATATCATCTCAAAATGAGTGGACCTTTATAACATTGAGTAGGATCACTATCCAATTTGAAATGCTAGACAGCAGAGCAGCTGGAATTGAAACAGAATCTGTATTATATACGGCATTTTTGATTTAAGTAGCTGGAGATGATCTTCAGTAGTAAACACTGAATTATATCCTGTTTGAAAAATCAAACCTGAAATTTCTTTGGACATATAGAGTTGAGTTAAAATATGGAAAATCCCACTCAATTACTTAAGTACAACAGCTCTATTACGGCTATGGTTATTTACAAAATTAGCCTTAAATCTTACAGATGCTTAATTTTTAGAAAACCTGTCCCATTTGAGTTTTGGGGGTTTGGTTTGTTGGTTCCTTCTTTTGGGTTTATGTTTTGTTGGGTTTTTGTTTGGGTTTTTTTTTTTTTGTAGTCACTGCTTGAGATCTACTTGTGGAGTGGGGTGTAGCAATATTGTTTTGTTCTGGTCATCTAACTTGGGAGCAAATCAAAGGATGAATATCAGGTACCCAAGCTCAATCTATATTTGGTGAAGTGGGGAAAATACCTGCTGGGGAGCTAGAAGGAATATGAGGTGTCAAACTTAAAAGGTTGAGGCAGTGCCACCTAGACAATGGAACCACTGGAACTACCTGCCCCTGCTGACATCCCTTCCTCTAATTTTTGTCTGAGGGAAAGCATGAGCCATTTCTTGGTATGTAGCAGGGTTTGACTACACTTGGCTGTAGATGGTACTTTCTTTGATGCTTAGCTGTTGATTTATCTCCACTTAGCTAGTGAAGTTTTCAAAAGAAGATGTAAGCATATTCAGAAATCTTTAACTACAAATAAACTTGTTGAAGGAAAAGAAATCCTAATGAGGAATAAGCAAACATTCAGACTATACAGATTTTTCTGTCTACCTGATGTTGTCTTGTCTGTCTTGCCACTTGCCTGAAAAAGCAGTTGTCAAGTTTTATTGCCTGACTTTTTTTTTCCTCCTTGTTTGTGAAAAACAAGTGATGATGGTGTGTAATAAAGTACAGTAATCTGTATGATAAATCCCCTAACTTAAGCTGCTAAAGGAAAAGTCAGAGACACATAAATTTTCAACACATTGAAATTTTGGACTGGATTATTTTTTTTTAATGTTAGAAATCAATATTTGAAGTTAATTTTTTGTTTGTTTTGGTTGCTTTCTTCTGATTACACTTTTTCTCTGGAACACTCCAATTACTAATAGAGAGAAGCAGCTTCTTACTACTGTCCATGTTTTGCAGTCCATAGGACTTAGAACAAAACAAATTTGAAGCAGGACTGGTAACGAGGGCATGGAGAGATAGGACAGAGGGTAATGGTTTTAAACTAAAAGAGGGTCAATTTAGATTAGATGTAAGGAATAAAATCTTCATTATGAGGATGGTGAGACACTAGCACCGGCTGCCTGGAGAAGCTGTGGCTGCCCCCTCCCTGGCAGTGTCCATGGCCAAGCTGGATGGACCTTTGGGCAACCTGGGCTAGTGGGGATGTCCAGGCTCACTAGATGATCTTTGATGTTCCTTCCAACTCCAACCACTCTGTGATTCTGTGATGGTTATTTGCTTGAAGATCCTACTTTCCGTTGCATTAAACAAAACCCCACAACAACCTTTGGTAATAGTAATGTTAAAAGGAATTTTATTTCATACTGAACTCCTGAAATGTTAACACTTTTTCTCTGTATTTTTCTCAGAAATATAGTTTATGTCTACTTGGCTTGTTTGCCTTGCCCATTAAACTGCAGAGCTTGAACCATTAGAGAAACAAAATCTGAATAGAAAACAAACCAGTCAGGAAAAGTTAAAAATCACTTGGTGGCCTGTTGCTTCTGAGGATAAAAATTATCTTTCAGATGATTCCCAAAAGCATTTGAGAAAAACAATTTAGAAATTATAACGAGAAGGCACATTTTAATGTGATATTTTAAGTGGCCAGGTTTTCACCGCGTCTGGCACCTGTAAATGTGATAGATCAGTTCTGAAACACCTGCGCTGAGGTGAACCAGAGATTCCTTTCAACACCTTAAACCACTGGTCAGGTCCTGCATCTCAGGCAGCGAATTTAAGTAAAGGTCATGATGTCATCACTCTGCTGCGAGGGTGCCTGGATTAAAATCCAGCCAGGGAGAGGGACAGAGGAAAGTGGGGTTGGAGAGGGGTGGGAGGATTTTGAACAGTGCAAATACCACAGTCATTATACCCAGACGTGACAGCATGCAGCAGGATTGTTACATGAAATCAGGCTTACAATGCACAGTGGACCAAGTGACAATAAGGTAATTGTTGTACACTCAGAGACTAAGAAATAGACTTCTTATGTATAATAACTACAAAAGTTCCCTGTTAGAGAGGCACGCATAAAGGTAACATTATGTATGGAATTATAGGCTATTACAGGGTAAGTGGTGTGAAATTTTTGTTTGCCAACATGCCAGAAAGGAGGTTTGTTGCATTCCTCGCATCCTTTTTGGCACCACACATCAACTTAATTTCCCTGCTAGCCCTTTGGTAACCTTCTTCCCAAATTCTGGCTTGGTCAGGTTTTTAGTTTTATAGCTACTGGCCTGCAAATTGGATGTCCTTCTGGGGTGCCACGTGCAGCATGGATTTGCTGTTGGCCTGTATGTATCTATAGGTGGAGGTTTGTATAGACTGAGGTGACAAAAAAAAACTTAACCTTTCAAGCAGGCAAACTGGGAAGGGCAAGAAGTTGTCAGGTAGTTACTGAATTTTAAATTGTTCATGATACGCAGAGGAAACAAAACCCAACAGGTTTCATTGAGTTGTTTGAGTTATATATGGCACTTGGAATTATGTCTTTGTAATTTAGATAATATACTATAAAATAATAATGATGATGATAAAAATAATAAGAAAATTCGTTGGTTTCCCTAAAAGAGTACTTGTTCTACCTGGTTAAATTCTAAACCATGTAAATCATGCTTGTGAACTGTATAACAAACTTGATATTTGGTGATATGGAGGTACGTATATTCACATTTCTAACTAATCATGGATGCATATCTTCTGAAACTCAAAATAGATTTTGCCTGAAATTTGTTTAATACTTTAATTGGGTTAGTTATCGCTTCAATTCAGACTGGTACTACTTTGTAGCACTATTGAAACCGTAACCTCAATAATTATTTTCCATTCCTCCTCACGTAAACTGATTAAGACTTTGGCACCCCATAGGCAATTATTGTTAAATATTGGAGTAAGCATTGAAGGATTAGACAAAAAATAAAATATAATACTTGTTTAATAATTGCATTAATACATTTTATAATCAAAATGAATCTTTGCCAGCTTGTTGTGTTCCTATCATTATGCAATATCACTTGGATTTGGTAGCAAAGATCGTGAATTACTTGAGAAAGCATACTTTGCTGGTTTTGGTGAGCCTGTGCAACATTCTTATTGTGCTTAAAGTCACCTTCTGATTTCAGCTACTTCAGCATAATTCCAGAGTCAACTAATTTTTTCCATGAAATTGCACTTACATGTCAGTACTGCAGATTCTACATAATTTTTCCTTTAGCATTTGTCTCAAGAAGTCTCAGTACCAATCTGTCAAAAATGTATTCATCAGAGAAGCTTTCCTTTTCAATGTATTACTATGCTATGAATCATTAATGCTAGAAATCTGCTATTAACTTTAACTTGTGTAAGACTTCTATAGTTCTTTATATTGTCAGTGTTTGAAAAAACATGTTGTGATTCCTGAGCTGTAGAGATGTACGAGAAAAAACACGTTAGCTGAAATGAAACCTTCTCATACTTAAATTCATCAGAACTCCATGCAATAACACTTTAATATTTATTTTTTTCCTTTTTTCTTCCTGCCCTTTCTAAAAAGTGCACTGACTGCAGAGTGAAGTCTCTTCACATTACTAGGGCATTTTCTTCCAAAGTTTTACTTTTAAATGCTTTGTGGCTTGAAACAAAACTTTCAAATAATATTCTTTTGTGTATTTTGTGCATAGAATTCACTCTGCTATGTAGTTGGGAAATTGGATAGCTGCTTGACATTACAAGTTGGGATTTATTTGCTTGCTTGTTGTGTTAAAAAGTATCTATACAGGTGGCCTTCTGCCAAGAGGAAGATCCCCATCATCTGATAACCTCCTGTCTTTGATTTCCTTGTTTGTTTTGATCTGCTTTTGGCATATGCCTTTGTAAATGTATAATCACAAATATGGATATCACCATAAAAATGCCAAGTTACATGTTTACAGAAATAATGTTTCCCTGGTCTCTTCCATGCTGGAGGATCAGAAAGAGAAGTGGTGGGAATGACTCTGATGTCTTTTAAGCCTGACGTTGGGCACTCACACATTTAAGACTTGGAGCCTTTAAATATGTTCACATTTCCTGAGGAACCTAACAAAACCCTGCTAATTTCTCCAAGGAAAGCCACATGCAGCAGATTTTTTACTTTCCTGAAAAAAAATCATGGTTCCCATTGGTGTACTATGTTTTGGGGAAGACTAAAAATGTTGTTCAATGATGCCTTTAATGTGCAGTATGCCTGTCAAGTTATGTTGCTTTCTTCTGTGGAAATACATCATGTTTCCAGCAAAAACACACAGAGTAATTTTGAAAACAGTAGGAGATACGCAGGATGCTCTGAATTAATGGTTGCTGTCTACACGCACTATAGTTCACAGCAAAGAAATTTTATATTCTGTAAAATGATTCAGAAATCACATTGTGAAATGCAATAGATGAATTCTTATGATGGGTTGAATGTGTTGGTGGTGTTAATTTGTTTTTCTTCTCATGTTGCAGGGATGTATTTTAAATGATAGGGCTGGTACCTTGCAAATCCCTTGCTTGTCTGTCAAAAAAAAAAAGTGTAGAAAAGTAGAAAAATCCCATGCATTAATATCAGCATAAATTTTATATTTCAGTCAAAATAAGCAAGCAAATGTGCAGAATGCATCTTTTATTTACTGCTCTGTGGGGTTGGGTTTTTTAGGATTTGTTTACACTTGTAAAAAAAATATTAAAAAGTCTATATTTTAAATCATAAACATAGCTGCCAGACAACTGGTACTGCTTTTTGCAAGTGTTCCATTAAAGAAAAAACCCACAATAATCTGCTACTTGTATTCTTCTCCCTACCTCTTAAATTTGTATGCTATAACCATTTCACTAGCTCTAGAGTATATGTATAATTTAATAATATCTTTTTGGGTGTGAAAAGGGGATGGAGTTGAAAATAAACTCTATTGAGTTTCTGCAGAGTTACTCTCACCGTGGTATGATGATGTTGCTCTGGCTACAAGAATAAAACCATACATTTCAAATTGAACAGAGCAAATTTTAGAGCAGGGAGCCAGGAGATGTGTGTTTTTGTATGGATTCTGGCCAATGTCAATTGCATAAAGGGCAGTAATCTGGGGTGTGGCTTGGGTATCAGTTTTGTTACACATTTAAACTACTTCTGAAATTATTTTTTTTTAATTGTTGGAAACTTTCCAAATGTAACAAAAACAAGCAATTCATACTCTCTGCAGCATGCCTTGCCAGTAACTGAGGGATGTATCAGAATTAAGACTGATTTCCACCAACCCCCCACACTGCCCAACCCGCCCTCCCCCGTCTTGCCCAGTAAAAAAGGATTCTGTCTGGGATTTTCCTCAGAAAGGGAGGGGAACTCGTTTGGATGCAGTACTGGAAATCCATGTTAGAGTTTGCTGGAAAAGCGTCTCCCTGCAGCGAGGTAAAGTTGGTTTTAAATTGCACAGGGATTAGAGGTCACTGTAACGTATCAGCCTAATACTGTTGTATCCAGAAAATGTTTTCCTTTCATGACTGAAAATGAATGATAATTTCAAGGCTGTGACTCATTTATTTCCATGTATTTTTGAATGGGGAATTCTGTTGTCTTAACTGAGATAATTACTCATCCCTTTTTTTGAAATTACAGGATTCTAGTTTTTACAGATATTCAATAGAAATCAGTTTTTTCAACTGCTGAAGATGATTAAGGGTAGTAGAAAGTAAGCAGGGAAATTATTATCTTTCCACTAATTGTAAGCTTTGTGAAAATGTTCCATTCTTCTCCATACTACTGCTTTCTATGTAAGAGCAGCTGTTCAGGGAAATGTAAATCAACTACTCCATGTATGGAAAAGGAAAAAGCAAAAGAACCCTTTTGTGATGGCATGTAACACAAATTTGGGAAAAGCAGCCCCAAGTCCCTTTCTGGCAGTCCCAAGCCTGACCTGTGCAGCATCTGTGATCCTACTCTGTTCCTGACTGTGAGTCCAGGGCACTAGTGTTCTCCGTGTTTCTCCCCCCTTCTCTGTGCATCCTGTATTGCCTTCTGGTGAACTGAGAAAGTTGCATTTGAGATGGGGGGTAGGGGGGTGCAGCTAAAATTCCTGTAGAATGGTGGCGGCCAGCTCTTGGGAAGCTGATGGAAATGCAGGAAGAAAGCCGCTGTTTCATGACATGGGTACAGTAAAAATTGTGTGCGGGCATGCTATGCCCTAAAGACCACTCCTGTGTAGTCAGATGATGAGCAGTAGGAGTAAGGGGAAGAGAGAAATAATGTGTGAAGAGGTGGTAGTGTTGTGGATGGTGATCTGGTTATCTCCAGCGCATCAGTTGATCTCTCATAGTCAAACAGTATGGTGTGATAAGATGGTGTGATGCTGCGACCTGCTAAGAGAAATCACTTCTGCTGATAAAATTTGTTTTCCCTTTAATCCTAAGGAAAAGTTACAGTCTCTTTAAGATTCAAATGCTTCAAGGACAGTGGTTCAAATAGTTTGAATTAGGAACAGGAAAAGTGGGGTGGTAGTCATCTGAGCGAGGAGAGGTACATGGAAGCTCATCTGGTTCTGATAAATTAGACTGTCACCAGATCTTCCTCCGTTAATCAGGTCACTCCATGGGATTCAAGGGGCACTTTGGTTGGGGTGTATCATCACCTGCTACTTAGGTCTGACACTTGAGTTTGATAACTCAATTTGATGTCTAGTTTCATGGGCCAGTGAAACACCTGCTAATTGTAAGCATGTGCTAGTACTTGGGAAGTTTTAAAACTTGATAAGATCTGAATAGATTTCTATAGGGTTAGCAAATCCATGTTTCTAACCTGTAACCCACCTAGTCACATCTTGTGTTCCTACTTGAAATTCTCTAGGCAGTGTAGCCCTTCTAAAATGGATGTGGTTTGGGATTTTAAAAGCACTTCCAAACTCCTTGGTTTTCCTAGCTTTAATTTCGCAAAAAACCCCTGAATGGTATCTTTGGGAGAGCTTGAGAAAAAGAAAACCGAAAACTCCTCAGCCTTGGGCAGAATGCAAACATGGACAATTATGTACACTAATATTTTGACAGAAAATGTTATATATGCAGTTCACTAGATGATAGAACTAATAAGCTTAATATATTCAGTTTATTTTGTATCTCTTGTGAACCAAATGAGCTTTCTATTGCTCCTTTTTCATAGAGTGCTCCCTTTTGCATAAGATCAGGAAGAGACAAGAAGAGATGATGACTTTTCAAAGCGAGATTTACAGGTGTTCTATTTTACTGAGATTTTAATTATATGTAGTTGTATCTTTGAGACTACATTTTTCACATAACCTGACAGGGCCTGGAGCATCTTCCCTGTGAGGAAAGGCTGAGTCAACTGGGGCTGTTCAGCCTTGAGAAAAGAAGACTGAGAGGGGATCTGATTAATGTTTATAAATATCTGAAGTATGGGAGACAGAGGGAAATGGCCAGCCTCATTTCAGTTGTCTGTGGAGATAGAACAAGGGACAATGGCCTCAAGTTGGAGCAGAGGAAGTTCTTCACCAATATGTACAAGAACTTTTTCACGGTGAGGGTGACAGAGCCCTGGGACAGGCTGCCCAGGGGTGTGTGGAGTCTCCATCTCTGGATATATTCAAGACCTGTCTGGATGTCTACCTGTGCAACCTGTCCTAGGGAACCTGTTTTGGCATGGGGGTTGGACTTGATGATATCTGGAGGTCCCTTCCAACCCCTACAATTCTGTGATTTTGTGATTTTATGTGTTTATAAGAATATATATTTGGTTTTGGTTTGTTGGGGGGTTTTTTTTGTTGGTTTTTTTTTTTGCTAAGCCTTAATTCCAGAAATCCCTGAAGTCATCCCAACATTATGTCAGTATTAAAAGTGTTTCTTTCTCTGAGCATGTGTTGATAGCTTTTACACAATCTCTGCACACTATTCTTAACTTGAATGGTTTCTAATTCCATCTGAGTATGTGTAAAACTGTAACATTATTTCTTCTCATAAATGTACTGTGATAAAAGGGACTGAAATCCTTACTCTATCATGTTTGGACTTTGTTTACTACGTATTTCTTCTGTAAATATTACAGCACGAAAACCTATTCTTCTCAGAATAAGCAGGCAAGTAGCTTTCCTTTGTCAGACAAGAAAGCTGCAATCGGTGGTAGGGAGGCTTGTTTTGCAGGATGATGTGCAGAGGGCAGGTTTCACACTCAAGCATAATACTGTCATCAATGAGAACTTGTCTTGTAACTTCAAACTAGCAGCTGAAAGATGTGTGCTCCACTAGTGTAATGGAAAACCTGCTTTGTAGTGTGCCTTTTTTTTTTGATAATACAATATATGCTGAGATAGCAATCGGAATATATTTTTACAGAAATATATTGCCTCTGAGAGCTGAATTTTTTTTTGCTTGGTTGGTTTATCCCTCAAAAATTTATTAAATATTCAGATGGCAAAATATTGAGAGGTCCAATTTCCCCCTAGCGTTTTCCCATGCAGTTTTAACTTGTGTTAATCGGAGTTGACATTGAGAAGAGGGTATGTATTGCAGTTGTTTGGGGGGGTTGTTGGTTTTAATTCTGTTTTTAAATCTCCTCTACTGGCACAGTAATTAGAGAATTATCAGTAGTCCTCTAGTTCTGAGTCATTTCCTATTTTTTTAAATAACAAAGTAAGCATTTACATTTTATTTTTAAGGAAGAATAGGCCTGTGTCAGGTAACTTCCCCACCCTATCCCCCCTCCCCTCCCCCGCAGTACACTCATCTCCCAACTCTATGGAAGGAGCTAAATCAGCTTGATAGTAAAATGACCATCTGCCCAAGAAAAAAAGCAAACCTTATGGGAAAGCTGTTCAATAGGAAAAAGCACATAACGTTGGTCATGTGTTGCTGGACTAGCTTTTAAAACTGTGAATGTCCTCTACTTTGTGCCAGTGTTAATGTGTCCTTGGGGCCATGTTTTCCACAGAATCTAATCCTTAAAGATGCAAGTGTGCTTCCCTTAAAGTGTCTGGAGAACTCCCTGCCATTGGTTTGCAAGTTAGATACTGTAATGTGCTGTGACTCATCAGTAAATCTAAGTGCAGTCCGATGTCCTGGTGAAAACAAGCCTTTAAACTGTGACCTATTGAAGGAAGACCTAATTTGGGTCTTCTAGCACTGTTCCAAGTATTTAATATGTTTGCATTCATAAGATGGAATGGAAATTGCCTTTAGGTTTTGGTTCTGCAATAACTATTGTAACTTTTAACATAAGCTGAAATTTTCACCATCAAAAGCAGTTTGATGTGAGTTCTTCAGAAGGCTACAGGTATAACCAGCTCACAAGGCCAGAGAACAAGGTTCTTAAGGAAATGTTGGTTTTGATTCTGAAAGGTATCTCTGCTCTTCCTTTGAGTTTCCACAAGTGAACATCAGGCTGAAGCAGGACCTCAATGCTTACTCTCTTGCTCAGACTTCTCTACTCCAACTCCATGATACAAGTGCATACTGCAGGACAGCAGCAATTTTCCTTCCTGAGTAACAAGCGTTTGGATTTGTCCCTTCCATCTGTGCATCCCACTGCATTTCAAAACCAACACAGTATCTTGCCCCTTAATATGGACTGTCCTTTAAGTGGTTGAGACCCTTCATTATTTGTTTTACAGGATAGGGTGTCTTTCTAGGCCTTGTTCACAGTTTGGGAAATACATTTACCCAGATCTAGAATTTAAAATCTAATTTAAAGCAAATAACAGGTGTCAGTTGACGAGAAGCCTGAAAAGCACAGCTTAGGGGCTGGAGGCATAAGTATCACACTGCCTGTAGCCTGGACCTGGACTTTCTGTTCAAGCTTATGAAAGTACTACCTTATAAAGTACCTCAAGTACTACTTCATAAAGTACCTACAGAAAAAGATATTTTTATGTGGTTAAATTGTGTCACCACAAGGGAAAATAACAATGGCTGGTGTCTTAACGCAAGCACAGGTAGCAATAGAGAGGTGATGTCATGGACTTATGCTTTGGGCTAGCAAGCTTTCTGCCTATCAAAGTTGTTTGTTTAAGGGTTTTTGTTATAAATGTTAGTTTGTAACTTAGCTTTAGGTTTTGTATTTATCTATACCAGTTCAATTTAATTTGAACCTGTGTATCCATGCTACAGCAATACTTCAAGCTTGCTGTGGGGACATGCTGTCAGAGCCTGTCAAAACTTCTTTTGAAATGGGAAGTTCCTCTGGATTCTGAAGCATTCAGGAACCAGAAGTACCCATGTTTTAGATTTGTAATGGAAATGCCTCAGACCTGTGCTGTAACCTTATATACCCCCTACATACCACTTTTTCAGTATGTATCTCTGGAACAGATCACATTCTCCCAGAACAAGATAATGTTCTGGAAAAATAGGGTTATTTGACTTCACTGGGTGTTGTAAATGCTGTAGATCTTGCAAATGTGCTCCAGTAGGTAGGTTCTGTAAAACACAGCTTCTAAAACGCTAAATCAATGAAAAGGACACCAATCCTGTTTCTTCAGCAGCTATGTGGGCTGTATCAACATTTGGGTAACACAAAAGAAGGTTCACCTGAAGTTCCTTCTGCCTTTGATTCTCTCTTGCCTGTTCCCTTTTCCTATAGGAGCCTTCCTGCCTCTGCGGGCTAAAGGCAAAGCTTCAAGTCCTACTCCGTTTTCAAGCCCTTCATTTAAACCATGGGTGTTTACAGTGAATTATTTAGTGGACGGGTGAATAACACTTTTGAATAAGATTGTGAAAAGTGGTGGTGTTTATTTCTTGTTTTGGTTTGGTTTGAGGTTTTGGAGGGTTTTGCTTTAAAATTCTTCTAATCGTTTGCGTGGGACTGTAGATTTTTCTTCTTGGTGTCTTTAGCCAAATTCTCCTTTCGCCCTCCATAGATGATTAGAGTATTCAGAACCTTGGGGTACTGCAGGCTGTACAGTGAGACCTCTGTGTAGTATAAAATCAATTCAATTAATTGGCCTGAATAATAATCAGGATTTATTTTGCCTAAATAAACAAAGTGGTTTCAAAGTAGGTCTGCACACAGTCCAGTCTTTTCAGATTTCTATTCTGTTACAAAAGAGAATGTTTTCTGGTTTTGCTGCACCCTGTTTTTCATGAAGGTAGTTAAGAAAGTTTAGAAGGTTAAATGATTGATCACTCCCTTTGTTTTATCCTGTTCCTATCAGGAAAAAAACTGCAAATGTTCTGAATGCAATATGCCAGTAATTAAAGTATACAGGGGACTGGTCTAACTTGTTATTTACACTTCTACTTAGCTTTCCTAAAAAAAATTAACATACTTTTTACCAACAAACAGTTCTGGTTAGTTGCTGTGAAGAGGGTACTCAGAAGAATTTTTCTTTAAACAATTCCCAATTGGTTTTTTTTGAGTTCTTCTCTAATAATTTTTTACCCCTTTACAAATGTTCTAAGTGTAAATATTATGAAATTTATTTGTTCAACTAAATACAGAAAAATTATTTCTGAACAGTTTGACAAGGCAGTGGTATGTCAAAATGCTAAGAAAAAATACTTTGAAAAAGTATTTCTTATAAACTTACACCTACAAAGCTATTCAAATTTTCTGAAATGCTTCCCAGTGATATTGCCTTAGTGTTATCTCTGTAGAATAGTCAGCATTAGCAGCAGAAAATCTAATGTTAAGCAAAAACCTTTTGTAGGAGTGGACATCTGAAGCTTTTATTTTTTTATCTAGGAATACAACTTAGGCTGCATGTAGGCTAACGTGCATGTTGATGTACAGCCCGCTGAATAACTGTATGTTAAAGTACAGGAACAGTTCTTTTCAGGTCAAGCAGCAACTGCTAAATAATTCATTTCTTCAACTTTCAAAGGTTCCAGTACCAGACCTATGAGGACACCAAGGCCAGAAAATGAGTAGTCACGGTGTGACAGTGTATGTGCAGTACAGCCAGCTTTCAGCCTTATTATGTAGGTAATAATTTATTTGAGAGAGAAGTTTTAAATAGATCTATTTCTGACTGAAGTGGAAAGTTATGCTATTGTATTGGAAGGACAGAAACCCTTATGTAAATTCATGTGCATATAAGACCTATTTAAACAACTTAGGTGACATGTGAAGAGAAAAATACCTTTTTATTAGTAGGATTTTTTTAGTAAGTACAGCTTGTGGACACATTTCTAAAATGTAAGATTTGTGAAAAGAGGAATAGGGTGTTTTGTCTGCCTGCGTGACATCTGTACTTAATTAACAAGTTTATTTCCAAAAGTGCTTAGCTAAAGCTCAGAAATTAATCCCAAGAAATCTTTTCTCTTTGAATTACTTTTTGTTAATAAAATAGCAAAAAAAAAAAAAAAAAAAGAAAAAAATGAAAATAACCCATGTGTTTCTTGCTTGTGGTTAGTCCAGACATGCTTTTTCCAATACAGACCTTTTTTTAATGTTACTCCACTAGTAACATTGTGAATTGCGGAAAACACTTTTATAAAACATTGCAGTAAGGGAGGCTTTTTAGCGGAGTTTTCTGTTTTTATTACCCATATGCACAGGATATTGCTTTGACATATCAAAGAATTGGTTCTGCTGCAAACAGAAAAGAAGGAGCGTGTACTAAAAGTAACTTGGGGACGGGTGCGTAAAAAAACAACTGGAGAAGGCTGCGCGAGAGATTTAAGTTGCTTCCACCAAACAAGTCTTACATTCATTCCCAAAAGCCTCAGCCCTGGCTCTTTTGCTAGCTTTCACCAGGACGGCCTGCTTATCAAAGCACTTTATCAATGGGGAAGGGACGTGGGTTAACCGCTTCACTCAACTCCAATTCCCGGCTAGCAGTCTGTCACCCAACAGCTGTTTTTCAATATGTACACTATGTGCTGCGGAGCTGATTCAGAGCCCGTGACAAGAACAGCATTGTATTATGGGGCTTGTGCAAGTTTGGGGTTAGTTTCCTTTAAGCTTAAAGGCAAAAGAATCCAAGCACTGCTCCAAGGTTCTGATTTTTTTTTTTCCCCTTAAAAAAAAAGGGCATTTTCCCCTATCACTGTTAAGTGTTTGTGTAGATGTTTAAAATAGGCAATCCCCTAGTCTTTGCCATCTCCCTGTTCTGGAAAGTGTCAGCATAACTGTTTCAAGTGCTAATATAGCAGACCAGATCGATCAGTAATTCTGTGACTGGTATAGCCTTAATGTATATACAAAGTGTGAATATGTGTGCCTGTGTTTCTGTTTATTTCCATTCTGTTTTTTTCCCTGCATATATAGAAAATAAAAATAGATTCAAAGGTTTGAACAATTTTTGAGGGGCAGGTTCAGAGCCCATTTAGAGTGGGGGAAATGAAATCACTGTTTCCTGCAGTGTTTGCTTTTTTACTTTAAACACCAGTTAAATGTGTAGCCTTCATGGGGGTGAACTTAACCCTCTGAAAATACATAGATTTTAGTGAGGTTTCAGTGGAGTGGTGGAGAGAAGTTTAATACCACACCTACTCTTCAAAACCCAGGCGTGATGGTGAAGCTGCTGAGCTTCGCACAAGTTGTTCCTTGGCCTGGAGATTCTAGAAAACAGAGGTCCAGTGTGGGGGAGGCAGGAATCAGATGAGCAAACCCAAGCAGCTGGGAAGCTGTGGAGTGGCAGGGTAGACTAACAGGCCACCCAGTAGTTAAGAGGATCTAGGGGTGGATTTAAAAACAGAGGGATAGTGAGGGGGTTTTATAGCTCTGTGCTAGAGGGAAGTGTGTGGGATTGAATTGGGTATTTTTTTAATCACCTCCTGTATCAGCCAGAGGTTAATGCAGAAGGATTATTTCCAAGCAAAGTTCATGTAACTTGCTGAAAATATCTTCTTCCTTCTCAGCAGGTGCCCACAGCACCTGGGTTCCTCCCTAGAGTCAAGCCTGGGGTGTTTCCCTGGCCCCAGCTGCTCCCTGTTCCTCCCCATTACCTTGTACGCTGACCTCTAGCTCATAGATACATTGTAAAATTTTCAAGCTGCACTAGTTTTCTGGAGATTAATAATTGCAGAAGCAAAGCGGTGGGAGTGGAATGCCGTTCTGCCGGGACAAATCCCGCTGGGGCAGTGATGAAGCCAAGTTTGGCTCCCGTGTCTCCCTAAAGCTTTTCAGGCTTTTATGTGTCTCAGCCAGGTGAAGTACGCCGACAGACTGCTGGGTTTTGGCAGGCTACAGCGTCACGCTTCACCATGCAGACCACAGGCATCTCAAGAGAAGATTATCCCTGCACCACCACGAGCGTTTTGAATCTCATGATGCCTTCTGAACACCTTCTGTTCCGTCTTCTCGATGGCAAAGCTTGTCTTAGGCTGTGGTTCATAGTTCCTCCAGGAACAGTTTTGTGATGACTTTCCAAAACTGCTTGCCTTTTCCTAGGGAGAGAGTAGGAGGAGGGGAGTGCTAAATATTCAGTATTTGCATGGGATACAAGTGAAGTCTAGAAACAATTTAATTTGCTTCCTTTGACAGAACTATGACAAATCCTGTTAATGAGTGATGGATCAGTCTTTGAACTTGTGCAAATGAGTTCTGTTGCCAGACTCTTCTCATTCCTTTCCCTAAACATAGCGAATAAGTGTTGAAGACTGGAGTGCTTTAATTGTAGCGCTTATTATTTAATCCATGTCCTTATAATAATGTTCTTTTCACACCTTGAACCCAGAAGATTATTAAAAAACCCTTCTAAAATACTAATTTATGTTCATTTTATAGTCAATGAATAATTCATATTTATATTCATTGATCTGGTTATTTATAAACCTCGTACGTTACAGAATGTGGAAAGGGTGAAATATGCTTACAACAGCTTGAAATGGTGTTTGTGGATATCAGTGATGAATTAAATGTGGACAGGATTCATTTACACAACTGCAATAGAAATACTCTGCTAGATTTTCACCTAGGATACATCCCTACATAACCTGTACCCGAAAAAGGACCCAGCCAGCTTTACCTACTGTAACAGCTCTTACCTGAAAGATGTCATTTCTGCTGAGAAATTGCTACCTAGAGACTTCCCAAGACCTTCTTTCAGCACAGATTATTTTGCTGAGTTGTAAATTCTCACAGTGTTTATAGAGAATATCGTCCCAGCATCCTCCATCCAGCTACTGCCTTGGCATAAATACTGCAGTAGATGCGCTTAGACAGTCTTTGCATGGAAGTGATCTGAGAAGTACTAGAAAGCAGCCACACTATAGAAATGCTTGCTCTCTCTGGCTGATTTAAATGACTTCACATGGTTATCAGCCACATTCATTTATTTAATGTGCTGTTATATTTCTGATGGAGATTTAATTCTCATAGATTGCATGGGTCTTCTTTCATGACCAAGAGAAATAGTTGCCCAGGGTGAGTTGTTAGCTGGCCTCATGCCAAGGGAAGACCACTTTCTGTGGATCACTCTACCATCTTTATTTCAGATTCTCAAATGTGTTTTACAAGTGTGAATCATACCTTGAAGGCAGGAGGAGGTAAATACGAGGCAGGGGAGTACTGTCAGCTGTAAGGAACAAAGTGTTAGTGATTCTTCAGAGGTTAGCAAAAGCAGGTAGAACAAAGTTATTTCAAATTTTTAATCCATATGGTTCAGCGTTCAAGGCCAGTGTAGGTGTTTGAATGTAGAGGTTTCCTTTCACCTTTGCACTCTCAAAAATTTACATTGGTTTTGGTAGTTGATGTAGTCTATGAGTTTGACGCACATGTGACAAACTCTAGTTACTGATTTCAATAAAAAATTAGTTTATGCTATATACATATAATACAATTTAAAATGACAGAAATCCTAAACTTTCAAATAGAACCATTACAGAAAATATTCCAACTGGTCACCAAAGGGGGAGTCTAGATGGGCCAGATAAAGGGGATTAGGACAGGACCATCTTCATGTGAGTCACAACAGTCTTTCCTCAATTAGGGTGAGTGCTGGACAGGAATTCGAAAGCAAGAGGGGAAAGAAAAAGGGATCATAGACCAGGAGTCACCTCAGGAGTGCAGTCTTGTTTTTATTTAGTTGTTTCTCCAACAACTAATATCGCTATATCGTTTCATAAAGTGAGCAAACACTGTGGGGCTAATGGAGATTGAGCAGGATATTTCTTCTGAGAGGCAGACTGGCATAACCCCATCAAAAATTTCAGAGGAATAAAGACTTAGTTGGAAAGGAAAATGTGCTCTTAAATAGCTGCACCTTAAAGGGTGAGGGCAAGTTGCAGTGATCAGAGGTCCTGAGTATTTGGATGGCCAGAGGCCAACCTTGGGAAGTAAGTGACAGAAGGCTGGTATACCTTGGCCACTGCAAAAGAATACAGCAATGTGACTTGGTGAACCCTGAACTTTAAGTGACCTTTGGATCCAGAAAATAATCTCTTCTACCTCCCTGCCTAGCAGTTTTTAGAGGATTTACTTGCATACTGATTATAGGATATAGATGTGACTTGTTTATGCCTGATAATGGGTGCATATTATAAATAAAATTATAGCCTGCTGGTTTTTAGTCCCATGCTTTATGGTGAGATAATAATTGGGAAGGATTAAACCGGAGAGTATTTTCCCCTCTCCCCAGTAGTTTTATTTCCTCTATTTTGAAACTACTGCTAAATTCCTACATCTTTGAATGTTATTTTTGAGCTATCTAAAGCATGCAGGAAGTTTTTCACAAGAATACTTATAGCACAATATTAGTCTTCAAAAGGGTTGGTTGTCCACGATTCTCCATGCTGTGTAAAGGTGACTGTGGGTGGTGGTAGATTCCTTTGGAGATACATACTTGGGCATTGCATCAATGCACCTAGATTTTTGTTAACACCTTTTTTAACTAAGAGCTGTCCAGTAAAGGTTAATGAAGTTTTCAGGAAGGAAACTATTGTGTCATTTAATTTTGTTCTGCTGATTTGTATTATTGGTAGTGGTGGGAAATGGGAGGTTGAACTGAAACTTTTTACACCCCAGAGCACACCCTTTATATTTCTTCTTTAAAAGCTTTTTTAAGCACAACAGTCTCATCTTTCTTTTTGCAGGAGAAATACATTAATAAAACCAGTATATTCCCCAGTGCATCACTAGTTGTAATATATTATAAAATATTAATTATTTCATCTGCTAAATTATTGCCCTCCAGTGTAAAGAAACTGTTAACAAAATTTGAAATTAAAAATAGAGACAAAATTATTTTTCGTATTCTGTTGAATGTCAAAGGTGAGGTTTTAATGTTGCTGAAGGAAGTTGAGATTGAATATGGAATTTCCTTTGTATCTGGAGCAATGAACAAGCGATGATTTGTCCAGACCTATTGTTTCAAGAATTATTGTTAACTTGAGAAACAAAGGGTTTGTTTCACTTTAGAGTATCTTGTTCATTTTGTCATTCCTGCAGATATGATGGAAAAATCTCTATTCAGTGGGATCCTTTTTGACCAGGGTAATGACACAGGCATTGCCACCTCCCCTTTAGGAAGTACTCTTCAAACAGTTGGGGGGAAACAGAAGAACGTTTTTGCTGCAGTGACTAAATGTAGGTCTTGTTCGAGTATTTGGCTTGCTTCGTTATCTGTCCCCTCTTCACCCAGCTGTAAAGGTTTACCTGGGCTGCAGGACAAAAATAACACTCAATTCCTTGCCAACTTCTGCAGTCTTTCTTTTAGCTGCCTGCTGCTGGTTAAAGTTAAAGGTCTTCTGGAAGAGGAGGCTCTGAGGCTCAATCACCTGTGCTCCTTCCACATCGGCTTTGAGCATGACCCCTTTCTCTGCTACAATCTGTCTTTTGGTTGCCACTGCTATTTTGATTCTTATTAAATTTTGTTCTTGATTTATTCTTCCCATCAGTCCCAGAGCCACTGTTTTGCAACTTGGTTAATTAAGGTTTGCAAGTAATGCCATGACTAGACTGTGTTGTCCCTGGGCGTGATAAAGGAGCATTGCACGTTCTTTCACCCCTGTCACCAGATACTAATGAACGCATAGTGTAAAACAGGCCCTTAAAATACAAGCGTCTCTGATGTGTTTAAAACACCCCCAGAAAATGCACATTCGAAGTAGAAGCAGGACATTAGAGTACTTCCCAAGCTTGGTTTTGGCGTTACACCTGAACTCACCATTTTTCTTGCTGCTCAACTCCACCTCACAAATTCTGAGGCTTCTGGGAGAGACAGAAGTTTCTCTGCAGAGTCTGAAGTTCTGAAATGCAGGACAACTTGTCCTGCTTCTATCTTTGTGTGTGTGTGTCTGTGGTCCTTTCATCTTTCCTTTCCTCCTTTGCCTTTTGTCTTTGCTATCAGCTTCTTCCCTTTCAGGTTTTGTTGTGGTTCCTTCCTCCTTGGTGCTCTCTGCATCATCTCTGTGTGTTATCTCCCCTTCCCAAGCATGGGCATCACTGTTCATTTCCCAACATCATCAGGTTAATTCTCATGCTTTTGATCGGTGTTTCCCTCCTAGCTTTGCTCACACGCGTCTGCCGAAGCAGGGAGGAAAGTGTGAGGAGATCAGACAGTCCAGAGACAACAAGCGTGATGTGAGAGCAGCGTCTTGGGACATGGTCAGGAAAATGGCTTAATAACAGGATGTCCCACGAAATGCAGACCACTTGAGAAATGTGACAGCATTTAGAGCCCCAAAAGGTCGTAACATCTGTAGTTGCTTCTTCATGCGCAGGCTTCCAGTAGCTTTTACTTTGTCTCAGTATGGGTTTGGTTTTTGACAGGTATTTAAGAAAACTTTCTCCAAATATGTTCAGAAAGGGGGGAAATCCCCCTCATCCCTACAAGCTTACTTTGGTTTTAGCTACTATAAGTCTCTTTTTTTTTAACTTCTCCTTGCTCATTGGCTTCCAAGAAGCTTCTAAATATGTACAATATTTAGGGGCATTCCTCTTCATCTCTCGGTCAGCTTTTAAGTGCATTATTTATTTAGTTAAACATGTATTTTGCTTCTGCAAATGTATTTATCTGATAAATCCTATTGGTTTATTTGGAACTTTTACAGCCCGAAGGGCAAACACATATTTTGGCATGGCGGTAGTTTAGAAAACATGTATTATTTACCCATCAGAAAGTAATGGGTCCTAAGGAGCCATTATGGTCCAGCTTGTAAATCCTTCTCAGTTTGCATATTATTGACCCAATAGACAGTAACAACTCCTGGGACCTGTTGTGGTCTATCCATATTCGTTTGGTTGCCATACATGTGTGTAAAGTTTGCCTGCTGAAAATCCTTACAAATGCTTGATTGAAAAAAATATATGCAGAAAGTTATATTTATAAATGAAATTGCTTGGTCAGTTTTAATTTCCCTCTTTCCTTTTCTCTTATAAATACCTAGAGACGCTTTTAAGGAAAATTGTTTGGCTTGGAATTACACAAGCACCCAGAAGAGCTTTATCCTAGTAATTATTCCTTTTTTTAAAAAAAAAAAAAAAAGAAACCCTTATGTAATATAATATGCAGTCTGACTTTCAATGAATTCTTAAAAAATGGGGTTTATGCCAAGTTTCAGGCTTTAAGCAATTTTTTTACAGCTGAAAAATAAACATTAAACATATGAGCATATAATGGAAATGTTGACACCAAGGCTAATTGAACAAATAATTTTTATGTAATGAGACTTTTGCTTTTTAGACCTAGGTGCCTTGAAGTTGTATTCAAACCATTTTCTTAAAACAAAAACCTCTTCAGATAGCATGGGAGTATTGTGTGCGAGCCAAAAAAGGCATTGCCATCACCAGAAATGCCAGGCTCTGGCACCCAAGAAAAAGTTAGCAGTATTCCAGGGCATTAGCACTCAGTGTCCAGCACCAAGGGACCTGCTGGACCAGATGGTCCAAGCTGTGGGGAATGAGCATGCCTGTAAGCCAGCACTGTGCACTGCCTGCTCCATGCTTTAAACCAGCCAGAATTTGTGGTCATCTTAAAGACTTGGGGCAGGGGGAGGAAATCATCCTTTGAAACCCAAAATGTTTTATGAAGTAATAATAATAATATATGGGAACACTGAATCCTAGAATTGTTGAAGGGCAATAGGAAACTTGATTGTATGAATTAACTGTTTGGGGGGTTTTTTAAGGCAATGAGCCCTTTTTGAGTACCTGAATCTGAATGTGCATAGAAATAGATGTACATATTTATTTAAGAAATTGCATGCGTCTGTGTATTTGCGTTAAACTAATCATGTAATTGTTAAGGATTTCTGTACATTGTTGCTTATGTGCTCTTTCCAGCCTTAAAGCAATTTGTCTGGGGCTATATGCATGATATGCATTCTCTTGAGCTTCAGTGGTTAAATAACATGTACTCACAGAGAGGTGAAATAAGAGTAGAGCAAAACAGTCTATACCTTCTATTTTTATTTAAAATTTGTGGTCAGGTATTCAGTCCTTGCTGCAAAGCAGAATCTGGCTTTTATTACATGTTTTAACTAATGGCAGATTTTTAATGGAAAATAATAATCACTCTGTGACTGTTTATTAAGCTTAAAGAGAGAAATTTGCAAATCCTTAGAAGACCTTAAGTCTGGCTAGTCTCTCTAGCTGTGCAGTTTAGCTCGAAGAAGAAAATGTCAAGTATTACAACCAGTCATTCTTGCTGCCCCAAACCACTGCAGTTGCGTCTGGCCTACATGTAAAATCATCAGTCAGTAATTATATCTCTTGCTGCAAAGTACAGTAATCAGTGTTCGTTAATCCCCATTATACCTACATAAATCAGTTTTTAAAAAACGGTAGAAGACATTTATTTGCAGTCTGTTTATTTTAAATTTCTTTACAGGTAATCCACAAGACGACGACTTCTGCCAAAGCTGAAGTAGTCTATTGCTTTTTCTGTAGACTTTGCTTATCATTAATAGAAAGCAGCATGTGTACATCCTGCAAACTCATTTCCTTATTTAAAGTGGGCATCCTTCCTTTACTGAGATATGCTTCCTCTTTTAATGCAGGAGTGAGGATGAAGCCTTTGTAAGTCCTTAAAGGCACATCCCTTCCAAATGACCTTTTGTCCAGTGCTAGTAAGTTGCATTGTTTAATCGACACCCTGTTCAGTGCAGAGATGTCTTTGGAAAAGAAGAAAAAAAAAATCTGTACTAATTAAATTTGGAAGCATGTCATATTTTCCGATTATAAAGTGTAAATGAGAGCTCAGTTGAGTGTGTTGTGCCTTTTGGTAACCTGTTGGGGAACTGAAATCCAGGGAATAACTGAACAAGGTTGATTTACACAGTTCTCAAAAGGATAGTCACTGCCTTTGTGCAGAGATTTATCTCATAGATTTACAAATCCTTCATACAGATAAAATACTGTCTTTATTTTCCTTTGATTCATATGACAAAATTTTGCCCAAATATATTTATACAACTATGTACAAAATTATTAGGTCTGTAACTTTTCTATATTCTTACATGTATATGTAAGCAGCAACCTATAGCAAAGTATCAGTGGTACAACATCTCTCTTGAAAGTTCAATTGCATCTTCCAGTACATGTGTTTATTTGCCTAGGTTTACTGTTTGGGGTTAGTTTTGGGGTTGTTTTTTTTTTTCTTTTTACTAGATTTAAGTTTAACAGAAACTTGTTCTTCATGTGAGCTACTTGTGCTTGAATTTCTTGACAGTGCCATAAATCAGATGCTGTGGAAGTGATCATAGAATCATTGAATCGTAGAATCATAGGGGTTGGAAGGGACCTGGAGAGATCATCGGGTCCAACCCCCCCTACTAATCTCACAGGCACTGGGTTTATAGTATTATTAAATTAATCAACTAGAAGTTATGTTGTAGGTAGTTTCTCTTTTTTAATAGCAGATACAGTATTTTACTAATCAGAGAAAGACAAAAATAAAATAGGAAAAAATTTTGTGGGTCATTGCCAAAGTCTTAAAGCCAAATTTTGCCCTTAAATACTTTGTAATTTGTAGCAAGAGGCAATGTTAATTGATTGCTCCTGGTTTTATACTAACAGTGGGCAACTTAAAAGGGAATGATGTTTTCTGTACTGGCTACTTAATTTTACTCTATGGGTTTCAAAAGCTTTTCTTTATTGTCTCCTCCCTCTGTATTTTCCATTTCCTCTCCCAGTGAAAACCCAGAATTACACTGATGTCATCTATGATCTTTCCTTGTCCTCTTCCCCTTTGAGTAATAGTTAGAAAGCCTTGTGCTTGAGCTGGAGAATCCCGTGCTCCCACAGTTGCACAGCAGCTAACGTGTCATTTTTCATACTCCAGTCATTTTTCCATACATTTCCCAGACTACAGGTATGTAGGACTGTTGATTCAATGTGGGTTTTTCTTAAGGTTTTTCATCCTATGCAACATATCAGTAGGCAGTTGGTAAATGTTTTCTTTTAAAAGCATCTCTTCTGAACTGAGCTGGCCAACATTGGTGTCCATGTTCAGGTCCTGTGGAGCTGACTGGAAGTCCCAGAGCTTTCCCTTGTCAGACAGTGGTCCTTTCTGTCCTAGATTTGTTGGGACATATACATATGCTTATCATGAATGATACCATCAATTTGCAGCAGACTGTTCACACCCATAAAGCATCAAAATGTGGTAACAGGAATTGGTAAATAGCTTGCTCCTCCTGACTTGGCCCCAGGGAGGTTGTCTTCATAAGTACCCTGTCAGTTACTGAAAAGATTTTGCTCAAGAAAATGAAACAGAGGAAGAGCTTAACCCCCTCCTTCCACAGCTTGCCTTATTGAATATGTAGTCATAATCACTTTCATTCAAAAGTCTGGCTGAAATAGTCTCCTACTTTTTGGCTTAAGGCCTTGTGCTTAAGTTACTTGCCCTAGAAATGGGAAACCTGCATGGTAAAGTTTCTTCATCCCAGAGGACTTCGAATCCCAACGTTGCCCATCCTTCCCAGGAAATGCTCTACCTGTGAGGGTACACCAAGAAGGGATCTGCTCTCCAGTGTATGCCGTCCAGCAGTCGAGCTATCAGGATGTTTGTCATGGGGACAGAGACACTATGGGTGAGATAGGTGAGGTACAAAGGAAAAGGAGATACAAAATGTTTTCACCCCAGTGTGATTGAGGTTGGAATCTCAAACCCACTGCAATCAACTGGGACATTGCCAACAATTGCAAACACTTAGCCTGTGGCTTTTAGTGACGTCCCCAAAATTGCAGTAGAAGTCCACAGCAGAGCTGAGTCCTGGTTGCTGCCTTCCAGGACTACGTTTAAAAAAGTGAAAAATGAGAATGGAAATACACGTGCATCCTCTATGAAATTTGTGCAAGTTTTTCTGTGTCCTGGTGAAAAAGGATGGAGTTTTGATATATGACGTGCTATGGTCTCAGTACAGGAAAGTGTTTGCTAGTGGTTTTGTGAGCAACCTGTGTGTGCCAAAATATATGTCAGTCTTCTTGGATGAGCGTGATGGACCTTTTAGAACAGCCACCTTCTGCATTTGTGGTTTGGAGGGACCCTTTCTGGCCAGGTGGTTGGTGTGATTAGGTTGTGAGTGAGATCTTTACTCAGTTGTAGGTAGCACAGATTCACTGATCACAGAAGCAGGGCTGTTTCTGTAACAAATATGAGTCAATGTTTGTTCTGCAGTTAATTAAGATGCTAGCAGCAAAGGAAATTCATGTGCCCTTCTGTCCTTTCTTCACCCCTAAGAAAGATGTTGAGACAGCTATCTTATTAGATCCTGTTTGACTAATGAGTATATGTGTGCAAGGCAAAAACCAACTGGCTAATGACCTTAACACTTCTGGCATCCTTTGCTTTAGTGGAAAAGAAGAGGAAAAAAATGGGAGGGGAAGATTTCCCACCCCCACACACCTTCTCCTTTATTATTAAGATTGTGATACAGGATCCTTAAAGAGAAAATTCTTTAGAATTCCTTTAAGAGGAATTCAGATCTTCCAATATATGTTTAAGGGAAAATTTAAAAAAATATTTTAATAAAGCAAGTTGCTGAAATTTCTAAAAATGTACTGCAATCAATTTTTCTTTTAGATTTAATGCATAAAATATTTTTATTTTTGCTTTCTGGTCACAGAAGGAAAGAGCCAACTCAGACCAGCTGCTGGCTTGCATGAGTAAAAACTGTTTGACTTCGTGCTTTACTTACTGTAGGCAGTTTGTTCAGTGTGAAGAGGACAAGGGCAGGCAATGATGCTGTATTTAGACCTTGTGCTGTATGTGTGTGTGAAAGCAACATTCATTTGAGCAATAATGCAACATTAACATATGTGTTAAGCTGCAAGCAAATGAATGGTTTGGAGGGTTTACCTGCAGATTTAAAGATAAGAGCATTCCTAAGCGTTTTCAGAATAGGTTTTCTTAAAAAAGTAAAAATTAAAAAATTGAGCTTGTGTGACTAAGATGGCCAGTGCTTGCAGAGTAAGGTTCAGTTTTGACAGGCTTAGTGTGTTTTACTTCTGTGAATCAGAAAACATGAAAGCTTTGCCATTCAGTTCAGGATACCGGTGAGAAGCTGTTCTTGCTGCTGCTTAAATAATAGGACTCCTGCTGTAGAGTATACAGGGAGTTGTACCCACGCTCTTACTTGAACTGGACCTAGACATGTATAAATCAGTGATTCTAGTTTTAAATTGGTTCAGAGTTCTTGTGAGCAATTAGTTGAATGCTCTGGGGTGTAAAAGTGCAGCCAAGTGACTGTCTTGGCTCGCAGAGGCCATACAGACTGTTGGCAAAACAGATTCATAAAAATGGTACGTTTATGGTATTTATTTACCAAGTGAATTGTGCTGGCTCTGGAGAATACATTCCCTTTGATATGTGTCAGTAAATACTTTAATGGTTCATTTAATCATGTACAGACTTGGAGTGAGTTTTCGTGAAGAAATATATACCTGCTCTGATGGCTAAATTATCCATTCGTTTAAAAAATGCAAGCTAAATAAGCTCACTGAACCTCTTCTAATGCATCTTTTAGGGCAGGAAAGAAACCTTTGCTAAAAATTCAGCTTGAAATATGAAGACCGATAATACATTTTAATAAAAATTTGTATTATCATGTTAAAAAGAATGTAACGTGGCAACAGCTTCCTAAATCTTTTATTCTGTTTCACCCTCCTTGGAAACACTAGAGTCATCACTACCTCCCTGCCATTCTTGAGATCCTATCTCAACCCAAAAGGTCATGGTTGTGTTGTGTAATGATCCTGTGATGTACATCAAGCACATTTTGAAAGTAAACAGGGATATAATTTATTATTAGGTCTCATTTTGATACGTATAACAGGGCAAGAGTACTTCCTGGGACTAAGAGCTTTTAAATATGGCTAGGATATCGTTTATCTATTAGTTGACTGAAAGCAATTGTAGGCTTTGAAATGAGGAAATGTTACTCTTGGAAAAAGACAAAAATACCAAATTAAAATACCTACTCTATGTAATGAAAATGTAGCATAAAATAACCAGTTTAAATCTGAATAAAATTAATCTCATATTCTACTGTTGACCAGCCCTATATTTGAGATTAATATATTGGGGTTTTTTAAATGGCAGTGAATGGCTTTTTGTCTTTCATTGAAATAGAGGGGGTGGGTTACTCTCCATTTCTTTGAAGCTGACTTTTTAAACTTTACATGCACATGGTCTGCGTAAATTGGGGTTTGAAGCATCACCTGCCAATTATCATTGTCTTTTTCATTTAGTAATTTGTGTTAAAGTCCTCATTAGAGACTGTGTTCTCTAATCCTGAATTATCGGTAAATTGTGGATGAAGCACTGGAAGAAGATTTTTCTGTACCTTGTTTGTCCCTGCAGGAGAAATGGTGAAGACAAACATGATCCAGGTATTGAAAGTTATTTGAGCTTCTCTTTGAGAGACTGTGCCACACTGCCTTCTTCACCCGGTGAAGCCTTTGTAAACTCAAAGCCTTTGTAAACATGAAGGACCCAGCTGAAAGAGCCAGTCAGAAGCTAGAAATCTTTTTTCCCTGGTCATCATTGTCTTTGTATGCCAGCTGCTTTTCATCATCAGCAGGCTGCAGTTAAGAGGTCTTAATCTCAGTTTTCTTCCAAGAGTTTCTAGCAGGTATTGGCCACTCAGCAACTGAGCAAATTTGCTTCCTGGGAGCTGGCTTCTTGTGAGCTGTTGGTTTGTAGAAGGACAGATGTAGTCTTTTTGTCTAGTTTTTATTGTACAGAATTGCATTTCATGGTTGAGGCTTTGTTAGCAAAAATAGAAGCTAGACTTCCTTGTGGCAGATGATTTGAATCATAAATCATAAAAGATATGATTTCTTATAAAGTTGGGCAGCAGCTTGTAACTAGCAGATAAAGGCTGAAAACAAAGTACAATATAGTTGACTTTCAATGCTTCAATGAATTTGGGTAACATATAAAGTAGATCTTTCCAGCAATTTCTTGCTTTGTAGTGAACTCGAACTGATTAGTATCCAACTCAAACTTGGTTTCTAAATTTCCTCTAATGAATATGAGTCCTCCTTGAAGAGAAAGATTCTTTTATAAGCAAGCAGGGTAATTTCAGAACTTTATTCCTAAAACTATTATGTTCCTGGTCTGCTCAGCATCTTATATTTCTATGTGTTTTAAAGTCAGAAAATGTAAAGCAGAAAGAAGGAAGAGGAAATCCTGTGCATGGATAGGTTGAAGTGTCATCCCCTCTTTGGCTGGCTTCTCTCAAGCTAAACCAAAAAGGAAAAAGTGAAAACAAGTAGTAGTACAACATTTATTCCTTTGTCATTCTTGTTATTTTCAGCATAGAAAGAGGGAAAATATTTTAGATGGTCATAATTTTTGTCTTTTGTACACCTTTTCTAATTTTTGACTGTACTTTCAGTTAGAGAAGCAATTATCTTGCCTTGGACAAAAAGACACTTTTTAAATAGTTCTTATGCTGTCTTTAACTATATCAACTGATTTATTAGCTGTCCTCCAAAATTAAATGTTTAGAGTTTGGATTGCTACTCCTAACACTGTGGGAAAGCAGGCTGTGTTCAGCCTGTTAAATTACAACTGCAAAACCTTTACGAGAAAGGAGTAAAATGAAAGGACTTCAGGATTTGAAGTGAGGTTTGCAAGGCTGATAGCAGGAATGGCTTAAATCACTGAAACATTCAAGATGAGATTATTTAGAATGGACATTAAAAAGGATATCATGAACCTCAAAGAACCAGCTTCTAAATTACTTTTCTGTATGTTTTTATTAGCATGTTGCCGATCACAGATTCCTCGGGCCTTTTGTCACTGCTCCTTTGTGCCACTGCTGTAACAGGATGGTTCTTTCTAGTGTGCTAAAGGAGAAGAAACAGCATTCTGCTGAAACTCCTTTAGAGCAGCAGTTATAAATAGACTTGGAAATAGCAACAAGCTGGGTCCACTGCCTCTGTAATGGCCCTTTCCAAATACTTTAAAACAAATGATTCATCACATAAGGAACACTAAAAGAAGAAATCTGCCAATTTGTAGAATTTGACTCCTCCTAATCAGAGCAAGGCAACAGGATGTTGAGTTCCTGCCCTGCACCTGATTAAAGCCAAATGCACTAGGAACAGCTGGGAATAAGAGGAAGCGCCAAGCTCTTCTCAGTTGGGGGTAGGACAGCAAAAGAATTTTTTTAAATCCCTTCCACCTTTGTTGTTCTGTTTTCCTGACTCTTTGACAGATAAGCACTTATTTCCTCTGGTATTTGGAGCCCTTAGAAACCACGTACAATGTACAGAACATAGGAAAAAGCTACACGCGTATGCGCCTGGCCTGGGCAGAGTCAGTTTTGGTCGCGACGTTATTCAGCATTCCTCATCACCATCATGCAGCCAAATTGCTAACTTTACAGACTCTGATCATCCAGGTGCCAAATTCTCTGAGTTCTGCCCACCCACCTTCAGCAAGTCGAAAGCTATAGGAGCAGCGTGGAGACCGAGATGCGTTTTCCATCCGGATCGCTGTGGTAGTTTTCACTGCCGTGCGCTCATGCAGAGCCCCTCAATGAACGTGCTTCCCTTTCTTTTTCTTTTTCATTTTATGGAAACACAGAAGAAAAAAAAAAAAACCTGACATTTTTGTCAATGCTTTCTTCCTGTGTTCTAGAAACCATAAAAAAACACAGCTTTTTAAAGCTTTGGAGTACATACGTGACCTCAAATAAGTGTTAAGCAGTTATTTTTCCCCATGCAGTTGTAGAATGTGTTGTAGATTACAGCCAAGCACAAGAAGTAAGTATCTTGTAGCATATGCTCCAGATACAGTAACAGTTTTACAGCGTTTTACTGCTTAAAATACAGGAGTTAGTTTCGATGTCAGAAGCCTTCCAAGAACGTTAAGACAAAGCTCCTTTAACAATTCTTGAAGTAACTTAACGTGATTATTCCCGTGATACCGGCTTCTTGCATTCATATCACAAAGCTACTTCATGCATACGCGGCTTCCTTTCTGTGCCTCCTGTCAATAGCACAGGCCGTTTGCGCGAGCGGTCCCTGGGTCTGATCCAACAAGCGATGAGGTCAGGGGCAAGACTCCTCTTGGCTTCCCTAAACTTTGAATCAGGCCTCCTGCCGCTAGCACTCTGTACTGTGGCATCCGCCGCTGAGCTCTGTTCTCTCAGCATCAGAGCTGCACAGGGATCAGAGCAACGGCCATTGCTTTAAATGTTTTGGACAAGCAGGCAATTCAGAAAAAAATTTTCATTTTCTTATTAAAGATGTCCCTGAAACACTTCTCTCACATCTTAAAGGAAAATGTGCCCAAAGGAGTCTCAGTCTGATCCACTTTTCATCTCTTCTCTCTTTCCTGAAGCTTGCCAGACTCTCAATTTCTTTGCCTCTGCTTTTTCTTCAAATGTCCAGGTTAAATTTGGTACTATAATGTTTGGATTTTTTTTAAATTGGTGTTAATGATGTGCCTGACATAGGAGCATTGGGACTGTTGCTGGCTTACCATGGCACTGTGAGAATAGCAGCAGCCAAATTTTGAGACATTCAGGGCTATGTATTTAAGACCCCAGTATACGTCAACCAAAGCAGCGTGTCTTTATATCAGGCAAAGAAAAGTGATACTTCTACAAACAGTTAGAAACCCAAGAGCCTCTGTGGCTGTTGAGAGAACAAAAAGATACTTCCATAAACTCATGCTATAAAGCAGAAACCTCAGATACTTTGTGCTCCTCTCTTGACTTTTCTGGGGGCTGCAGGATGTTGGCTGAGAACAGGGTGACCTTCACATGGCATTTCAGGAGAAGAACAGTGAGCGGGCATCTGTCTGGACCTCTGTGCCATCTTCTTGTCTGTGTGACGGGGGGCTTTGCCCCTCAGGAGCAGTGAGGTGAGCTCTTGGATCAAACAGCCATTGCTTTAGGAAAATAGGCGTATTTTGCAGGTATCATTCTGTTGTTTATGGCTTACAGCACCTGCTAGAAAGCAACAAATTACTTTCTCTTTCCTTTGACAGTGTATAGCCCAGCTTGCCTATTAATTCGTAATGTACTTTCCTAATATAGCTTAGGAAACTCTTTATAAATTATTGTTCACTCTATCGACAATAATGCAACAAGTTGCATTTATATCGGGAAAGTTAAAACACTGGAGCAATTCAACTCCTACTCATCACATAATGTGTTTTTCCTGTCTTGTAGTGCCAAAAAAAGGTGCTCAAAAGTATCGAGAGATGTGCTCATTTTCTCTGAGCTAATGGAACTTGCCTGCTGCTATTTTGGAACACACAATCATTATGTATTCTTAGATGTATCTATATTTAAAGCCCAAAAGCAGATGTTGGATGCTGAGACAACTTGTGGAAACTTGTATGTCAAGTGTGATTATTTTAATTCCCCCACACACTTCAGTACATTTGTGGAAAGAGAGTGCTGTTAGAAGAAAATGCTCTAATAGAGGTTAATCGCCCTTCCATTGAAACTGTATTTTTGAAGAAGGATGTGCAAAATCTGTGAATAAGTGTATTAAAGGTTTCCATTAGGTGATGCAGTTTACATAGTTCAGTAGATACTCTGTTTTTCAGTGTATATTCTGGTTTGAAAACAGTACCATTAACAGTTTTTTCCTGTTTAAATTGGGAAAAACTTTTGAAAAAATGATGGGTGATTCTACTTCAAAATTCTGAAAATAATTTTTAGAGATTCACATATACATTATTTTACTGCTGCAGCTGCCAGAGTATAGCAACTGGACATGTTTGACCGGTGCTAGTGTGCTACATGTGCCACAGGTGGTGTGCTGGTGCTTTCAGTAAACTAGAATCAAGGCATACTATGTATAATCATCTATATAAAACAGTAACTTTAAGGCTTGTTGGTCACATTACAGCCATTCCAAAGTTTACTTCATTTGTGTTCTCCAGATCCTTTCGTGCCAGAGAGATAAAGCCAAGCAGAAAACTCATTTTTTTTATGATTTCACTCCTGCAATGCCTGGTCTCAAAATGAGCCAAAGGAGTGTTTCTTGTGACTTATTTTCTTTTTCTCAATAAAACCAGATGTGTGTCTCTGATTTTGGGGGCTTTTCCCTCCCATAAAATGCACTGATTTTCTGAGGTAATGATACTTTCAAGCACCTTTCTATTATTGTGTTGTTTTGGATTTTTTTTAATTGGGGGAGGGGTAGTTCACTAAACCTTTATAATGAAGTTTGGCAAAAGCATATCCTGTGATGATGGCAGAAACTAATACAAATGAATGGAGGAGCTTAGTGCAAGTGAAAGGTGTCTCGTGCTAGTGAAAACTCTTAATTTGCTTTCAAATTGCTGTTAACTCTAAGGAAGTCCTTTCACAGAGTGAAAAAGGGTATTTCTGGTGTATTCATCACTGCAGACGAAATCAGAACAGGTACAGCAGAATTGACCTGAACTGCAGTAAACTTGCTTAAACAAGATTTGGGGTAGATTTAATGAACATTTTGGTCTTATACGGCATTGTGACAGAGTTATTAAATTTCAGGAGCTCCAGTCCTGTTCATCTACTTTTTCTTTCTGCCTCTAGATGGAGGACTTCTGTGATGTGACTCAGGAGATAAATGCAGGAGCGTAATTTTGAGACACAAGACTGAGAGGGAGGGTCATCTTGTTTGCTTGATCTAGGAGATGGGGTTCCTCCCCCTACTTTCATTTTGGATCAGTCCAAGTGAGGTCCCTAATTCAATAAAGATGCTGATGAAGGTAAACTGTCTTCATCATTGCAGCCTAATCTGGCAAATCAGCTCCAGAGGTTTGAAAGCGCGTCAGCTTGTGAATGAATGGGTAGTTGATGCCAGCAGAGCCAGCAAGCGAGGTTAGTTTGATGCAGCTGTCTTTGCTGGAGTCTTTTTTTCCTGCCCTTTTTGGGAGGCACAGCAAGGGCTTAACTGTGTCTTGCAGCTTTTGTGTGGCACAACAGTAAGGAAAGCTCCAGTGTCTACAGTAACGTGCACTTGATTTCTGCTCGAGGTCTATGCCATGAGTGGGGTTGTGACCAACTGGAAATTGAGCTTCCCATCTGCAGCTTTGGAAGTCACTGCTGCCACATTTCACATGCCTGGGGTCTTGAGCTCAAGACCCCTTTGCTGAGTAGCAGTGTAAAACCCTGTCTTTAATGCAGAGTTATGGTGTAGAAACTGTCTTTTAAGGTAACAATTCTGTACACAAATTTAAAAGACAAATAAGTTTCAGAACATACCGTTTAATTTAAAAACCACAAGAAAACTACTTCCAGTTAGCTATTTTCCCTTGTGGAAACCTCAGAGAGACAATACTAGTAGATTCTTTAACCACACCTTCCCACTTCCCACACCCACAACCAGAAACCCTTATGGTTTGTTTTTTTTTTTCTTTTAAAGGCAAGTGTTGAGGAATCATTGTGTATCTGTCTGATGGCTTCTTGTTGTCATCAAAACTACTCCTTTTTAGAAATAAGGCAGGATTGTAATGCTGAGACATTTCAAATTTCTTCCTGCTCACATACTCTCTTTTTATCTCTTTATGATCATGTTATCAGGCTTCCAAATAGGTTCATTGTTCACAAATCTAGTGTTTTGTTCCTGACTAATTTGCTCTAATCTTTAAGCAGGTTTACAGTTTGCAGATAGGATCGATTGCTGTTTCTAAACAGCTTTAACCAAACTAGTTTGTTTACCCCGTTTAACTGCATTTCACCGTTGGGTAGGTAAAGGTAAGCATGCTGATAAAGTTTTTAGTCTAGGAAAAGGCAGTGGGGCACTCTGCAAGGCACAGAGGAGAGCACAAATGAAGAGACCTCTAAGGCAGGGGACCTGATAAGCATCTGTGCTGGGTGCTTGAGAAATTCAGCAGCAGCTTGGTCATCCTGTGGGATATGGTCTGTGCTGCTTCTGTGGCACAGTGCTCGTTCCTGCCGCCTCCTGATGTGCTGTGGAGTGTGGTGCAATGAGTCCTGCCACCTCCTCTTCTCTTCCTCCTTCCAGCAGTACACCCACAACCACTGCCAACCTTACAGCTGTCTGAACAGCTGTACTTGGCCTGGCAGCACTGGTAGGTACAGGGCCACTGTGGCCAAGAGACCGAGTACAGTTAGAAACAGGCTAACTGGGGGCTTGGCCATGCCCAGTGCTTCTGTTTTGGGGAATGTGGAGTAGGGATATCCATGGTGGCTCTCTGAGATGTGCTAGCTAGGCCCCCATCCTCTGCAGAAGTGGGCGCTTTGTCTTTGAAAGCAGTACAGGGATGTAAAAGGGGGAAAACATTGTATGCTAGAAAGTAGAAACAACCAAAGAATTTACAGGTTGCAGTAGGTGCTGTAGTGCCCATGCACTGGGCAGCAACATGACAGAGAAACGGTGAAGGTGATACTGTGACAGGAGGCTACAGAGTAGAAACAAGGTGCTGATGTTGCTTACACAAACTAGTAGTGGAACACTGCAGGTTTTCCTCTTTTTGGAATATGTTGAGTATAGGGAAACGACTCAGAGGAAAGACAAAACTGATTTTTAGGGCTGGAAAAGAGCCTGCCCAGCAAATGACATTAGGAGACCACAGGAGTTACCTCATTGAAGTGAATGTGAAGGAGTTATTTGATCCTGTTCACACAGGGAGTAAGATGTTTGGTATTACAGGGTGCTTATCCTCACCGGCAATTACACCGAGATCCAGTGCTGAAAACTAAAGTTAAACAAATTCAAACTAGGGAAGAGGTGCAAATTTTTAAAAGTGAGGACAATTAGCATTTGAGCGGCTTACCAAAGGATGTGGAAGATTCTCCATTACTTGCAATCCTTAAATCAAGATTGGATGCCTGCCTAAGAGATATAAATAACTACTAGCTATTTATACAGCTTGATATAAGAATCACTGACTGAAGTCATATGGCCTGTGTTACACACGACTTTTTTTATACATGAAAAATGAAAACTCTAAGTAGTATTAGTACTATGTGTGTAATTGTTACTTATGTAATTAGTAACCGCAACAAAAAACTGTGTTCCTTCTCCTTTAGTAATAATAATCATGTTTTCCTTGGATTTAGGTACGTGTCAGTCAGAATAGCTGATGATTCTCTTGGGTTTCTCCCCTGTAGACTTAAATAATACCAGCTATGGGGTTTTTATATTTTACTCCGTACGAAATTAAACAGCTATTGATGTTTCAGGTTTTGCTTCCAGGTTCTTACACTAGCATGCTACATGCTAAAGCCTTTGAATCTTATACACTGAAGTGCAGTGTTAGGAAAAAAAAAACACCCGCACAAAAAACACCCCCCACAACCAAGCAAACAACTCCCACCCCCAGAAAAACATATCTCCTTTGGAAATTAAAAGAAAACTGCAAATATCTCCAAATTTTATATGGAAAATCAAATTATTGCTATATATTCTTAGCTTTATTAAGGCCAGGTTGGATGGGGCTTTGAGCAACCTGGTCTAGTGGAGGATATTCCTGCCCTTGGCAGAGGAGTTGGAACTAGATGATCATTAAGATCCTTTCCAACCCAATCTTTTCTATGATTCTGTGTTGTAGAAATCTTAAACTAACTGTGGTGTGTATATGTAATATATTAGCCTACATTTTTCACATGACTTATCTAAATGAAGAGAAAAACAGATCTTAAGATGCTTCATCTGAACAGACAAGGTGGAGATCACCTTGTAGTAGAGTAGGGGTTGCAGGAGACCTCTGAAGATCATCTAGTCCAACCCCCCTGCTAAAGCAAGATCACCTAGAGCATGTTGCACAGGTTTGTGTTCCAGTTTGTGCCCATTGCCCTTTATCCTTTCACTGGGCATCAGAGAAGGGTCTGGCCTATTCCTATAGGAACCCACCCTTCAGATATTTAGAAGCATTAATAGATCCTCTCTCAGTCTTCCCTTCTCCAGGCTAGAGACCCCCATCTCTCTCACCCTTTCCTCATACAAGATATGCTCCAGGCCCCTCATAATCTTTGTAGCCCTGCACTGGACTGTCTCCAGGAGTTTGCTGTCTTTCTTCAACTGGGGAGCCCAGAACTGGACACAGTACTCCAGATGTAGCCTTGCTCAGGGAGAGAAGAGGGGGAGGATAACCTATTTTATTTCCAAGAAATGGTGATAGAAATCAAATTCTTCTGAGCCTATAAAAATAGAACACCTACAGAGGTCTCCCTGTTTTAAAAAAAAACTATTCTAATAATCCCAGAAGTACAAACACAACTTTAAAAGAAAAGAGCTAGCCTTGCATTTAGTTATAGGAAAAATAATTCCATTTGAAATTTATAAAAACTCACTTCCCTAAAGACAAGCTTTCCAAAAGTACTTTGCCAAGCCTTAGGTGTCTTTAGCCATCTGTAGTGGATTACTTCCTCTTACTGTATTTCAGCAGCAGAGCAGTGGGAGGAAAGCCTCGGTGACAATGGTGCTAATGTGTGATTCTTTTTTCCCTTTCAATTTATTTTGGCAATCTTGCAAGAGGACGGTAGCCGATCTAGATCAGCTACTGTAACAATGAGTGTACTGAATGCACTTTGATGTACTCTCTCTGTTATGTCTTCTGTAAGGTAATAATCAGGCAGGAAATAATAAGATTAATAACATCGTGCCCAGTTTATGTGCTTTGCTTTCCAAAATTACTCCATAAAGGGTGGAGTACTGTCCTGATTTCAGCTAGGGTAGAGTTAATTTTCACAAGAAGTTGAAATGGGACACACAATGATAAGTGACCCACGCTAGCTAAAGAGGGTCTTCCATACCGTATGACATCATGCTGAGCATAAAAGAGGGCTAGTCAGGGATGGGCAGCACAGCTCCAGGGATATGGTTGGCTTTCTGGGCTGCAAGCGTGCATTGCCAGCTGATGTTGAGCTTTACATCAGTCAACACCCCCAACCCCTCCTAGGGCGTCCTCCTTAATCCATTTTCTACCCAGCCTGTAGTTGTGCTTGGGATTGCCCAGGACCTTGCACCTGGCCTTGGTGGACTTCATGTACTTTACATGCACCAGCTCTCAAGCCTGTCAAGGTCCCTCTGAGTGGCACCCCTTCCCTCTAGTGTGTTTGCCACACTACACAGCTTGGTGTTGTTGGCTGAGGGTGCACATGATCCCACTGTCCATTTCACTGACAGTGTGAAGCAGCACCAGTCCCAGTACAGACCCCTGAGGAACACCATTCATCACTGATCTTCACTTGGGCATTGAGCCGTTGATCACAACTCTTTGAGTGTGACCATCCAGCCAATTCCTTATCCATCAAATGGTCCATCTGTCAAATCCATGTCTCTCCAGTTTAGAGACAAGGATGCCATGCAGGACAGTGTCAAAGGCTTTGCACAAGTCCAGGTAGATGATGTCTGTCACTCTTCCCTTATCCACCAGTGCTGTAACTCAACTGTAGAAGGCCACCAAATTTGTTAGGCCCTTACTGAAGCCGTTTGCTGTCACCAGTCACCTCCTTGTTTTTCCATGTGTCTGAGCATAATTTCCCAGGAGGATCTGATCTGTGATCTTCATGGGCACAAAGATGAGACTGAACAGCCTGTAGTTCCCCAAGTCTTCCTTTTTTCCCCTTTTAAAAACTGGGGTTACGTTTCCCCTTTTCCAGTAAGTGGGTGCTTAACTGGACTCCTGACTTCTTAAATATGGTGGATACTGGGTTAGCCACTTCATCTGCTAGTTCCCTCATGGATGCAGCTCATCAGGTCCCGTGGACTTGTGCACCTTCAGTTTCTTAGATATTGTCAAACCTGATATTTTTCTACAGTGGGAGGTTCTTCATTCTTCCCATCCCTGTCTTTGCTTTGTGTGTCCTAGGCAGTGTGGCTAGAGCCCTTGCTGGTGAAGGCTGAGGCAAAAAAGTCATGGGGTCCTCAGCCTCCTCAATATCCTGGGTAACAGGTCTCCTGTTTCATTCTGGAGGTGGGACCAACATTTTCTATTGGCTTCCGTTTACCACCGACACACCTATAGAAGCTTTTCTTGTTGCCTTTGATGCCTCTGGCCAGATTTAATTCTATCAAGGCTTTTGCTTGCCTAACCTGATCCCTGGCTGCTTGAACAGTTTCTCTGTATTCCTCCCATGCTACCTGCCCTTGCTTCCAGCCTCTGTAGGCTTTCTTTTTGCATCCAAGTTTGCCCATGAGCTTCTACTTCATCCGTGCAGGCCTCCAGGCATTTTGCCTGTCTTCCTGTTTCTTTGGATGCATTGCTCCTGAGATTGGAGGAGGTGATCCTTGAATACCAACTAATTTTCTTGAGCACCTCTTCCCTCCAGTGCTTTGTCCCATGGTACCCTGCCAAGCAGATTCCTGAGGAGGCCGAAGTCTACTTTGGTAGTCCATGGTAGTGAGTTTGCTGTGCAGCCTCCTCACTGCCCTGAGGGTCTTGAACTCCCCTGTTTCATGATCACTGCAGCCAAGGCTGCCCTTGAGCTTCACATTCCCTTGCCACCCCCTCCTTGTTGGTGAGAACAAGGTCCAGCATGGCACCTCACCTCATTGGCTCCTCTGTCACTTGGAGGAGGACGTTGTCATTAATACATTGTGTATTACCATTTTTGTTGTTATTTTCCTCTCTCTGTGCTGTCCCAGCAAACTGTCATTATCCCAACCCGTGAAGTTTGCCTTTGTCTTCCCATTCTCCTCCCTATCGCACCGGGGGAGGCTGAGTGGTGCTCAGCTGCCAGCTGGGGCTGAACCATGACATGGAAATGGACATATAGTAAAGCTTGGTAGAAAATACAGCTGGACTGCAGAAAGGATGGACACTTGCTTTGGAACCCGGCTGTTGTTTACCAGGACTGTAAGGCAGGCAGTGTTGCTGGACAGATGATTTGAACCAGCACCTTCTCAACTTGCAACCAAACACTTCAGCTAATTCATCACAGGGCCCTTGAGCGCTTCAGTTGTGCAAACTTAAAAGGTTAAGGCAGTAAACAGTTTATTGCCTCTGAGGCCCATTGAACATTGATCATTGTTGAATTCCCTCTGTTTAGATGTAGCTTCTTTTGAAATAAGCTCTTTAGGTTTAGTCTGAGAGCAGGGTAATTGCCGTGAGGGCTTAAAATTTGAAAACAGACACTTATACAGCCAGAATGCAACAGACTGCCAGGATGGACTAGTGTGAAACAGTACAGCGTGGTAGGTTTTTTTAATTCTTGGGACTTCAGTGAAGCAATAGGAAAGACTGTTTTGTGAGGCACGGGTGGGTAAAGTCATGGGGAGCTTGACCCTTTCATGCCCATTAATAAAACCCTTGCTAGAGTCCTGTCTCCAACCTTTCTGGGGTTTATGCTGCAACTTTGAGCAGCTGATGGCTCTCCTTAGCCTAGTGCTGAGAAGTTACTTAATAAGCATGCCATTGCAGGTTTTTTTCAGTGCATGCATTCATATGGTGAGGTTACACACATTCCAGAACGTATTCCTGCTGCTCATGTAGCTGTGTGCATTTTCCATAGCATGCTTATTTATGTAAAGGACTCTTACCCTCACCACTACGAAGCTCTGCATTTCTGAAGCGTGGTTGGCACTACCCCGTCAATGCATAGTGCTGGTTGTGTGCCCAACCAGCTTTGTGAACGTCCAGGTCTGCCAAAACATGATCTAATGGCTCCAGGCTTTGGATCCATATTTACTAATTTCTCTAACTCAAAGGGAGGGCAAATTACAGTGGTAGTTTAAAAGTGTAGAACCACCCCAAAAGTGCGTGTTTATGCATTTTGAATCATGCGTTATATCACCATAGCCTACACCAACATACCATGGTTTTGGTGCATGTTCTTCCTCCTTAGAATGGTGAAGTCTTATAAACTTAGACTCTGACCCAACCAGCAGCTCCACCAGGATGACACCCCGTTTTCCCCAGGAACTTCTCATTTTTTCTGAATCTGTGTACACACTTGAGGTTCAAAATTAGCTCTGGTTAAGCTGAGGTTATTTATAATTACATCATTTAGTTGTTTTTCATTAAAGGCATGCCGATAAAGACACATAGAGAATAAGACATTTAAGAAATTTTAGAGGAATTTGAGCCTGTTGATCTATTTTTCTGTAGTATGTTACATATGCATACAAATCCCTAAAGAGGACTTACAGTCTGGACAACATGCTGAACAGAGCTGGAGCGAGTTATCAAAGATAATATCTGCAGTCTTTTGTTCCAAAAATAAAATTGTTATTTCAGTTTGCAAAGAAAGGGAACTGAAATCTACTTTTATACATGATAAATGGAATGTTTTGATAAGTTCAGATAACTACTTTTGTCAAAATATGCTGGAATATCATAAGCAAATTCCAAACCCCAGTTTTAAATTTATGAATATTTTGATACAGTTTTGCAAGAGGAAAAAAAAAGACATTAAAAAAATCAAATTCCTGTACTTACAGGTTTCTATAAAGTTCAAGACCAAAGCAGTAAAGTGAAAGGAAAAAAACCTGGTGAGCAGTCAATCAGTTTCTCTGTATGTGGCCTTACTTTTCACCGAGAAAACAGTACTTTAGACTTGCCAGCTGTGAATTTTTTAGTCCATTTTTACCATGGAGTACACCACTTTTTTCCCCCTCTTTTAGACAGAGCTGTGAGCAGATGATGGATGAACTGTAGACTCATTGTGTTAGAAATGCCTATTTCATTTGAAAAGCTCAGCCCCTCCTTGACAAGGCAGCCATCCTCTCTTGCAACAATAGAAGAAACGTCGCGGGGTTGTCATAGTTCAGTTCCAGTGAAAGACTTCATTCAAGGATTTGATGAATAGTAAAGAAAAATGAGAGAAATATAGTGTGACAGCTAAAACCTTTTTGTTATCCCCTCTTTTATTATCTTGAACTGTAAATTTCCCTATATACTTAAGGTTAGGTGAGATTTCCCAATGCAAGCAGTGTAATTTTCAGATGAGAGAGATTTAAAGGATTACTTTCAGATTTTCAAGAGATGAGGAATTAATCTGAACTAACGCTTGTAGTGCATGAGACGTGCATTTTAGAGCAACAGTTGCATCTATTCTGTTCTTAAAATAGCTTCAGTTTTGCCATTTTTTAATGGATCTTTAAAAATACTATAAGTTTGTAACAGGCTTCTGAGATGCTGTGCATATGTGCTCTACTGTGTTCTGGAATGTCTTTACATACAATTTTATGAGCACATCAGTTTTTCAGAATATCACACAAATATATTAATGGGGTTTGCATTTAGAATTTTTCCGGGAAGCTATAATTTCAAAAGTGTTAGTGATTATTAAATGTCGATAAGAAAAAGTCTTGGAGTAGGTGTTGGGATATACAAGACTCCTAGGATCAGATTGCTATGTAATTTTGGCTTGGTATATAATTAGATGTCATACCTGCATATGATAAGTTCCTGTGATAAAATGTTGCACAGTGTTAACTATCTGCTGGCAGAGAGCGAATGTTATGAGCTCAGTAACGTGAACCAAGTATCTATCCCTTCTCTCACCTGAGGAAGAAAATGCATTCTTGATTTGTCTCGTTCTACAGGGTACAAGTTCCCTATAAATATGTTATTAGGCTGATATATCGCTATACTTTACAAGCATAATAGTTGTTTTCTCCATACATTTGGCAAGCTTATAGCATGAAAATATGTGTCTGTATCTGCATTTCCATGCACCAAAGATGTAGGTAGATATCAAGTAGTTTAAATTGGATATATATTAGCTAAGTCTCTTTACCTGAAACCGAGGTTTATCTGTTTAGCCAGTATAGCTCACAAGTTTGAAATGGTTTGATTCTTATTTTAATAAGAAACTTCCTAGCATTACCCACTTAATTTCAATTCAGATTTTTACAACAGAATACAGAGAGGATAAAAACTCAGTGCTTTCTAATGATATCTGTTAATACTACAAGGGAGGTGGGGAGAGGAAAGGTATAGTTTCTGTATGCAAGTAAGATTGGGAAACAGTCTTACCAGGTCTAAGGATAGCACAGGTCATCTGAATTTTCTTGAGTAATAGCCTTTGCAGAATTTGCATATTCATATTGTTTGTTGCATTTATTAATCCTATGACTATATTAACTGAGAGTTACTGACAAGTTTGATTTATGTACATATGTGGCTTTTTTTGACTTTTATCTTAATGGCTTTTCTTTATCTCTGTTTTTTCCTTTATGGTACTGACAGGAGATATGACTTCTTTTTACTCACGCTGTTAATTAGGAAAAATTAAGAACTCCCAACAGTTTGAGCTTAAAGAGATCACTAATGTAAACTATCAATCTTCTGTTTTTTGTAATCAGAAATACACTTTTCTCCTTTTCCTCCCACCCAACAGAGGAGCAAAAGAGACAGCTCTTGAGGGTGTGGTTATCATGAGATAATTGCAGCCCTCGGGGATTTGAGACGCTCGGTGCATTTCATACCTTGTAGCTGTCCAAGGATGAGATTTTCACACAAAGGCTCCACCCCACCGTATTTTATTTTTTATTGCATAAATCAGTCTGTGTGCTTAGGGATCATTTATCATTTCCCTAATATTCACCAGGGTACAAACAGTACTGTTCTAGTTCCATTCAGCCTCCTTATGTCTCCCTCCTCCTCCTGCTCAAAAAAAAAAAAAAAAAGTTGGCAAAATGCTAAAATTATATAATGGCAGTTCTATATTTAATGCAGAAATCGTACGTTATCCTAAAAACCCTTCACCCTTGAGTACTCTTTGTACTTCTGAGAACATGATATATGGCTGAATAGTGCACTTAGCAACCATGACTTCATTTAAATCTTCCAGTTTCTGAGAAAGGGATTACTGCCTAGAACCTAACTGGTATTAAAAATACATATTTTTCAGATGCAACTGCAGTTAACATCAGCTTAAATTTGTGTGTGAAGAGAGCACTCTTTTGCAACATGAGAGGTGTTAAAATCTATAGGAGTGGAAAGTGAAACCCTTGCCAAGGTTTTGTTTTCATGCCAAAACTTTCTAATTTTTTACCAGTTATAGAATTCTTCATGAACATTGACTATTTCCATTTCTCAGCCTTCCAGCATAGCTTCTTTGGTAAATGCTAGCAATGCAGGATCAAAAATGAACTAATGCTTCCAAGCTTTTGCAATTTTTTTCAATTTCATCTACTTCTCTGGCTAACAGGCAGCACCGGTATTCTTCTTCCCATACTCTTAAGGTTCCTTGACCAAACTTCTTGTATCCCAGGTGAGAATGCTCAGAGCCCCAAAGCATCTAGGGGTCAGCACTCTGGAAATTAACCAAAACTCCTACTGCAGACACGAGATGTAGTATTCTTAGCTTATGTCGGTGTTGTGGATCTTAACTTGCGGTACTTTTTCATCCAGCCATATTTCACAGCTATTCAGCTTGTCTCCCTCGTGGACAATCACTGCTCATAAATGACCTGTGCAGCAGGGACTCTCTCAGTGGTGTGTAAAAGTTCTAAAGATTCCCCCTTTTTGTATGTGAATTTGTGAGCAAGTTAGTATTATGACCTCTTCTTTGGCTTAATACAGTGTGATAAAACTTGTAGGCTGAACTTATTCTTTTTTTTTCTTTTTTTTCTTTTTTTGTTTTCTCCTGCATGATTGACAAGTTCTAAACCAGATTCCTTTAGTTTAAGTAAAATTTTTGTGAATAATGCTTGCTCGGAAGGACATGGGAACTGAGTATTCTGTGCTGTAGAAGCTTACAGGCATGTAAAGAAAACATGTTTGGAAGGGAAGACAGGTTGAAAAACTCCTGCGATACATTTACATGTTTCCTTCCGCATTTCTCTCTCTGTGAGATGAATGCACCCTGTTGGCATGTGCTTATGATCCTTTCTTGACTGAGATATCCATGAGTCATTCAGAAAAGAAAAAGCATGATTGAGAAGTGCTAATTGAAATAAAATATTTGCATACAATAGAGACTTGTCATCTGCTTGAGCTATACTTTTTTTTTGAACTAAAATGCAGCCATCACCTACTTGTGAAATTTGATGTTCCCACTGATCGCGCCCAATGATTTTTTCTCTACATTCTGGCAACCTGGTCCTGTCTTCCACGTTGCTTTTTCAACATGCCTCGTCCTGAGGCTGCAAAAATATGCTTTGGATGAAATTTATGGAGTTTTTATATGCCAGTGAAGTCCTACTCAAAGGTTGCTCTGAGGTGGGGGATATTGGCATGGCAGATGCCACACTCTAGTATAGATGAAGAGCGGCACTGTTTTGTAGGTGTCAGTATGATCTCTTGTCACTTCTAGAACTTGAAGAGACAAAAACTTCAATGCTGTTTTAGGGAACAGGCGGGGAACTAAATATAGTAATTGCTTGTGGCAGTAAGAGGGGAAACTCCCAAACTTGTTGGTTTTATGTAGTTAATTGACTGCCAGGTCCCTATTTCCTGCATGGTTTACCCTAATGTTCAGGTGAAAAGCATCTATTATTCCTAGTCCTTTTCTCTGTATCAGAATCCAAGAGATAGGAGAAAAACAAGGCTAAGGTTAGCGTTGTGGGTTACAGTACACAAATCAGTTACAATGTTCTGCTCTGATTTATGACCCCCATGCCTTGTAAGTGCCCAAGCTGCCTTTTAAAATTAATGCCTATGCATTATTTTCAAAGAACTGTAGTAGAGAGGCTTTTAATAGCCAATAATAAATATAAGAATAAAGTGAAGGCAAAGGGGATGCCAGCAGAAAATCTATCAGACTGATTTATTTTCTGAGAGTATCATCCTACTTGTTCAGAAAAGGGAAAAATAATAAAAAAGTTTAACCAGTGGGTCTCATCCCTTAAAGTTCTCTGCCCCTTGGCCTTTTCCCCCTTACCCCCACATACCTGTCGAGACACATGTTTTTTCCCGATCCATCCCACAGGTTTCTTTCTAGCTAGCCACCCACATGTTTTTGATGATGAGTTGATAAAGTAGAACGTTTTATGAGGAAGATCGCCTTTGAGTTCAGAGCACTTACTGCCACACAGAAAACATCAGGGTTCTCCCTGAAAGGACAAGATGTAAGGCTCAGGGTTTCTTGAATGTTACAGTAACATTAAAACCTGAGAGATGGTGGTGGTGGTGGCAATAGTGTATTCTACTCCTGTAGCTTCCTACGCAGGATGAAGAATTGTCACAGTCCACTGTGAGGTATGTAATTATCGTTATCCCCATCTTCCCTGAAATGGAAAGTTAAAATTAGGTGTTACCGCCATGAATTTACGGAAAGCTGTTTCTACAGGTCTATTACATCATTCCCAACAAAGCCATTAGCAGCTGCCATATTTGCAGATGCTATTAATACTCTGATTTTAAAATTAATCATCAGTAGTGCCTGTACGTGCACTACAGGTAAAGGTATGAGTGCTCATCTACTAGGGTTCACCCACTTTAGCATCTCAAGGTGGAGTGGGACTTTTGGTTTGTTAGTTGCAATTTTAATAAATTCAAAGAATCCAGTGGCTTGCTTTCAGAGCAAGTACAAACCACAGGCTATTGTATTTATTTAAAGAAAGTTTTTAAATGTCAGCTGTTCTCAAGAACAAGCAAAAGTAAAAGAACGCTGCTGGGTTTCTGGAGGAAAAAGACAGGTTTTTGACTTGGCCTTTCTTACTATCTTGGAGTGAAATTTCACAGAAGATAACCTTCTGCATTGTAAGAAAAGGCAATTAATTGCCTTGTTGAAAAAAGAAAAATGGGGGATAAAAGAACTAAAACCCCAGTGACTTATTTCTTGACATGCTATTGCATGTTCATTCATTTTCCCAGTCTTTCCTGATGGAGCACTAAAGCAGGGACTGAGAAGGTGGCAGCTGTGGGAGGATGTCTTTTGTCAGTACATACATATCCATCCTAACTTGTCTCATGCAATTAGCCATCGCAATTTAATTCTTAATGCACATGCAATAAAAATGAACAAAAAGCCTCAGAAGTAGTTACATAGAAGCCTGAGGTATGCTGAAAATATTCGAGCTTAAGAGGAGTTGCTGTAGTTTTTGGTTGCTTTATGGACAACCGGAAAGTAGAGCTAGGTCTGTGGAGCTGTAAGATTGTACTAATCACTTTTAGCACCCATGGCAAATGAGGGGAGAAATTGGACTTATGGAGAAGACTGAACCAGGAATAGTTCTGAAGTGATGGCATTTGTTTAGACTATATGCTTTTTATAGTACTTTTCTCTCAAGGGTGGTGTCTTTGTGAAGGACATGACTTTAGTATTTTAAGAATAAACTGAGTGCATGAATGGGGGCAGGCATTGTTTGCCTGCTGAGATGGAGTACTTTGCCACACTGATGCTGAAGTCGCACTCAGCTCAAAACCCTCCTGGGTACTTCAGGGCAGAGGACGTTCTCTAGATACTTGTGCTCAAGACAAGAACTCCTGATTATTTTGTGTGTGTGTGTGTGTGCACATGTTTCTTTACTTCCTCAAAACTTCACATTCTCATCTGTCTCACTGAAGTCCTGCTTGTTTGGAAACCTCAGCCACAACCAACACACCGCAACGTAACACGCTGCAATGTGTGGTCAGAGCTGAGGTTCCTGTCCACTCCTAGGCTGCGATGAATCAACTGACAGTAAAAGAGAGCTGAGATAAATTGCTTTATCTTACATTTGCTGTGGTTTAAGAGTGCTTTCAGGTAGCATTAGCTCAGCTCCACAGAGAAACAGTAACTTTTTTTCTTGCTGTGACTTGGCTGTGTCTGCACCCTGAGCTTTCAGATTGAATGGATGAGTCAGGCGTATTTATGGGCAGTCTGTCTAATTGGGTTTATAGTCCTGTTAATAAATAATATACGCACATTCATCTAATTCATTCTTCTTCTGGCAAAATCCCTGTGAAGCAGGAAAGCTTTTTCAACCACAAGTGAGCTGTAAAGCAGGAGATAGCAATTCACGTTATTGGGAGGAGCAGAAGATGGTTTTAGCTCTAGAAAATGAAAAATTACAGAGATATCCACAGAGTTAGAGGTAAAAACTTTTTTTAAGCATCATTGGAAGTTTTTTTTTTTTTAATGAAGCATATGTCATATCTGTGTACATGCTTCAATCAAAGGGTGCGCAGCTTGGCCAGAATGACTTACAGGACTTAATGAACAGCCAGTGTTTTTTCTTATGTTTTTATCATGAGCTGTGCTACATCAGTTACTAGGTGGATATAGCACAGAAAGCCAAACCTAAAATAACGACAAATATAAGTTGAAGAACCGGTCAGACAATTTTTGGTAGATAATGTGTGGGGAGGGGGGAAAAAGTAACAAAGTCAGTGTGTGGCTTTTTAAGTTTGCAATTTTGTAACAAATTTAAAATTTGTACTTACTTGAATTTGAAAAACATGAAAAATTATTCTACAAAGGTTCTGCATTTATTCAGTACGTTTTATTTCCAGATTAAATATCCTTAAGAAAAAAGACCCTAGCCCATACTGAAATCTGTCCATAATCCATATATGAAGTATTATTTCCTCATGGAGGGAGGTGCGTTTTTTGGCATTTCTGGGGTACCTGAGAAACAGTTGTTTGAACTGCTTCTAAGCTTTCTAAAACAATGACGCTTGGCATGAGGAATTGCAGTCTGGGAAGTAATCTTCTTAAGTGATAAACAACAAATACTGAAAAGATTTTACTTTTTTTCCCTCCAGTTGACAAAGCAAGACTTCTGGCAGGGCGAGTGAACCTAGGGAGATTATCCCTTATGTATCATTGGAAGTTACAATAGAGTCAGACAAGGTAGTCATTTGCAATACATTGGGCTGATTCTAGCTTCTAGGCAACGCAGGATTTGTATCAACATTTGGGAGGGTCCATTGTGTTCAGTCATGTTTTGCAGTCTTGCTGGCTAGGAAGGCAAAGAGAGGAGAGGCTGTTGTCAACAAAACTGTGCCACCGTAGATTATTGCTTGCCATCCATTGAAAGTCTATCAAAATAACAGAGCAGATAGGTGATGAAGGTTTCCTGGGTTTTGTAGGGTTTGCTTCTTTTTTTCATCTTTTTGCTTGTGATGATGTTTTTACCACTTCTGCACAGAGCATTTTTCTACTTGTTCTGAAAGCATCATGGAAGCAAGGGTGAAAGTTTTAAAAAAGCATCATAAGTAAATATATATATATATATATATATATACTATAACCTAATTGTCATGTTAGAATTTTAAATAAGCTATATGTTTTAAATTAATTTCTTTATACGTGAAAGTGAGTCAAAACCGCGCAATTTCTTTCAAAGTGACTGCATTCCCTGCATGCATTTTATTCATAGCTCTCTATTCCCCTGGTACATATAAAGCAAAATGAATTGGCTATCTTTTTACATCTCCCTTTTAATGTTCTCTAGTGACTCTGCAAGTTGCCCCTTTTTGTCTTTCTACTAAATAGCATTTAAAGCTTCTGGCACAGCTGGACTTCAGTATGTAAGAAAGCTTTTAGGGTATTACAGTGTCACTAACCACTGAAGCTACAAAATTGGAAACATCAAAACCCATCCCAACTTGGCTGCCTGTGCCTTGTGCTTAAAACTCGGGTAAACATGTATATTGTTGAACCTATCTGTGAATAAAATCATGCTGAAAAGGAATAAAGAATCAATGCTTCTTTTTTTTAAAAGCTTCTTTTCTAATCTCTGTAATTTGAAACTAAAGAGTTACAACAGTGGGCTGGAGATGGTTCTGCAAGATAAATCCCTTGCATCACATAACCCTGACAACTCCCCAGTTCCATCAAATTAATAACAAATGGATGAGAAGATAAGCAAAACTGATGGGGAGGTTACATTTTTGTGACAAAGGTTTATGGCCATACTGAATCTCATGTTCTGTGATATTCCTCCTCCTCCACTTTGGTATTTTTTTACTATCAGATCTGAGCATTCCTCTATCTGCAGCTCTTCTGTGGAGGAGATATGATGAATAGCAAGTTGGACTTTGGGTATCTAAAAAGTCCCTGTGAACAACTCTCTACTCCTCCAGCAGAAATCGCTGATTTTCTGAAAGAGTGGGCCTCATTCTTGCATCCACTTTCTACTCATCGGATGGTGCTACATGTCTGAGCATTGAAACACAGTGCTGTAATCCCATCTCCCTGTCGTCTTAAAGTTGTGTAACACAATTTGGGAACAATCTGTGAATGTCATCTGGACCAGCTTTCCACAAAGCAGAGCCAGTTTACAGCCGGTGGCTCAGGGCTGTGTCTGATGAAGTTTTGAATGTCTCCAAGGGTGGAGATGCCACAGCTTCCCTGTATGACATGCTTCAGGGTTAGACTACCCATGTTGTGAACTTTTTGTTCCCCTAATATCTAATTGTAATTTTTTTCTGTTTCATTTTGTGTCTGCTGCCTTTTGACCTGTCTATGGGCAACTCTATTTTTAGTCCAGGCTGTTAAATTAACTTAATCCACTAAATTAGCTACTCAATAAGCAGAAGAATAAACAATTTACAAATTACCTCGATCTGGAGATCTGTTCTAAACTACACCTTTCACTCAGTAGTCAACAGCAAAGACAACTGTACAAGATGTAGGAGATCTTGTTTTATTAAAGTGCAGAATGGATATTAAAAATGTAAGGATTGCAGCATCAAAATTTTGAAAACAATAAGCAACTGGTGGTTCTTACATACCTCTTTACTGGTCAGGCATATACCAATGGGCTGCTTTAGAGGCAAAGGTGAATGTGATGATCTCATGAGCTGGATTTACAACCACACCTGCAGTTTGCCAGGGAGAAGTCACTTTTTAAAGAAACTGAATAATGAATCCAACTATCAACCCCTATTGGTCCAATAAATATATAACTTTATTTAGGGACTATTTCTCCATGCTTATTCTCTGATTTGGGGTCATTTTTTTCCTCTCTTTTTTTTTTCCCCACCCAACAAGAAGCAAGTAGTAATTTTTACTCATAAGAGGGAAAAATAAAACCTGTTTTAATAATGCCAAGCTATTTCTCTTTAAAGATTGTTTCAGAGAGTTTGCATCAAGAACTTGAAAATAAACAGGAGGACAGTTACAAGGATAACTAAACCATGAGAAGTTGCCATATGAACGTACACTGTGGAGTATATTGGGACGAGGCGGGGGGCGAGGCTTTTGCCCCTAATCCTCGAGTATTTCAGCTGCACAAAGAAAGCTGCTGCCCATTGGGAAGGCTGCTGCAGGGTAGTTCAACTGCAGGATAGCTGGGGACTTCAGGCAGCCTAGCAGCACTCTTGTTTCTTGTGTGGGCAATAGCAGTGTAACTTACCTGTTCATGAATTTTTTAGTGATTATGGGGCTGAAAGGTAATAGCTGCTTTTGGATTTTGTAGTGTCTGGCCCATGGGGATGTAGTGAAAAGTGGTGTGTGGTTTTGCTGCTGTTGTTACCCTGAACAATCTTTTCAGACTTGGAAGTTCACATTAGTTGTGAAGCTTCTGCTTCATCCCACCCTGTTTCTTCCCCACAGGCATTTCCCAGATCTCAGTATGCTTGGAGGAAGGAATAGTGGGGAGACATGAATTAACTCAGCTCTGCTTCACCTCACATTGGTGCCCTTTTGGGGGTGCAGATGTGTGTGTGTGTGTCTTTGGGGCAATGAAGAGGTTTACATTCAAGCTCCTCTCTTATGCATAATGAAAACCACTTTGGGATTACCTGTGTAAAGGTGGTGCTTGAAGCAGAGTCTGTTGTGGTTTACAACAGATTATAGGACATGAGGATCATTTAAGAGCCTTGAACAGCAAATAGCTTATTTTTGACCTTTGGTTCGGGTCTTGGTGCTTAGAGGTGAAGGTGAAACACTGACATCACAATGTGAGCGCTGGCAGGGAAGCAAATCTTTTATCAGCTGCACTGCTTATTCCTTTGCATCACGAGCAAGTTAGAAATCCTAGTTTTCCAAGCTCTCTTGCTGCAGCAAAAGCATGAATGGCATGGGTTAACATGAATTTTAGGAAAAAATGTCTTCTGCTTCCACTTAAAAAAATTTTTCCTTCCTCTTTTCCTGCTTAGAATCATGTTGTCGAATTACTCTAATTTTATACAGATCACTTTTTAAATTCTTTTTTATTAATGAGAGAACAGGGAAAGAAATGGGAATATAAATCTACAAAAGGCATATTCCCTTTATCCAGAATTTCAGTCATTATTTTTTCAGTCGATGTCTATTTAGCTGAAAAGTTGAATAGGGCTTTAAGGTATCAAGAATGCTGCTTAATAATAAGCATTTCAGAGCTATTGGATTGATTATTTTTCTATATAACCAAAATTATATAGTTGTTTGGGGGATTTTAATGTCTTTCAACTACTCTTTTATTGGGTGAGAGGGCAATGAGTTAAGCATTCATTATGAATTAAAGGACTGGGGGAAGAGGAATTGTTATATTCTCCTAAAAGGTTACCTGACATTTTTGTAGATATGTAGGTTCTTCCCTACCCCCTTGACACCACACAGCTCATCTCAAATTCCTTAGATTTCCTAAAATCCCCAGGATTTTTTTTTCCACAGTATGTAAGGACTTTACAGGAATGCTTGGCCCATAGTCTGTATTAGATTTAGCAACTGGAATGTTATGCTTTACATGCCTGTTCCTAGGGGTTGAGCAGTTTGTTTACTGAGATGATATAAGTGATCCCAGTGGTTATTATTGGCAGTGGAATGCACACTGAATATTCAAAGCAAACAGAATTGATTTTAAAGAATACAAAAAAGTAACCGCTGTGAAACTTGTGAGACTTGAAACACTTCTGAGCACTTTTTTTGCTTAGTGTTTTGCTTCTCAGGTATAAACCTTTCTCAGTGCTTAAAGAGACCTGATACATATTTTCTACTCTGATAAATCTGAACATTCTACTGTAAGATTTTTCAACAGAGCAAAGGTGCTTATTCTAATGTTATAGTTAGGCTAGCTGCCTTTGCCTTTACAGTGAAAGAATAATACTTTACGTTTATATTATCCTATTTCCTCCTGGGGCTTCACATAACCTTTCCTTTTATAACACCAGCCTTCCAGAAATCCCATGCTCTGAAACTGAGAAGGCTGTAAGAAGGAGATGAAATTTCAAATCGTTATTTATATTCCTCAGGTAGAACACTGAAGCGTATTCCACTAGCACGTGCTCTTCTTGGTTGAAAGCTAATAGTTAGTACACTGACAGCCCCTCTGTTGGTTTGTTCCAAATGACAAAACAGAGATGAAGAATCTCACAAAGCCAAACCTGTGTGTGTGCTAAATTGATCCCTATTTTTGGAATATCACCACTGTTGACAACATGCTGGTCAGAAGCAAGTATTATTAAATCTGCAGGCTTGTATATGGTACTCATAGACATGATAGGAATGTGTTCTTGTGGAGGACAAGACCCATATGTTTTCATTTAGATAGTTTTCAGTAAGCTTTTAAATCTTGTTAAAGACCTTGCTAAGCTTGGGTTTGAATGATCAGTTGGGAAACATCATATTTAAAACATTGCTCTATTAAATTCAAATCTCTTGTAGAGATTGAATCTGGTGATTATGAAGAAAAAAAGAAAGAAATGGGTGGGGAAACAAGAGTTCAAATTCAAAAGGTAGAAATCAGTTCACAAAACTCTAATTCTTAGACCCATGTGAAAGAAGAGATACAATGTGGTTCGATGTATTCATATTGTGTCCTGTGATTCCAGGAAACGTATAACTAATGAAACTATGCTTTTCTTAAGAATTTTTTTTTTTTCATTCTATGGGTAAGTCTTACTGGGGAAACTTTTACTTGCCCAAGAAGGTTGCCCCCTCCCTGGAAGTGCCCAAGGCAAGGTTGGACAGGGCTTTGAGCACCCTGATCTAGTGGAGGGTGTCCCTGCCCATGGCAGGGAGGTTGGAACTATGTGATCTTTAAGGTCCCTTACAACCCAAACCATTCTTTGATTCTATACATTTGAAATTTACAATATTAGGGATGAATCCCGTAGTGAAGGTACTCAGTACGTAGAAGTCCCATGTATGTAAGGCCTCTGATTCCTTTTTAGTATTCTTTAAGAAAATTCTTCTAGGTGTTCAAGACCTGAAAACATGGACCTGAAGTACTTTTGACCACTATTGAATGGAATAAAAATACACACCTTAAGCATAGACATTCAAAGTGTCTCCAGAGATCAACGGTGACAACTGCAACAGCACAGTGTTCCCATTGTACATGGGAAGGGATTGCCAGGGTCACTCAGACTACAATGTTCCAATTAGAAAATTTCTGGTTTGTTGGTATGTCATGCTTTCCCTTTGTGACAAAGTCCGTCCAAAGAGGACAAAGAAGTACTGGATCCATGTCTTTAATACTCTGTGAGTAAGCCTTCAGGTTTAAAGTTCCTGCCAAGAAAAGAAACTTCTTTTCCCTGTTCCAGCCATTACAAAACCTGGTGTTGTCTTCAAAAAATTGTTAGTTGCATGGCTTGCTTTATGCAGTTGTCATTAACATAATTTTGGATTTTTGAGGTTAGAATGGGGTATCTATCTTAGGTAGTGAAATTGAAAACATGCATGTGTGTGTACTTTCTGAAAAGCATAATCAAAAGTATGTCCTTTAGGCTTCCTGCTCTGATTCACCACTGTCTTTACTGGTGTACAAGATGAGCTTCCTAATTCAGGCACGTAAGACAGTTGTTACAAATCAGGCTGTTTGAACACACTCATCTGTAAGTATTACCTAAGCTCTTTTTCCCACTGGATGAATGTTTAATCTTTCAGAAAGTGTGGCTTGCTTTTAGCCTTCATACACCTGCCTTTACAATAATTTCCAGGAAGTTTTTACTCAGGTAGTTCCACAGAGCTCAGTGTGCCAGTGAAGATTATTTCTGTGAGTAACATCTATTGAATCTGTTTCTGTGTTTGGTTTCTGTAATTTAGACCCTGGTCTTTTGTGTGTGTGTGTGTGTTGTACATGCATGCCAGTTCCCTCTTGCACATCCCCCTTAATGAAGTCCCTGCATTACTTTTTTTATTTTACTTCAGTCTTCCTGCTGGTCTTGCACAAAATAATGTGTATAAGGAGAGGGAAATAATGTAGTAATAGATAACTCAGCACCTTTTCCTGCTCCACCCTGCTTCATTTATAACTGCTTAATCCAGCATTTTATAAAACTCTTTATAAACTGAATTAGAGTCAAATTAAAATCCAGTGTGTGTTTAATCTGTAATGCTGTGTTACTGCCCGTGCACCACATTTTTTTATTATCATGAATGCCAATCTAGTTTTACCTGCACTCCACCATGAAATGAGTTTAGTGGTGAACAATAGTCTACAGTTTCTGCTCGGGGACACTCAGACCCACCAGCGTGGAGACAATTAACTCACACCCCAGGGAGTGATTTTTGTAGGTGAAGATGGAGGTCATTCATAAAGCAATACGGGAAAAGCATCTCTTGTGAAACTGGTCCCTGCCAGGGAGAGCAGTTTCCAGTGCTGCTGCCACAGGCTCATTGCTCACTCTGGTTAAGAGGTTTTATAATCTGGGATCTCTGATTTAAGACACAGTTATATGTGCCTTTTACTTTGTAGTAAAATATGTAATTTGGGGTAACGTTTTTAGCAGGTTATTTGTTGGAAACAGTATGTTAATATAGGTAAATTCCTGGTTCTGCTACATTTAGTAAGTGTTTTCCCTTAGTTAGGAAGGTGGGATGTTACTGTGAATATGTGAAGGTGCTAGTCATCTGGTAAATATACTAATTTATGTTCATTAGTACATTGTCATCTATATCACCTATTCATTAAGATGTTTTCCTAAGAGTTACTCTGACAGTGAAGCTGAGAGACCTTAAGTGGCTGTCATCTTCATGCCAAATGGATTAAACCAAAAAATACTCAGCACTTCTCAGTAGATCAGTGCTCAGTTTCAGTTGGGTCATGGCAGGTTAACAAGCCAAAGTATCATATTTCTTTTTTTTTTCCTTTTGGTTAAAAAAATAAAATAAAATGTAGTTTGTTTTCATTCATACCGTTTGCTATTTCAGATCAAAACTGTGTGAGAACATTTTCATTTGGTAGCACAGCAACACCATTTAGATTATTCCATACTTGTATTAAATTAACTATAAGTGCAAATTCAGATTTATCTAATTATTTTTATTTTATCTGCTGTGTAAATAAGCTTTAAACCTCCAGTGAATACTGAATAGGGAAAGTATCTTAAAAGGAGAAATGTATGCAGGGCTGTCTGTCTGAATCTGCAGAGAGCCTGAAAAAATACCTCTTAAGCGACATGTTTTCATGATTTCATCAGGATAGCTTGGTTTGTCCAGCTATGGTCATTTGCCCTCTACTCCACTAGTAGTTACCCATGTCACTGAAGACTAACAAAGGAAGGATCATGGAGTGGCACTATCTGATTTTAGTAGTGTCTCGCTAACTTCTAGGGTAGATCATATAAAGACATTTCAACTTTACCATCACACTAGGGCTCGTTCCTGAAAGTCAACCATCAGACAGAGGTTACATAGGCAGAGTCTTCCTTGGGTCAGGGCAATGGAGGAGATTGCTCTAAAGTTTCATTCCCCCTCCTTTTTTATAACATTGGCAGTATAAACAGGGACCATTTTTAGAAAAACTGACATACAGAAGCAAAATCCCTGCACTGGAGAGAGGAAGGAGGAACATGCCTCTGAGACAGACACCAGTGGGAGAAAATTCTTCACAGTCCAAGAGCCAGAACTTCCAACCAAACAGATTGTACCCACCAGACAAGGAGACTGAGCTTCCTTACAGGCATTTTTTTCTCCTGCCTGCAGTTTGGAATGATCACAACACATCTCTTACCTTCAGCTTATTTTTCCCAAATTTTAGTTTTCTTCTATAATGGCAAATAATAGAATTAATACATTTTTTAAACACTCTGAAAGCTTAGACTCAAGAGCTGTCTCATGGCCTATGAGACATGGGAGACAGTCCTTCACAAATGTCTCCAATGTCCTTTCCCACAGGACTTCAGCTCTTCACCAGCTGCCCCAGCGTGGGTCACTTCTATGGGGTACAGTCATAAATCATAGAATGTCTCTTGGTCTCTCAGGCCCAGACTGCTCCAGCCTGGCCCTCTGCAGAGTCACAAGCCTCCCCCCTGGCAAACCTGCTCCAGCATGGGTCTGTCTTTCATCCCTGTATCTGTCTCTTTCCACGGGCTGCAAGTGCGGGCAGAGGCTTGCTCCAATGTGGCTCCACAGTCTCTCCCTGCTCCACCATGGGTTCCTTCACAGGCTGCAGGGGCATCTTTCTCTCAGGCACCTGGGGTGCCTCCCCCCCTTCACTGACCTTTGTGTCTGCACGTTCTTACATCTCACTCACTTCTCTGCTGGCAAAAAGCCGCTGTTTGCAGGTGGTTTTCTCCTAAATGTGATCCCCAAAGGTGCTGTGACAATCGCTGATGGGCTCAGCCTTGGTCAGCAACGACTCCAGCCTTGAACCGGCTGGTGTTCGCTCCGTCAGGCCTGAAGAGGACTTTGGCTGCTTCTTGCAGAATCCACCCTTGCAGTCCCTTCCCTCCCCCCACCAGAACCTTGTCACATAAACCCACAACAGATTCGTATGTGATACCAGATATTTGTAGTCTTCTCTCCATTTTGATGTTTAAATTGCAAAACTTTGGACCTTGTTTAAAGTTTTGGGGTTTTTTTAAATACATGCTTATGCTGTCCTGCTGTCTAACCTATTTTTTTTTTAAAATACATTTTGGACAATTTTAACTAAATTCAAGTGTGTCAAAGATATCAAGCCCAAGTGAATATTGTGAAAATTGGCAGTTGTGGAAATGAGAGACAACCTGATAATGCTTCTACCGTGGGGAGGCTTACTCCTTACTTCGCATGGGAAAATAATCCTGAAAGAGAGATCAGTGAACGCCAGTCTTTTGGTTCTGCTATTTATGGAACTACTTGTTTATTCTTAGAAATCCTTTGAGGGCACTTTTGTAAACTGAACATACATACTTTTATACATACTCTGTATAAAAGTGTCTAGATGGTCTGTGACAAGTGATATATTGCTTTGTTTGGTTGTACGTGACCACGGCATGCTCTGGTTCTCCTAGTAAAATTGGTGGGTTTTTATTTCTTTCTCTCCCCAAGATTTCTTTTGACCTAGCAGAATATACTGCTGACGTTGATGGGGTTGGCACTTTGCGGCTCTTAGATGCTATTAAGACCTGTGGCCTTATCAACTCTGTGAAGTTCTACCAAGCCTCCACCAGTGAACTTTTTGGAAAAGTGCAAGAAATTCCACAAAAGGAGACCACCCCTTTCTACCCAAGATCGCCTTATGGTAAGGATCGTTGATGGAGTGTGTGTAGTGTCTGTCTGTCTGTTCTCCCTCCTCATGTCTCAGAGCTGAAGTCATTTGGGTGTGAGATTAGAATGACGATAGAACTAAAGTGACTAGACATGTCGAGAGGCATACCTTTATGAATTACTATATAAAAAGTATTTGCTGCCATTGCCTGGGGGTTGGAAATTAGCATCTCACTTCACAAGACCATGTTCATTCAGCTTAGAGGTAGAGAGCTCTTGAGGAAGGAGGCGGGGAGGAGGCGGGCGGGGGGTTGGGGGAGAAGGGCGTCTCTTCCCTCACAAAAGGTTGTGAGATACTTCTGAAGCGATAAGGTTTCATATTTTTTGTTGCCTAGATGAAAAACTCCCAAGAGCTCACTTCTTCCTTCATGAACTCACATGAAATTTGAAACACTTATTAAAGCAGTGTGCATGGAGGACTTTGGTGATAAAGTTTCAAATCAATTTGAGTGTTAAGGCACCAGATTTTTGCTTTTATTCCTCCAAAGTAATTTTTTTTATTAGCAAAGGTCACCACAGTGGCGTATTTCACACGCTCTGGCTTTGTTAATTATATTGTAAAAGAAAAAGTGCTATGCTTGAGCGTGCATGAGAAAACAAGTGAGAAAGTGCCCTAGCACTTCCTGGCTAGTTCAGAGGCTGCACAGAAAGGGAGTGTTTTCCTCCTCAGCTGCTGTTAATTGCTCTGGATTTTTTTTTTTACATGAAATGTGACACATAAAGGGAATAAATCAAATTCTAATGCACGCCTCTGTTGAAATGTGGAGTTCAACCTGCATGTGCAAGATGTGTATGTGTGTCTGAGTTGTGTACAAGCAGCACAGATATATGCGATTCTTTAAAATTGTTTTTGTAGGGGCAGCAAAACTGTATGCCTACTGGATCGTGGTGAACTTCAGAGAGGCCTACAATCTCTTTGCTGTGAACGGCATCCTCTTCAATCACGAAAGCCCCAGGAGAGGTTAGAAAATCCATGTGAAACTGTTCCCAGCTTTGCATACATCTGACCTGAAAAAATTAAACGATGCACTCGCAGGTTTAATTTAAACATGCCAAAATTCTGTAGGGAGGGTGTCATAACTCATAGCCCACTCACAGCATTTAATGCAGCGCTCCTTGGTAGTCTCATGACCTGCAGAATGGTAGCTTTCCTTTCCAAACATCATATTCCATGATCATCACGCCTTCTGATGCTGAAGGGAGGCTTGCATATCTGATTTTGCATCTCCTTGCTCTCAAGAGACTGTAACAACGCAGTAACATCCATGAGTTTTCTTTGCCTCTTGATTTGGCACATTAAAAAGCAGGATTTCTAAACATGCAACTTAGGGGTGACTTGTACTCAAGATTTTTATTTGTGTATGTCAAATTAAGAGGTAGAAATAGCATACCCTCTAAAATCATAGGACTAATGAGTACAGCCTGGTATATTTAGAAAAAATGTAGATTATGGCTCATACCTTCTGACAAGATGGCTTTTAACACATGGCTTTAAAAAGCCTTTCTGTTTAGTCCTTAAGAGCTATGCAGCTTAAATTCCACTTACTCATCCCTTTTCCTCTTGCGGTATTTTATGAACAATTAATACTGGCACTCAGTTTGAGGAAGAGTCCACAGTTGATTAAAAGTCTCTTATATGATGACAGTTTTCCTCTGCCCTTAAAGTACTGCAACTGTAGAAAACACTCTAAAATTAAACTTTAAATTAACACAGAAAACTAGATTCTCAGTGCAGAAGCCTTTTATTGTGGCCTGTTTCTAAATGAAAAATAAATTCAAGTTTTACGGGAATGCAATTATATAAATTATAGCCTGATACAAAATATAATAATTTTAATCATACTTTAAAATATAAAATAGACCATAATTGCAACTCTGCTTTAAAAAAAAGAGAGAGAGAAAAAAGGAGTTGTGTTAATAGAATTTAAATATTGATTTCAATCTTTGGGAGTCACAGCTGCGAAACCTCACAGTACACTGAGCAGGCAGCATTTACACTGACTAGTGCATCACTTCACTGGAGCAGATGACAGTACAAGTTCCAAATTAAAAGAGTACCAAATTCACTGTTAAAAAAAAAAAAAAGAAAAAAAAAGGAAAGTGTTAGGCCTTCTAAATGAAACCTAATACTTTGCTTTTTTTTTTTTAATGGTTCACTGTCACATATTCTTGATGCACTGTAAATTGACGTCCAAATTGTTCTGTTATCATTATGCAATTAAAATCTTCTGACCAACATAACGAATGAAGGAATACACACTGATGAGTACTAGCTCAGCATGATTTCTAGTGCCACTAATGAGCTACAAGATGGAAATGATAGGAACACATTTAACATTTGTGCTGCTTCTCCATAGGCGTGTGCCATGGTGAAGGAGGAAAACTTCAGTGTTTGTTGCTATTTTGATCCCTCTGACATTTGTTCCAGCCTTGACACTGGTGCAATGGAGCTTCCAGTCTAAAGTGTCTCTGCAACACATTTAATGGCCCTGTAGAGATCCCAAGTCTGTGCTTTGAAGTCTCAGGCTGAACTACTTCTTGTGTGTGTGTGCTGGGAATGCTTTTAAGGTCTTCATGCCACAAAGAGGAATCTTGCCTTAGAAAAGGTTTTAGTTTGGCTCCATTCACCATTGCAGGAGTGCCTGCTGCAGAAGCAACTGTTAGCACAGCCCAGTGCCATTGGCTTAGTGTTTGGATGGGAGAGAGTCTGAAAATTTACGCAAAGAAGAAACTAGAAGAAAAGTAGTTTTGAGATTTTCTTAATAGCCATTTGTCACTTTCCTGATGTTTTTTAAGGCTGCAAAGGTGTTTTGGGAGAAAAAGATGATTTAACTGGGATTTCCAATTCCTTTGCAGAGATGGTAATATACATTGAAGTTCTAAAATTCTTTATGGCTTTTGGGGTTTTATGGGGTTTTTTGGGTTTGTTTTTCTTTTTTTTGTGGAGAGGGTGTTCATTCTACTGATGTCAGAAGTTGGGATATATGTTTTAGAGATACGTATTTCGTTCCACTATTACATACCATTACTGCAGTTGGTTTAGTGTTGCACTGAATCAATCAAACCCGACATCCTATCGATGGTAATACTACACACATCATCTCCACAAAAACATAACAGCAAGGAATCGGTGAAGAGCAGAAGGCTGCAGCAGTGACACATGCTGAGGTGCAGATCTGACCTGTCTCAGCAGACAGTGCCTATTTTTTCCCCATTTCTAAAGTATTAATCACATTTCCGAACATTTTTGTAATCTTTCTACAGTGAATGTATTTATAGGGAAAGACTTAGAAGAGACAAATCCTGGTATTTCTTGTAGGCAGGTATCCATGGGGCATGTCACTCTGTAAGGCAATGGTAAGCATAAACAGAATACATTTTTGGTACCTGGCAGCCTGTGTTGTGGACTGTGGTCAAATACAGAAGTATTTGTATTTGAAGTACCAGTGCTCAAGGTGAAAGATGATGAAGTGCAGTTGTCTGTTGAGTGTCTGGTAGCAGCTGATCACTGAGACTGAATTGAACAGAGACCTGTAAAGAGTTTGGATTGTGATGTCTCTTCATACAGTGCTCAGTTATTAGGGCAGCAATACACGAGCCTAGTGAAAACGAGAACTGACCAATATCAAGAGCCAATTCTCTGAGAACGGAATTTTGGAATATACACCTCTTATTTCAGAATACCAGTACTTCTACCTGGCCTTCTCATTCAAACTCGGAGCACCAGTCATTAATCTCATGTAGCCTGTATAACAACAGGGAGGTCTGCACAGAGTTCACAAGGGTAAAGAGTGCTTAAGTCTAATATGAAAGGTCTCCAGTTTCTTGAAATCACCAGAGCTTGAGAGAAGTGCTGCCTTTGAGAAGCTTGTTTGATTTTCTACTTTTATCTTTTTCTATAAAGACTGTAACAGGAGTAGCTCTTAAGATGTGACACCATACTGCAAATCTGAACACTTAAGTTTGCTGTGTGGGCTTGCTTTTAAGTCTGATGTTTAATGACCTGATAGCCACAGTGACTTAACAGAAAACACCCATGATAAATTCCAGGTTGCTTGAACCCACTGTCTGAGCCTTAGATCTTCATTTGGGAACAGTACAGCATTATTAAATTGCACGAATGCTTGGGTCCATACTCAAGAGAGACGCGTATGTAGCAACAGAGAATATTGTTTTAAATATCATATGGAGTAAAATGAGTGGCTGTGCTAGACTAATCTTAATAAAATATACATCTACTTTGAGCCTCTCTGCAGTACTTTCCTTTCTATTTTTATTCTATATATGTACAACCTTTCGTTTCTTAGTCACTTTTACAGTTTTATAAGATGAAATAGCCACTCTTTTGACCCATACATGCTTTTCAGCTCACATAAATCAACACAGCTGCACCGAAGTGAATAGGGTTGTGTTGATTTATGCCAGCTGAGGATCTGGCATATTACGTCCAGTAATGGTCTGGTAATGTAAGAGAAGCAAAGTTTGCTTGCTTTGGGGAAAGGACCTGTATTAGCTGTATACCAACCTAAAGCTGATTTCTTCAGTTACTGTCATCAATTGTATCCAGGTGTAGCTGAAGTCTTTCCTGATTTACAGTGATGCCAAAGGAGAAAGGGGTCTTCCATTTCTGAATCTTATTTTTTATCTGACACTAGCTGAAAAGCAGAATGCTCTCTACAGTAGTAGTAAGCTACAAGGTGGCCTGTTTCCTAAAACAAACAAAAGAAAACCTAAAAAGCTTTTTCAGAGTGCTGCTTTTTTTCTTTTTTCTTGTTTTTGTTTTTTTTTTTTTAAGTCAGCATTATAGGCCAAGTGGGAGAGGTGGTTGCCAGCAGGTTGCTGATGGTGGGTGAACATAGCTCCCAATATTACCAGTGTGGAAATGTCTGCTCTATGGCAATATTGGAAAGTTATTTCTGTTCAGTGAGATGACTGTTTTGACAGTAGAAGAGGGAGGCAATTAACAAGTCTAGTTTTCAGGAAAGCTGGGGCTCGATCCAAGCTTTTTTTACAGCATTGGAAAGATTCCTGTTCTTTTGTTGGGCTCTGGATCTCACAAATACCTTCATTTCTGAGTGAGAAAGCAAACTACTTGTTGACAGTATCAATTTTTTTCCTTCCCACACAAGTCCTTACTTTTTTTTCCTCCTCAGTTCGGTGTAAGAAGTTTTCTCAGGTTTACAAGATAACTTTCTGATTTGGTTAACCACTTCATTGCTTGCCTCATCTGATCTTTATCTGCCAAGATGTACAAACATGTACAGCATGGTTCCTAACACAATGCAACAGAAGTTTTGTTTGGTTTTTGTTGTTTGGTGGGGTTGGGGTTTTTTTCCCGAAGTAATAAATACTTTGCTTCCACACATGACATCATTGTGTAGATCATTCAGTAGGGAATTTTTGTTTGTCTGATACCAGCCCTGGTAAAGCAGTTGTCATCAGGCCATTGGTGTATAGCCAGAGGGAAAGGATACAACTGCTCATTTCTGTGATCTCTTTCAGCCGGGGAGGAAATGGCTAGGTGTTAGATTGCAGGCTGAATGTTGTCAAAGTACATGTAGTAAGATTAAAATGAAAAGAAATCATGATTTAAAGAGAATGCAGAGTGATTTTTTCTCTTATTGTGCGTCTGGATCACAGGTTTGCTGGGGGAAGGTGGTAAGAAGTTCCCCTATCACTGTAAGTAAGTGTGGGTGTCTTTTGAATTTATATATCTTTTTAACAAGCTTTCAGTCTCCCTTTTGCCTCCGTTTCATAGAGAAGGCAGAAGCAGATGGTGACATCTGCTACCAACTTTCACAAGAAATCCCTACAATCCCTACTGTAACAGCTGCTCTTCTGTGTCTCCTATGAAGAGATGGAGCCAACATCTGCCAGATTTCCCTTTCTCATTTCTTTGGTCAAGGAGAGTAATTGCCAGTCTCCTTACACACTTTCTATGCAAGAGGATTCTGGTCAAGCTAGTGCCATTGGAAATAGTAAGGGGTTTTGCTGGTACTCTTGTAACTTTAGGCCTGTGAAAGACATAAATGTGTAAAATTTTCAGTGAGAAGCTACGCCTCTATCATCTAATACAAAATTTCCCAGAGGCAGAAGTCAGCAGTGTGTTGCTTGTGTTTTGCTGACTCCTTGCTGGATGGTATCGCCAGGGATCGTCTGCCTAGTGTACTGAAAACTTGATGGCAAGGTACCATGGCCAATGTAAAAGGAGTTACTCAGACATTTGTGTGCTACAGAGCAGCCAAGATCATTTCATGCTTTTTAGTTTGCATGTTTCGACAGAGAAAGCATGCAGTGTCCTGAAGACATGCATTCTTACTGGCTTTTTCTCCCTGCTGTGAGACTGATCCTGCTAAGTGATCCATGCAGGTGTTTTCTTATCTACACATGCAGTCAAATGTCAGTAGGGATAAATGTGGGCATTAGGGTCTCCTTGTACAGATGGATTTGCAGTAATATTGACTAATAATAGAGAATTGCCAGGCAATACCTGTCTGCTATTTTACTTAAGTATGTGTGTTTTCCCCTTTAAAAAGAACTGACATTACAAAATAAGTGAATTCAGGTAATTTTGCCAATGTCAAACTTGATGCTGACTAATTGGTACTCATCAGACCACATCACAATATGTGGAGATTTTTTGTCTAATTTTTGTGTTGCTAATAAAGCATCTTTAACTCTTCACTTCCCTAGTACTAGCCAGTACTGAAATACGAAGGCAGTGCAATCACACCAAAATAGTGGGATTCCCTCTATGAGCTTGTGTTTTAAAAGCAGTTCCCGACTTCTGGAATAAGAACTGAAGACTGAGAACATTTCTTCATGCCCTTTAGCTCTGGGCAACCAAGTAGTCTGGGGTCAGTGCCACAGAACTTGTCACGTAAGGGTATGAAACAGTCACGTACGTGAACTGAATCAGGATGTAAAAAGATATTTTTCTGAAGTGAGTCATTGAGGAAGGAAGATGCTGTGTTGAAGAGTCTAATTACTGAAATCTTTCTGATTCAATCTTCACAACAATGGTTTGTGGGAATCCATACCACCTTTTTTTTTTATGTTCAGTCTCGAAGTAGCCCTGATTCTGTACTCCTCTATTTGATGCACTTTTCTGGGTCTATCTATGTAGTTATGGATACAGCTCAGACAAAAACTAAGTAATTTCTTGCCTGTGGGTTTAGATTTTTGGAACAGCTGCATTCGCAACCTAGATCTCTCCTTGAGCAAGTTGTTATCTTATCAGATGCATCTTTTTGTCATTAAATCATGTGCTCCCTTGTGGCTTATGCTGTGTTGAGAAGAGAGTAGATTACAGTTTTTTGCTCTTTTCCATGATTGATTTCATTTTTTTTAATTCTATAAAAAGGAAAAAGAAAAGAGAAAAAAAAGCAGAGCATCTATACAAGTTACAAGATGTCAAGACTACTTAATTTAGCAAACTTTACTATGCAGTTATTAACTTTTCTCAAATTATATTTGGATATATCAGTGTTACTTTCTTAAACTAAGAATTTGCAGCCTTTTTGTCTCTAATGAAGTATCAGCCCAAAACTTTGAAATAAAACATTATGGAAGTCAGCAATGGGAAATAAAGTGGTCAGAACAGCTATCTCACCTGTAATAGTCTTACAGCTTCATTAACGCACAAACTTGTAGCAAGTTCTTTGGAAAGAATGTGCACCAGGTGCCTATTGCTCTGTTTCTTCCCCTTTGTTGCATTTAGTTTTCCCCAGGCAAAAGAAAATGGAAAATGTGACCATTCTGCTTTTTTTTGCATAGGTATAAATGAGAAGTGAAATACAGACAAGAATTGGGAGGTTTATATCCTGCAGATTGCAAACTAGTTTAAAGGGAATGTGGAGTTTACGGAAGGTCAGAAGAACAGAATTGCCACAGTTGTTTCAGCCAAAAGTCCATTTAATCCAAATATCCCATTTCCCTTGGGAAAGTGTAGGAGACAGCATAGATACTGCATGGTCACCTCAGAACCCAGTTGCTGATGGGTACGAGGCCATGCATGAAAGTTTCGCCTCAGTCCACTGCTCTGCCAGACCAGGGTTCCCTTGGAATTCAGTCCAAGATGTGAGATCCTTTCTGAAGTAACAAAGGCTCTTTAGCTGTGGAATTGCACATCCTTCGAATGCACAGTTAAATTACAGCTCAGGTGTAACCAGATTCTAGGACAAGAGAGCATAATGCACGATCGAGTTCCCCCAGATGTGGAGACTCAGTCTGAGTCAACCACTTCTGTATTTCTTGGTTTTGTCCCTTGAGCCATTTTTAACTTGCACTTGCATCCACATGATTATTTTGTGCCACTGAGATTCACCAAGGTTTCCTCCTGCATTTTCCCATCAAAGTTAAATAATGTCATTGTCTTTCTGAAATAGTCAGAAGCAAGAAAGGAAAAAAAAATCACACAAAGAGCAAAGTCACATCATTACTGCTACTGCAAAAGGTATGTTACATAAATTTATCTCTTATATTGTTGATATAAGTAAAGAATGTTTAGTATTTTATTAGTTGTTATCATACTAATTATATTCTAAACTTCTAGACTTGTGTCTTAATATGATTTTTTACATAAATTCTCTTGCATATATAATTTTTTGTGCAATACACTAGTGTCATTCTGCTTTCTCTAGTATGTAACGCAACATAAGTGATGTAATACAACATGATGCCAGTGTTCACCTGAGAGTATGAAGTGATGACCTATAGCAATTGATTGCAGTTCATCTCCAGACTGCTGGGCATCACTGCAGAGCTGTTACTGAGTACATGAGACTCTGCAGGCCTTATTCAGCAACCTTCAAATTTGGGGCATCATCTACAAGGTGCAGAAGCTTAAAAGCAGGTTCATACACACAGCTTGTATGTATACAGTGACTGCCACACTTACCAGGCCTATCTGAGTATCTGCAATGTTTTCTCAGCAGTGTGCACAATGTTTTCCTTAAAATAAGTCTTCCAGAATTTGACAGTTCCCTCTCATTAGAACTCTACTTACTTTGTCTAGCAAAATGAAAAAAAAAAAAATTATAAGTAGAACCCTTAAAAGTGCACGTTGTTCTGAGAAAGTCATTTGAAATTAACCCACTCAGTCATCTAAGATATGGGAAGCTGAGCAGTAGAGACTCTAATTCACAGTAAAACAGTTACAACATTAGTGGTTCAAAAATACTGCAGAAGGAAATGTCAACTCATTATTCCTCAATAAAGTCTTCAGAATTCATTAAAAACAAATAAATGAGAAATGCAATGTAATCAGATGTCACCTCTGATAAGATTCATCATAGAGTGGGATTTTATAGCAGTGTCACAGGAAGGTAAGCTACTTTATCTGAGGTCAGAGAGAAGGTTAGTGCATTTGGTCAGAGCTTGGTTTAATTTTTTTTTCCACTTTGATTGCAGTAAATCTTTACTGGAAGTTCCCCCAGAAAAATGTGTTTAAAAATACAAAACAAAACCACAAAATGCACAGACAAACATTGCATGTATAGGTAGTTTGATTTCAGACCATTAACATACATTACGTACTTTTTAGGAGTGCATGAAGGCTTTATGTTTATAAATATAACCTGTGAAATTTTGAAATAACTGAAAATCTCAACAGTGAGTTGGACTGCTGATTTATGTCAGTATTCATCTAACTGCAAGTATTTTTTGGAGCAGACTCTAACCTCTGTTACAAGGACTTAGGACAGCATATACTATCACTAATATGTGTTTCCCTCACTGTTGCTAGTGCACACCTTGCCAACCATTCTAAAATATTTTCCAAGGATTTGCCTTTCATAGTTAAAATTTCATCTTATGTTCTACTTAAATGTAAGGCACTAGTTGGCAAATGAAAGCATAGTCCAAAAGCACTAGTGTTCTCAAAGAATTTACAAGTATTTATTGTAATTAAACCTGATACCACATGCTATTTAGATGTTACAATATCAGTTACGTATTTTGATCTGCATTGTATCTCTCCTCTATAGAATGATAGCTGTTAACACAAGAAGTTGTGGGTCACAGTCAGCAAGTTTCCCATGAAACCCTCCAGGGTTGCTCTTTGGTATGGGAAAACCAAGCCAACAGAGAGAATACAGTATCATGTTTTCTATACTTTCTCTTAATTTTTGCCCTAGGACATGAGTTTCAGAACTGCTGCTACAGAAATGTGGCAGGAATGCGGCAGGAATGGATTTTTATTTTTGATGGCAAATGTTTGATTTGACGACAGTAAATGGGAATGGTTTTACAAGTAGTAAAATAATTGTCCACCAAAGCAACTCAGACCTCCAATTTACATCCTTTTTTTCCTCATTTATATTAAAAACCTTAATTAAAGAGAGATTTAAGGTGTTTATTCATTGCATCAATATCCACCAATAGGTGGACTGAGGATACTTGCCAGAAACTTTAAAATAAATTCCTATAGTAGTCCCAACTCTAGGCAGTGTGAATCTGGAAAATTCAGGGCTCATTTTGGATTTAAAAGAAATCCTGATGAGATGAGAAAAACATCAGTAGCACACAGAAACATTTTATTTTGCATTTCTTTTTTTAAATTTATGAAATGGTTGCTTTTAAGTTATAAATCTTCTTTGTGCTTTCTTGCTGACACCTTTCTCAGCCCCACCTCATGCCCACATTCTGAGTCATTGGTGGGCATGTGTTAGGGATAGTTACATTGCCTGGTATGCTATGTACACTCAGTTACACTGAGTTTCTATTTGCTGCAGACTGTAAAAGAAAAGAACCCCAACTGAAACCAAAATCTTTTCTTACTATTATTCTGCTTCTTGAAGATAAATGAAGACATTGTGCACTTTTGAAGATCAGGAATAGCCCTTTAACTTCCAAAAATTTGTGTAATTATTGAAAACTGAGTAAATAAAAAATTATCCCTGATCTAGAGCACTCTGTTGATTAGGAATGGTACCAGTGATAAATTTCATTTTAAGCATTTATGCTGCAGTACCACTGAATCTTGATCAAAGCCAATCCAGTGACTGTGCCAGGTATTTGAGTTTGCAAATGTTGCTTTTTTCCTTGATGTTTGCTCACAGAAATACTGCACGCATCTGTCATTTGAAATCCATTTGGGCCAATAATTACTAATTTTAACATGTGTTTTTCAGCAGGAATGGGACTTTCCTTTCTCATATCCTTCCAATGACTTTTGATATCCTGTAGGTATTTTGTAGGGAAAGTAGGAGGCAGCAGAAGTGTTCTGTCCCATCTATAACAGGTAAATAGGATAGACTGGTGCTACTACTGAGATTTGCTGTCATGATCTATTGTGGTAGTCAATCAGATGTTATGGACAAAATTCTGCCCTCAGTAAGGTCTAAATCTAGGGAGTGTAGGTGCTTCTCCTTTTCTGAGTAGCAGAATGGTGTGCTGCTGTGTGTCCTGGGACGTAACCTGTACAGATACACTGTGATTTCAAGGTAGTAATTTGAATCATCTGACTTTTGGTGGAAAAGTATATGAGCTTGGGCTAGAAAGTGGCTACATGGATCTCCTTTATATTTAGCATGTCCTCATACCAATGCCGGTGTTCCTACATTACAGGAGAGTGTCTGTGCCTTCAGTTTAGCACAGTGCAGCATCAAAGTCTTTGCTGTGCTCTAGTTCATGGTTTCTATGTGCAATACTCCTCAAGCTTCAGATACTGTGCTTTATAACACAGTTCTAATGTTCTCGTTGATGCGTGTTGTCATATGCAATGGACACCAGCTAGCTTGTGTTTTGTTTGCATCATCAGGTCAGGATGCTACTACTCTGAATGAATTTGTTTATTACTAAACAGAGCATGTGGTACAAAGGCATTTTGCTTTAAAACTGAGTTTCACACAAAAAGAAGTGTAGCACATATACATTTTTATACTTTTAACATATTTAATGGTCCCCACAGACCATGTAATATTTTAGGTAAACAGAAGAAGATTGGCGTAGCAGTAACCCAGGCTGGGAACTTGAAAGTCTGATTTCATGTAACATCACTAGCAAATGCTATCTTTGCTGCCTGTTTCTGAAAGTGCTGCTGTTACTAAAGAACTGGCAACAGGTTTTATTGGGCTGGTGAATCCAAGCTCTACTGCCAAAATAGAAAAGAGAAGTAACCGATAAATAACAGGTCACTATTACATTTTTATGTGTGTCTCATAGGGATGCTTGTCTTAAGAAAAGGATTGTAACCTTAAACTGCACTTAAAGGAAAAATCAGCTCTTTGTTTTGAAATCATGGGATGAAGCAATTCTGGGTTTGAGTTCAGTAGTGTGTTGCAGTTATTGCGCAACTTTGGTCTACTTAGCAAGTTAGTTAAGTGCCTCCTGTCACTTCGGTTCTACAGGTTCCTTGTGGGTTTGGTGGTGTGGTGATATCATCTGGTTTGCCGTCACATTTATAGACAGTGATAACCAGGCATCAACACCCATGAAGAAACCCACAGAGTCATGAAGGAATGTTCATTCATTTTTTCCAAAATTATGCATGTGTGGGGGTATGTGGATGATCCTTGAAGAGTAGCTGCCTGTACATGAAAGTCTGATGAAAGAATTAGCATGCTTAGTAAGATTAGCTCTAAAAGTAGAATAAATCAAAATGAGGGCTCATTCAAACCAAAAGTTGTTTCTCCTGGTTTAAACCAGGTAATTTACTATTTAACATAAAAGACTTGGTATTGAATTTTTTTAAAAAAAAACTGAAGGATTTAACACTTTTTAAAACACACTTTTCCTCTAGAGTACTGAGAGATATAAAATTAGAACGTTAAGGGAAATGCCTTTGATTATTCTGTTGCCTATCTGGAAAGAAAACCTTACCCAGCCACACAATGCAGTAACTTCTTTTTGAATATGTCTGCCTTTTATTGCAGAAATATTGCAGAAAATGTTATAGCCATAGTCTTACAACTGCTTACAGAGGCATCTTGATGCTTACAGGCTCTGACTCTAAGTTTGGTTCTATTGAGTTTTAAAAGAAACTTATTAATGGTAAGTGAGTATTAGCTCAGTTACCTTGATCAGATTTTCAAACCTTCTGTTTACTGACAAGATAATTCATAGTTGTCAAAGCACTGTAAGGCTACTGTATTGAAAAGGTGAGCACTTTTCAGAAGGCTTTCAAGCCAGAGGTAAAATGTTAATAATTTTAAGATGACCTGATAATTCCCTACTTCTAAAAGCTGAACTAAGTCAACTATGTAATAATGTAGGTTGTAGGTACCTGGAAATGGTCACATAGACTCATTTCCTTCTTAGTCTAAAGTGCTGTTTCTGGGCAAAACTGCTAAGTTTAATATAATTAATTTTTTTAAATGAAAGAAAAAGTATGTTTCCTGTAGTACAAGAACATGGGCTTGTGATGCTTGAAAAATACCAATAATTTAAAAAAAAAAATTGAACCAGTAAATGGTTTGGTTCAGATCTGATTTTAATTTGACTCTGTCTTAAGTCAGTTCAGGTTGGTCAGATCAATAATTTACTTGCCTTGGTATTTCTGAATCAGTTCAAACTGAAAAATACACAAGTTTGTGTACGCAAAGTTATGTGGCATGGGAACTTCCTCTAGGAAATGCTCTGTTAAACAGTTATTCTGATCCAATAATCAAGTATTTTCTTTTTATCTCATTTATGGATTAGGTTCAACAAAGGCTTTGGTTCAGGGAACACTTGTGGTTCAGTTCCTATTAAAAAAAAAATAATCAGTTCACTCTGGAGAGAAAAACAGCAACCAAACACCAGCTTTTTCATAATTTAATGCTGCTTAGGTACATTGTGCACTTCACTTTGCTTGGGAAGCTGCTTTATTTGGTTGTAGTGTATCCCTGGCTGACGAGTGCACTGTGAGTGCTGCAGTGTTTGACTAACATGTAGTGCCAAGGAGTATGTGGGTTCAAGGAGAAAGATCTTACTGGGATTAGAAGAAATTGTGAGAATAATCTGTATTGATTAGGTATTAAAGCAGAGAGCTTGTGTTTGTGTCTAGATCCACATGACATTGAGCCCCAAGAAGATCAAGGAAATATGGGTATTAAAAAAAAAGAGGGGAGGGTTGTAACGAAACTATACACAACCTGAATCTTGAACCTGTATTTTTATAACCTTATCATATAAAACAGGTAAAGAGTGTACTTTGTGCTGAATAAAATAGTATATACTGAATTCCACTTAAACTCTTGAGAATAACTTAAGAATTTAACTTCATTTTAGTAAGATGATATGTCTATAGTGCTGGCTACTTTTAAATCCCTCAGCAAATATTTTTGTCAGGTTTAAGTTTGTTATTTCTGTATAATTACTCAGAATTTGACTGGGTTTTCTTTTTCAGTAACTTAGTTTAGGTTTTCTTTTCAACTGGCAGGTGAGATGTTAGAGGGCATGAGTGATTTCTTTAGGAACCTCTTCTGGGCTATACAGAAATATATGACTAAGAGGTGTTTTTTTCTGATGTGCTACATTTTGACTTTTTTAAAAGAGACCACTGGGTTGAGGGCTTAAAGATTTAATGGAATTTTATCCTTATGTACCTCCAAAGTGTGGGTGATGTTGACTGGGCTTGATGTGTTGTAGTTTGACTTCATTAAGCATCTGTATAACTGTGACACTCTTCAGCTCAAAAGATGACATTGCAGTTTATACAGTTCCCTCTTCCAGAACAGTGCTGTGACCACTGCTACCGCTGTGTATGGACATTAGATGAACAAAAACCAGAGTAGGCTGAACCAAGCCACAGGGACTGCAAAAGGACATGATCACCTCCTTTTGTTTGAAAGTTCTCTTTGAAACCCCACCCAAAGACACCAGTCCTGCATGTAAATTCACATCTCTCTCCTTCAGGCTCAGTTCTGCCCTTTTCCTGACTCTTTGCCCATATCTGTCTCCAAGCAGAAAAATCCCTGCTTCCTCAAGATACTTGGAGAAAACTTCACAAGAAGATCAGTTACCATCAGTTCATTGTTCCTTTGGGTTTCTTCCTTAGGTGACCAGGTTAAAACTATTGTTATTTGCCCATCACATGACATCAGGCATCTCTGTGCTGCTTAAATATGAATTGAAATAGCTGCAGAAAAGATGAGGACTCTCTCAGATAAAATAACATGTATGTTCAAGAAAATCATAAATAAGCTGATTTTTTTTTTGGTAGATCTATCTCGTATCATAACAATTGCCAAAGTGTTTACTCACAGGCGCAAAATACTTAGAGAGTCTCCTTAATCTCCAATTATTGTTGCCCTCTCGTCTTGACCTCTCTTGAAGTGTTTTATAAACAATTTAAAGAATAAACGAAGTATTAGAAACAGTTATTATAGAGCTGGCAAAGTTATTTGCTTTCCTTGAGTGAAGGGATATAATTTATAAAGGACTGATTACACTCATCTGTTTTCTGGGTAGCCTGTAAGTTTACTTTACCATGGCAAGGCAGAATAACAGAGAAATTGTGTCATGGGAGCCAAGTAAGATATTGCAGCAGTAGGAAATCCAATTGCCTTGTTTTACATCCATTTGTCTTGTCCGTTCTTTCTGTCAAATTATCATTTGAATCAAAAGCATTTAAAGAGATTTTCTTCCTTTGCAGTAATGAGAACAACAGAGACTTTTATGCTGCAGGACATTCCTACTAGGTCTTTCCTCCTCTAACATGGCTACCTGCCAGTCTTTGTTGTTATTAAAAGTTGGTTCATTTAGTACATTTTATGAAGTGGCTCTGCCTGGCTTCGTGGCTGTCACTGAGGTTATGAGTCAAGGAGACCGGGAGTGGGGAGCTCTGATTCAGTGCAGCTTAGTGGCAGAGAAGCAGTTTAAACTGAGAATGTTAATGGGCAGCTTCAAACATACTCTTTCCAAGCTATGCATTCATACCAAAAGAAAAATGCTGTGGAAAGCATGTTTGATCTCTTTGCCTTTTAATATGTTGGTTCTGCGTTGCCTTTTGTTTACAAATCTCAGTACTAGCAAAACTCCCTTGCCAGCCTCAAGGGTTACCTGGGTGCAGAACCTATGAAAGAGAGGTTAGGGTCAATGTCTCTGAGAGAGAAAGGCGTTTTCTAGGAGGGGATGGCTTAAGGACTTCAGAAGCTCCCTCTGTAAGTCTGCAGGCCATTCCCACCTCTGCCGTGCCCTTCTGTCAAACAGGGATGAAATGAGATGCGAGGGTCCTGGAATCATCAAAACAACAGAGCATGTTGGCTCCAACACAGCTGGAGCTAGGAAAAAGATGCCTGTTCCCCGTCTCTTAACATGGCTTTTTCTGTCTCTTTTCCAGTCTCCCTGTGAGGCAGACAGAGTGGAGGCAGTAGAGCAGCAGGGAAGGAGAAAGGGTGACAGCGACTGTCTATTCCATGTCCGAGGGCAGTTTCATAGTGCCCCTTTGCAATTAGAAGAACATTTGTCAGCCCTGACATGTGCCAACCACAGTTCTGCAGCCCTGGAGAAGCTTATCTTACTGAAGTGCCTTTGTTTGCCCAAGCAGCTATGAGAGAAGGCACCGCCACTTCCAAGATCAGTATTTGAATGAAGAAATAGGGCAGGATGTTGTTGTAGTCACATACACAACTATATCTTAATTTCTAGGACTTTTGGCAGAAGCAGAGAGGATGAAGGAGATATTTTAATAACAGGCAGTTCATGTCAGCGTGATTTGATTCCAAATCCTACAGTAACTCTGTAGCCTACAGTTACTTTCTTGCAGTTCTAACACCCTTAGAAAACATCCCCCATAGGTAAACCTTTAGCACTTGATCACCAAAGGGGTTGGTTGGGGCCCTTGTCCAAAAGAGTGCGGTCAGAGGCAGCCAGAGTTTGAGAACCGATTCTTCGCCTGCTGCAGCCAGAGCCCGTGGGGGTGCTCTGGGGAACAAATGTAGAATTGGCTCCGGCTCAAGGGAGGTCCCTTGTCATGAGATGACATATGAGGGTTATGCATATAAGTACCAAACCCTCACACTCCCATACTGTGCAGCATTTCACAGGCAGGAGATAAACGGAGTGTAGCTGCTTTAAAATAACACCTAGGCTGGGTGGGTGGGGTTTTTTTTCTCTGTTTATCTCTGCTGGGCTATTAGGTCCCTTTTGGTTATTCCTGCCTTGAGTCATGTTCCAGGTCTGTACGTCCTGTAAATCAGGTATGGTACTTTCTGCCAGATATCGCTTGTACCTGCGACGCTGGGCACTGTAAAATTTCTTTTTAAAACTCTCATGAATAATTGCCAAAAGGTGGTAGCTACAGTATCCCCAACAAATGCACATTATGAATGGCCCTCTTTTTAAGCCTAGAATTCCTTTAAACATGCGGGTTGGGTTTTGAGTACCTGCAGTTAAATGGTGTTGCTTTTGGCAGGGCTTGGTGAGCAAATGAGGCATAATCTCTCTGATCTCAGCAGTCTGGTCAGCCAGCCATGACATTCTCAGTGTCTTTTCTTTCTACACCCTGTCTGAACAGAGCCATAGCCCAGGCAGCTCTCAGTGGGGTTGCCAAAGATTACCATGTGCAGTGAAGCAGCAGATGGCAGGACGGTGGAAAATATGCAGTCCCAATCCCTGGGTTCACATGGGGTTCAGGGTTAAATTCCAGTGATTTCCCTGCCTGCTCCTCAAGCCCCTTGATAAAAACCTCCCTTTGAGAGATGAGCTCCTCAATGTGCATTGGGAAAGTATTTAAAGCTAGGTTTTGGCCAGGTTTGGAAGCGGGTTCTAGGCTGCAGCAGGCAATTTAAGGAGGCTGCACTCTCCCACCATGGAAATTAGAGTCATCCTCACCATCCAAAAACATTGGAGTGGGCATAAGAGATGAGGTAAATGTAAATATGTCCTAAAAACTGGGGCGGGGGGGGGTGGGGGTGGGGGGTGAGGGGAGGGGGGCAGGTGGAGGAAGGAACACTGCAAACCTGATTAGCTCAAAAGTTGTGTAACGACTGAACAAAGGGTGCCTCTGCAAACTTAACCCAATCTCATGCCTATTTCTTCTGATAAAGCCCTTCTTTGCCCTTTGTTTGGGTTCCACCACCTCCCTCAGGCTCTCTCTTCCTTATTACTTCCACAGGGTGGGGAATCCTCACCCAAAGGACTGGATGTGCAGTCTCTGGGGTCAGAGGGCAAGAAAGTTCTTTGACAGCAGATGAATTTTGTGCTCTTTTTCAAGGCCACCTTCAAGCCTTGACCAGAGAATGATTTCATCCCATTTTGACTCTTCCAGAGTACATCTTTCTTATTGTTTCACAAATATAAAGGTACTTCATGTTCTCAAATTCCTGTAAAAAGTTGGCATTTTATCACCATTTTTCAGTGAGAAACTAAAGCATGAAGAAAAATATGTCTGCATTAATTGATGGATTGGTTGATGTTCAGAATAAGACTCCCCATCTGTTTGAATCTGAGTGCTTGGTAGTCAAGCATACAGAGGAATATGCAGCAGGGACTGAATGAGTTGATTTCAGTCACTTTCTAAGCACCTTTTCAGAAGTTGCACAAGTAGCCAGGGTATTCATTTTTCCACAGCACCATCAGTCAGGCTGAACTGTGTGAGTCCATCATTTCTATTTCTGCAGTTCTTTATCTTTCCTTAGCTTCAGGACCCCTGCCCACTTAATTTCTCACAAGACAGTAATCTCAGCTCTCAGGCCAAGTTTATCTTCAGCACAGGGAGCAATCCTATTACACCAGTACACGTAATCCAAACTTTTCATGCTAGAACTCACAGCTTTCTTACTGACCATGTACAGAGAATGTGTATGTGCGTGTGTGTGTTTCTAAGAGCATGCATGGCTACCTGTGGGGATACCAAAATTATGTGAAAGGTTTCACTGAAAATACAAAGCCAGGAAATTCAGAAATGGGCTAGCTTTCTGTCCTGGTTTCACCCCATTGTGCTCAAGTATTGTAGGCACCTCAGAACAGCAGGTGATCTGACTGCCTCTTCTGTTCCTAGAGGAAGTATATACTAACTTAAATGGGAAATATCACAAAAACAGGATAACAATGAATTTCAGGAGTCCACAAAGGAAGACGTCTTCTTAAAAATACTGATATTAAAACGGTAGTGAGCATGACAAGTTGAACAGTGGTAAATGGACATTTTATCTAGACACTCTAGGTTTTGGCCATTTAATCACTTTCCAAATGTGGGGGGTTTTTTGTATTTTCTTAAGCAAAATTTTGTGACAATTGGACAGCTTAATGGTTGCATATTTAAGTTTGGATTCTTCTTTGTAAACTCAAGTAATCTGACTTCAGGGAAACTGTCAATTTATCTTTACAGAAAACTGAGTTTTCTGAGTTTATAGCAGCATATTTATTTTAAGTATTAATTACATTAGAAAAACATTATTCCCACGTGGAAAGAATGCAAGAAAGGGATTTGATTTCAGTGGCAGCCTTAGAAAAAGGGGAATATTCATTGAAATGTATGTGCATTTCAAAAAGCAGCTATAATTATACTGTTTTCCTGTGTTCAAGTGATTTTCTTAGTAAATATGATGTCTGTTACTTTGCCTCTGTGCCTTTTTCATTTTAAAGTGAAAATTAGCAACATGCCCAGGCTTTGTCCCAGAGTGGGGGTTCACTCTCAGCAACAGCATTTATGCAACCTCCTTACGTATCATTTCTGCCTGTGGGAGAGCTGCTGATCTGCCTGATGGCATTTCCAGTTCGAGGTTTGGGTGTGGAAGCCATAGCACCCTTGCTTAACTTCAGGGTCCCCCAAGAGTGATCACTCTGAAATAAGGACATAACTTTTTACGGGAAGTTTAGGCAACTGGCAGTAACTACAACTAGGTGCAATAATGTTTTTATTGGCTCAGTGAACACAGGAGGTCAACGCAGCTAGGCCAAGATGTCCAAGGCTTTCAGAAGCAGAAGGAACATGCTGGCTTCGTTGGCTTGCACTCCTCCTAGTGTATTGTCAGGTTGTCTCTGCCTTTCCCTCCTATTCTCTTCTTAAACTCAGGGTTGGGAAATTTTCCTCTCCATGTAATTACTCTGAAGCTTGTTTCAAGGGGGTATGTTGGTAAAATACTGTCTTTGAGGGGTGTTGCTTTGGTTTTGTCCAAGATAATGACTTCCAGTGTCCTGTTCCATGCTCTGCAGCCCCATTTGTCATTGTGGAGCAAAAGAGCTGGGGAACTGGGGACAGACTGTGTTGGATGAAAGTGCCATGAACTGATCTCATACCTGTGGTCACACGCCAGCATCAGCACACACTGTGAAGATTTTATTATTTTTTTTCCCCACTTTTCAGTCAGAGCCATGTATTGGTTTGATTAGTCTGTTGCAAGTCTGAAGGAGTATCTGAAGCTGGAAGAATTTGTCCTGGTGCAGGCCATTGCAACTGATTTGTTGCTCTGAATTGTTGGGATCATCACTGGTGTCAGAGACATACTTCTCATCACATCCTGAGAGTTTAATTATTCATAGCACAGAAGATGGAAGGAAATGTAGTGCCTCATGGTTTATGGGCCTTGTTCAAGTACTAGAAAATACAGTTCAATGTTGTTTTGGGACCCCCTCTTGGTGGCTCCAAGACTCCTGTAGCAAAGGTTGGGTTATGAAAACTGAAACACGTCTGGCAAATGCTGTATTGAGTGCTTCCTAAAGGGTGTCTTGAGGACTACCACTGTCTCAAAGCTAGCCAGAAGGAAGTCCTAAGGGAAAAACAGTTGAGCAACAAAACTCAAAAGGGTGTGTGTGTGGGGGTATATGGAATTAGGAACATCTTGAGTTAATACTGTCTGTCAAACCCATCTAGGATCACTCATTAGTTTGTGTGGGAGGTGAAGTTTCAAATAAGTCATTTGGCTGTAGCCAGGACATTTTTCTCTCTCCAAGAAAATACATCAACGCTGACTCAGCAACGTTGTATACCACTGTGATTGGCTTCAGGGCTAGCTCTTATTACAGTCTCTTTTCCCTTTGGTAGAAGTAAATGAAAGCTCTTTTTACCCCTGACTTGAAGTGAAATGACACATTTTATACCCAAAACTGCACACACAAAGTTAGCACTAATGTGGGTGCACTGAAAGACATAGAGACCCATGCAAGACTTTGCTTATACAGTAACCCACCACAAGCTGATGTCCCAGCCACCTGGAGAGGCTGAGAGACCAACAAGACTTAGTCTCTCAGAGGTCAGAAGGTCCAAGAAACTGTATTAGTCAGTCATGTGTCACCAGGTAAGATTAAAAGCCTTGCCTGCTTCATCTCAAGGGAGTGCTAGGGTAAAGGCTGAATGTCTCAGCTTGAACCATCAAACAGCACCTTTTTTGATGTGCTACTGGTTGCTGAGAGGGTGGAGGAGGGGAAAGACAGAAGAGGAGAGCATGGTGTTAAATTTTAGGACACAAATGGCTGAACTTTGATAGTTATTTAACAAGTTAAAATCAACTTTTTGTGTAAGGTGCCTTAGACTGCATGATATTTCCATTTTGTGCATTCGATTGCATACATTTCTAGCTATTGTAGGACCAATTTAGTGAAGCATGTACTTAACTCCAATTGTTTACACATGCTTAAATATTGTAAAGAGTCTGCTGATGGGCAAGCACACTCATGCTTACCCACAGCTCATACATGCAAGGGCTTGTCTAATTCTGTGACAGCTTAAATGAGAGGATTAATTCAATAACATTAGTTGTACAATTTAAAAAACACGGGTTAAATGAGTGTTAACAAATCAGAGTGGCTAAAGACATTTACCTTTGTTTTAAAATTTAGTGTATATGAACTGTGATTAAGAAATCAAAGTGAATAGTTTGGAGCAAAAGGTTAAGTTTTCTGTAAGCAAAACATTGCTCTGTTTATGTAAGTGTCATTAACAGCATAAACTTGGGAACAGGAATAACACTTTTACATATTGTTTTCAGTATTAATGTTTGGTTTTTCCTTTTAAGAAACTTTGATGCCTCACCTTTTCCTGTTCAGTGTACAGTTCCTGAGGGGAAAATATTTTAATTTAAGAAAAATTTTATGGAGGAAATATACCAAAATAGCACTTTTTGCACAGCAGTTATTGCTGGTATGTCACTCTTCCCTTCTAACAAACCCATATAATAGATCTGGGGCTTAATTAGTCCTGAATAAGGGGATTTTGAAAGTAAAAACTAATAACTTTTTGTTACACAAGACACATGCAGGTTTGTCTGCTAATTAGGTCTCATTTTTTCCCAGTCACTTTAGAGAAATTCTGCTGTGTAGTCATAGAAATCACTGTCATTGTTCACTGGGAACCCATATCTGTTTGTATGCAAAACAGTTGGGAAGAGTTTAAAGCCCCGATGACAGATCCCCAGTGGAGAGTTAGCTGTGCTGAATCACAGGGCAGCATGGCATGCAGCACTGTGACAAATGTCACCTTGGATTCTCATCTGCTGGTGGTGGTTGAGAGGTCCATGCGTCTATTTTACGGGACTTAGTAGTTGTCCCTTCAGGTAAGCTTTGTGCTGTCTTTCCACCCACTGGGAAAAAGAAAAGTCTCCCTACCTTCTGTGTTCCCTCCCAATATCTGTTGTTCTTCACAAGATTGTCTTTCACTCTTATTTTCCCCTCAGATCATAAAAATCTCTGTGCCTAGGTCATATGACCTCCTGTTGACCTCAGCTGTCCAAATGTTCTCAGCCTGCATGTGGGTATCAAGTGCAGAAGTGCTCTTGGGTTGAAAAGCATCAACCCCTCCAGTGTGCCACCTTCCTGGTGCCGATGTTTCCTACCTCTACACACCTTTACCTTTTGGCCTCAACCTCCTCATTTTTAAAATACAGGTAGTAATACATTTTCTGTTGCCCAGGAAATTCCATTGAGAATGGATGTAATTGCAGTGCAAATGGAAGATGGGGCCAAGCAGGCTAAGCTCATTTTGTTTTGGCATTGGAAAGTTCAGAATGTGTGTCAATATATTATAAAAGGAAATAATTGATATGCCAAGTAATGTCTTCGTTAGCTATATTTAAATGAATTGGTACCACTTCATTTTATTGAAATCACCTTAAAGTAAAGCCAATTGAGGAGCCCTTGATAAGGAGACACAATTTCATCCTCATGTTATTGGACCATTGCTTACAGGCTGTGACCTGTGGATTTTATTGTTATGTGATTATTTCCCAGGGGGTTGATGAAGAATAACCTTTAGAAACCAGCCCATTATCAGTAACTTTATCTTTCTTGTTTAGAGATCTCACAAGTTCATTGGAAAATAGTGGAGAGAATGTAAACTGAAAACGTTTGGAAAACATTGCAAATGTACTACAAATCTGGGAAAACCACTTAAAATTTTAGAGGACAAAGATTTGAAATATTATGATGAAGGAAAGTATTTCCAGCTATGCCATACAGGATTAAAATGTAAGGATTAAAGCACTGCATCTCAAGTTTCAGGAAATAAAATGATTTATTGCTCAGATCAGGAAGATGTTTCCAATGCAGTGCGTGACTTTACAATGAGTTGCTTATGAATCATATCACCCTCATTTCACATATATTTCATTTTGCAAAAATCTGATTGTGAACTTTCTGGCAAGCAAGTCCAAATGTAGCTGTACTTGCTGTGCAAAATTTGCAGGATATTAGGAAGATCACTGTTTCCACACAGTGATGTTTCTATTTTGTATAATCACTGTTGTGAGAAGAACAACTTTTGATTTTAAATTGAGAGCGGATTTGCAGTTAAAATGCATGAGTGTTTAACTTCCACTACAAAGCTACTTTACTAGTCTTACCAAAATGCAGTACTGTATCAGTTGTTTTGATCAAGGTATAGTTGAAAATTCCATTTAAACCCAAAATATGGGAGGTTAATTTAAAGATCTGTAACTTGATTTTTCATCTGGTTTACACTGACATAACTCCATTGACTTCAGAATAATTGTTATTGATTGAGCTAAAGGAGACTCTTTTCTTCTAAAAAATGGGTGTTGCTTTGTTTTTTAATTTCACCTTGTTACAAAAATGGAAAAGCTCATAGAATGGAAATTATGAGCAGAGTGGATTTTCAGGCAATCAAAACATTTTAATGATCTCATTAAATGTATTATTGACAACATATATATGTTAAAAGAAATATGTTCCTTCGGGTTAGTAGAAGCACTGGGTACACGATGTGTTTGAACAGGTTAAGCTTCCACTAGAATCTATGCCAGAACTGAAGAAACTTGGAGAAAGAAAAAAAAAAAAACCACCAAAACCCCAAAACAAAAGCAATCACTCTTTTTCTTGTTCCAGCATCTTTAGAGGCAAAAACCTTTCCATCATATTTTATGCAAAATTAAGAAAAAGATGTTAGGAAAACTTGATAGACCGTGATAGGATTGCATCTCAGCTGATGCGTAAATATTGCTATTAAATTCTACCAAATTGACTGCTATCCTATAAGATTACTAGGATTATATGATTCTATGAAATCTGTATGAATCATGTGTTTAATGATGGGGTTTCTTATGCGTGAAACTACCAGTGTTATACAGGGATAGTAGGCTTCCTAAGACCACAGTTCTGCAACAAAATTTTGTGACAACTTTGAGAGCCTGGAAAATAAGGGTTCTTTAAAATATGTGCTATAACAATGCTTTAAAAGCCACTTCATCTATTGGACTGCCTCTTGTACACCAGAGATTCTAGAGAAAAGCAGCTACTTCGAACAGCCTGTTTCCTGATGATATACCAAAGGTGAAACCCCAGTGGTGGGTTTCTGGGGGTACTGATGCAGAGACCCAGATTTATTTTTTTCCTTGGGGAATCCGGCTTTGGAACCACAAATTCACCGAGACTGTGCTTCCTAATGCAATATTTTTAAATATGTGTTAAAGACAGATGTTTCCAGCTTTCAAAACTATCTTTGCCAGATGTAGGCAGCATCCTTCTCAGAGAGATGAGCTGTGTGAGCTGTTTTCCACACCGAGCCAGGAGGCGCAGCATGTGATGGGCCTGGGCTGGAAAGCCAAAGCTGTCGCGTTATATCTCTGCTATTTCTTTTTTATTGTAGTGTTGTTCCTGTAGTGGTTTGCTAACAAGTGATATGTTTTACAGATCAGGTCTCCTTGATGAGGAATCCTTGCTTAAAATTGTATCTAGGATAAATCGGGTTTGTAAATCAGACCTTATGTTTCCTCTTAGAATGCTAATGATCTCAGAGGGAGGGCTTGAGTTTTGAAAACAAATCTAAGCTAATGTCCAGGGTTCCTGAATCAGCTGTTAATATCATGAAAACTCATGTTTAAGGCCCCTTTTGAAATGTAAAATCTTGTCAGGCGCTTCTCAACCAAGGCTATTTGGAAATGCTGAAATGTGCAGACTCACCAAAGCATCCTTTGCAACATCGGGCCAAATCTCTGCTGCTGTGGTACAGTAACTCCAGTGCTGTCAATAGTGACACAAACCAGAGCATAATCTGGCCCATTGCAGTTGGGATGTACTTGCTGCATGGTTAACCATGGGAGGCAGCCAGCACAGCGTGCTTGGTCCTACTGGGGGAACAAAAATGACTCTTGGCTTGGTTACTATAGGGTTGCAACCACCCAGAACAGTGCCACCCTCACACTGAATGAATGTTCAGATAAATCAAAGTATTTCATGCATTTGTAGAGTTTTGAACACTCCATATTTCTACTGGGTGTGAGAAGAAAGGTGTTTTATAAAAGCTCTCTGAACCAAGGAAGCAGTACAAAGCCCAGAGACAAATGCAGGGCTCTCAACTCTCTGTTCCCTGCCAATCTAAGCTAGTTGCTGTTATTACCACTAATACATTTCCATGTGGGTTACTCATGTTAGTAAGCATAGTAATGTGGACCATATTCATCCATGGTAGCTGGTGGCATTTTAGCTGCTGCATCATCTTGATCCATTAAAAATCAACATAAAGGGTAACGTGATTTTTAATCTGCTGGCAGCTCTGTTGCTTCTTTTACTGGTACCAACTGGCCAGTTGGTGGAGGAAAATACTCTTGTAAGCTCAACATTAGCATGTCCTTCTGAGGAAGAAGGAAGCTAATCATTTCTGTGTCTCAAAAGGTACTTTGTGTTCAGTTATGTAAAGATATCTGTAGCACTCCACATAGACCTTTAGATAGAATCATTCCTGAGGAAAGAGACATTAAGTCTGCCAAGTTTCAGGCCAAAGCAAGATTTTATAGCCTGATTGCAAACCCCTAGGACAGGGCTTTATAATGGAAATGCTGACATAGCCTTAACTATTTTGTACAGCTCCAGTGGGCATCAGCTTAAATTCTAGTTATGATGTACATTTAATGGTATGGGATCAAACATAGAGTGTAATGGGATATTTTAAGATACTGTGTTTGAAGAGAATCGGTATTTAAACGTTATTTATGAACCATATCATTTAAATGCTTCTGAAATGTGCCATTCAGTCCTTGGTTGAACCAAAAAAAAAATTCTAATAACTTTTCTCAGAATGAAGTAACAGAGTTTTCTTCCAGTGCTTTAATGCTGAGGCACTTCTAAGAAGACGGTTGATATTATTTTGTTGAACCCTTACTGGAATATTTCTGGAAAATAAATGTTTTCATTTTTTACTCTGCTGCTTTTTAATTCTTCTTTTCAGCCTTTTGAGTTATATGATGATTTCACTTAAGAAGATATTGGAAGATCATTTCTCTCCAGTTATCAGTGACTGCAAGAAGAGAGCAGTTACTAGTGTTTTCTGTGTTTTGTTAGACAAGTCTGTTTTTTCTTGTGCCATATCTTTCACATATTTCAAGTTATATTGATAGCATTTAAGTTCTCTCTCTCGCACACAACCTAATATGCTGCTTTTATTCATGCTGAGGAAGTGAGTACTCCAGAATGGAAACTGATGTTCATTAGTCGTGTAGGTTGACAGTAAAACTTGTTTTAATGCAGATGATGACTAGAACTCTCACTGCTTTTGCTGCAAATGGGAATGTAGCGTTGAAAGCGGCCAGCTTTGCTTATTGCTCAGTTGCAGTCTGGAAGATGAAGCCTTATACTTTAGCCTAGAAAAAGGCTTCTCCTTCAACTGTTCCTTGCTGAATAATACGACTACCTGAAATTATTTCAGTGCAGAAGGTGAGGAAGTTTCAGAGCTAATCCTCCTGAGTTTGTATAATAGTTTGAATCTATTTTTAATTAATTAGTAATAATCTGTGTGAAGATCTCAAAGTACTCTGATAACATAAAAAATGGAAACAATGTTTGGAGAAGTGCCAGTCTGATTAAGCCAGAAAAACTCTGTCACTGGTTTCTGTTAAGCCAGAACTCCGCTCTGGAGGAGCCAGGAACAGGGGAACCACAGTACTTTGCTTTCAGAAACTGTAACAGCAGAGTCACCGTGTCGGTCCTGTGGTTTGCACTGCTTTATCTTTGGGATAATCATATTTCTGCTTTTGAGTATGCAGAACGCAGTCTGGGAGAAATGCTTGGACTTTCATCTGGCAGTTGACTCATTTGTCCAATTTTTGAGGAACACGGCTATAAAAAAGACTTCCTGGTGTATTTTGGTTCTGAAATTTTCCAAATCAGGCTATTTTGTAAACTTCCTTTTTCAGGCAATATGGAAAGTATATGATTTTAATCCTTTAAAAAAAGTGCAAACTGATGATGTGTTCTAAATGGCTAATAACCGGCATTCCAATTAATTCATCAGTTGACAGAAAATTAAAATTCTATCTTAATCCTGTGGTCTGAATTATTTATTTGCTTCATTCCACATAGTTCTTAATGATGTGCTTTTTTTTTTTTACTTTTGTCAAGTGACACAAAAAGTTACCGAGTTCTCTTAATTTTACAGGAAAAATTAGCAGTCAGAAAAGGACACTTCACATTTAATAATTTTGAAGTAGCCTGTCATTTGTTGGACAGGAAACAAAATATTGAGATGCATATTTCAAGAGCAGAGGTCCATTATGAAAACCCTACATATATGCCCTGAATGTACAAGCTGCACTGCTTAGGACTTTCCTGCTCTCCATTTGGATGAGGTATCATCTGTCACCACTCAATCATATTTTTTTTAGCTATTAAAAAGGCATGTAATTTTAATTTTTGTGGCCCATTACTGTGCAAATGCCATTGGGCTTATTTAGCCTGAATTCATGGTCTAAATTAAAATCCTTCTGTTTTTGAGGAGGCTGTTGACCACGTATTAGGAACACAGCCATCTTAATCTAAAAATCAAGACATGAAAATAACTAGAAACAAATATTATTTAAAGCAACTCTACAGGGAGCAGAAATGGGAACACACATTTTCCAAAGCAATACAGTGAAAAAAAACATGGGAATGTGATAAAATAGTGTACAGCTTTCAACTTGTAAATCTGAAATCATAATTTCATGAGCTCACTGAACCTGGGGGACAAAGAATCCCAAATAGCTGGAAAAGCAGAATGCATTTAACTATAAAAATCCTTTGGAGAAGATGAAATGTTTGGATAGTCTCTCTCTCTCTCTTTTTTTCATAATAAACTCATTTATTTGGGTGCATGCATTCCTTAAAAAAAAAAAAAATTTAAAAAGAAAAAAGAAATGGTAACTACAAACTTGAGGGTGGTCTAAGATGTCGGTCTTTATGTAACCTTTTGCATTTTGTGTTTAAGAACTGACATTCCAGATGATTTTCTTTGGCTTTTTGCCTGCACTGAATACTGAAGCGGCAAATTAGGAATGCTTAAGAAGTCCCACAAAGAAAGATGTTTGCTGTGAAAGTGCAGCTAATGTGACACTTGTACTGGAAGCTTCTTAGCCTACTCAAACGATCAAAGATGGCATGGGTCTAGGTGGTGTGAGGGCAGTGAATGAGGACTGCATGGACCTTGTGTTTCTTTTGGCCAGTTATCTGTAGCTATCACTATGCTGATACCCTTCGATTTCTATTCCAGGGGCTAACTTCGTTACTCGAAAAATTAGCCGATCGGTAGCAAAGATTCACCTTGGACAGCTGGATTGTTTCAGCCTGGGCAATCTGGATGCTAAGAGAGACTGGGGCCATGCCAAGGACTACGTTGAGGTAAGCTGTGGGTCACGTGCCTTTTTCTGAATCATCTTCATGGTGGGGATAATGCTTATTGCTGTAACTTCAGGTCATGGTCCACGGAGTGCTATCTCAGGATGTTTTTGCCTATTGAGGCCTGTTAATTTTGTCTTGCTCTTGATTTCAGACCAGGGAATTTAGTAACACAGCAGTCTACCCCAGGCATGACCTGACCAGAAAAATAAATCTTTGGGTTTACATTCCTTGACTGAATTCCTTGGGGGAGGGGGCTGACTATAAAGTGGATCTATTTTAAAGTATTTCTCCAATTGTTTTGAGAAATTTTATGACCAATATTAAGATTGCAGCAAGATGCAGTGTGACCTGAAGTCAAAGATCCTGCTGGAGATTGGTGGTCTTTATTATAACGAGGAAAGAATGATGTGTATATTAATGATCAAAGGTCTAGCTGGTTTTCAATTAGAAAGAAGCATCACAACGTAGTTGCAGTGGCATGTGACTGCATCTAATGTTTGAAATGTTTTCGTAGTCAGGATTTTTTCCTAATTTTATTTTATGTATCTACTTAGTCAGACAAACAAACAATACCCCGGTATTGTATTACAAGGAGACATGAATGACTATGTAGGAAATATTGTCTTTTCCCCAGGAGAGTTTTGTCCCCATTTTGGTGCTTAAAGATTTCCTGTGGTCATTGGACTATTTGTGTCTTTTAATAATTCCTTGCTGGGAAACCGGATTTGGCTCCACTATTCATTGATGTAGTTTAAAAAGATGATGACTGTTTGTTTTATTTTTCTATATTACAAAGTAAGAATTATTTACATAGGAAAGAGTCTGATTTGGGATTTTTATTGTAAGTTGAGATTTAAAAGGTAAAAAAATCTGAGCTCTCAATACTTGTTTACGGTCAAAAAGAATCAGAAAGAAAACAAAATCATAATACTATGATATAAACCTTTGTTCTGGATGATATTTAAAAAAAACTAAACAGCCATATCACCTAGGCATCCAAAGGGTTACGTCAAGTAAGCAAAGAAGGTAATTTTTAACAGCTGTCTCTGAATAAAGTTGCCTTCTGGTTCTGCGCTGCATTTGCATGGAAGGTGTTAAGGGCACCATGAATGTCATGACTGTGTCTCCATGAGTATTGTTTTGGTTTGGTTTTTATATACAACATTAGCTGAAGCAGTTAATCCAGTAAACCATCCCAATCATATTTTAGTGGATAAAACTATATTCAAGAATGTTCATATATTCAGTTACCAAGTCTTAACTGAAAGGAAGTAAAAGATAAGCCAAGTAAAATGATCACTTGCATGACCATAATGAACATCATTTGCTAACAGACCTTGGGTATTCCATAAATACTTCAGCTATCTCATTTCAAAGCAACTTGCATCAATCATAAATTGTAGGATGAATCCTTATGTCTTCATCCACCAGGAAAATCCAGAATAACCCTCTTGTGCCTTGTGGGTCAGACCCTTGTCCTGTGTTCAAACCTTTAAAAACAAAAAGGAAATGAGAACAAGTCTATCCAGAAGAATGAGCAGCTTTCAAGGCCTTTGGCCTCTAGAAGGAATGTAGTTGTCCAAGGTCTACAGCACGAACACATGTTTGTTGTGTAAGTAGCATTCCAGACCTTTCAGCTAAATGTTTTGGGCCTGTCCCAACATCTTCTGGAAAGAATTCTTCACTAAAATATAGTTCATCTTGAGTATTTCTCTTCTTGGGGAGGTACCCGTTGGATGGTGGGAGAGTTATTATCAATTCTCTAATTCCCTGAATATCGTGGAAATGTGGTTACAGGCAGCCTTCTGATGGCTAAAAAAGAGAGTAACTTTAAACTGGAAATAAACAATTATTTGAAGCTTTAATGGACTGGAAAGTAGGGCTTAGAGATTTAAAGTTGTTCAAATAAATGCATAGTATGTTAGAAAGCATGATCGTATTTACAAGCATTTGGGGAGCTTCCTTAAGCATGTGGCTGAACACAGGGATATATCTTATCCTCTCCATATGCACTTTTAAATCCCATCAATATTAATACAAGTAACACATGTGCATATAGACTAGACCGTGTACTGTGTTCTCTTTCTCCTTATTTCCTTATTAGGGATAATAATAAAGCCATAAATACATTCCTTTTTGATGTTTTATAAAACATTGTGGGTCAATTCCTGATCTCATGAAAGCTGATGATCAAACTCCGATTGACTTTGTGGAGAAATTGCATCCCGTATGTATTGGAGTGGAGAACGTCTACTAGTTACAAAGCACAAGGAGAAGTCAGGACTCTTGAGCTTTGATCACACTGGTTCATCTGACTGCCACTGTGATTTTGGACAAATGCTTCTGTGTACAGTAAAGCAAAGGATGGTTTGCCAGCGTGCTCGGCGTTAGCTGTGGGTTGAGGGGTCAGCTTTAGTGGTAGATGATTCACAAGTTTAAACATAGGTTCATATCAGGGGATAGTATATAGTTGGAATATGTGCTTGATTAGGTTTTTGAGCTGGGATATGAACTGCTACCTGCGGAAACTGAAAATCAGGTACAGAGACATTGTGCTGATGAATGAAAACCTGGAAGTCTAACTCACTAGGAAGAAGGACTTCCATTCAGTGTTTGAAGAGAACAAGATGGTAATAAGTAGGCTTGGGGGAAAAACTAGGGGGAAGGGGGAGGAGAATTATTAGTTTTATGCTAGAATTAGGTTAGCAACTCTTAACATTTTTGCAGAAATCGCTGCTGCCTCTTGCTCCCTCTTTCTTCACTTTTACTCTACTGTGATCCAGCACAAGTCTCATGGGATAGTATTAGAGGTGACGATCGATGCCACTGAGTTGGAAGAGGAAAAACAACATATCAATGCTATTGGTATATTAATCTTCTGTGCAATATTTTTGTTTGCTAAAGTAATATATACCTTTTATTTGTTGCAAAAAGTTCTAGTAAACCATCTGATAGGTATTTTCAAATATTAGTATCTGCTAGGTATTTCCAGATATTAGTACAATAGCAAGCCTTAACAGTCTGACTCATTTATCTGCCATTGATAAAACACAAAGCATCATACAAATTCCCTTAGATGCTCACCCAAGAGTCTTATTTCAAATAAATAGAGATTCTGAGAAACATTTAACTCGGACTGTTAAAAGATGTCCATCCATCCATCACTAGTTGGTTGGGATTTTAATTTCCTAAATGCTAAGTACTGTGTTGTGAGAATATAACTGCAACTGAAACTTTAACTATTTGTTCTTGGCGATGTAATAGACACATTAAATTATAAAGATAAAAAGGGAAAGCCAACAAATAGAACATAGTCATGTTGGAAAGTGGCTCTGGGAATAGAGCAAGTTTGAGATAGAGTTCCGCATCTGAGGCTGGGGTTTTTTTGGTTCCACTTTATCACCCACTGATGTTCAGGTTGCCTTCTGCAGTTGCACTGCCCACACCTTGGTGTTGTGCAGACAGCACAAATGCTGCGCTGATGAGCGCTGCAGAAAAGCCATCAATTTATATCTTACAAAAGTAAATTAAAAAACCTCAAAAGCATCAGTTTTAATAGTCTTCAAATATTTGTACAGATCAGAAATATTTTCTTTTGCCTGCAATAGAAACCTAGCAATAATTACAGAGGACTCATAATTGGTTCATAATTGGCTTCAATTCAACGAATTACAGGTCTGGTCAAAAGCTTAAAATTGATCATATGCCTAAGTTAATGGTGAAATCAGGGACCATTTGATATTCTAAATATATGACAATCGACTTCCATTAATTTGTATTTAAATAATGTTTTAAAAAGGCAAAAAAACAGTTCATAAATAAGTAATATCGTAAGTTATTGTACAGACCAACCAAGCACATTAAGAAACTGTTAAAAGATCTTATGTTTTTTTCTTGGTAATGATTCATTCTTTACTTTGTGATTCAAATACATAAGAAAATGTGCAGTTACTTTTATTGTTTTAAACCATTTGGTGCATGTTGAAGTTGAGATTGTAAAATATAATCTACAGGGATGTCTTCTGTGTTTAAATGGCCAGTCAGCATCACCTGGTCTTTTATTCATGATTCTTCTATTCACCCTTGGAGAGAACTGCTACCATTTCTGTTGTGGGAAATCCCTTCTTGTGTATTAGTCTGTATGTTTAAGTATAAAAACTCTTGGCAGACCAAATCATTTAAAATTTTACTTTACTCTTGTGTGTAAGAAAAGGATTCGGCCAGCCAGACTGTTGGCCAAGGCATTTCTAGTTCTGTTTTGTTTTCTTGGACCGTTAAGGTTGTGTTACCTTTTGAGAGGCATTTACCTTAGTCTGAGACTCAAAGTTTTTTCTGACACATCCATGAGATTGGCTCATGAATTTGAAGGCATGCTTTTAAATTAGGATTATCCTTTTGTTATGTACTGAAGTGAAAATTCTTTTTCCTTTTTACTCCTTAGTCTTTATGCTCAAAGTAAATCAGGTCTAACAAAAGTTAAGAAATAATTTTAAACCCTCGATACTGGACTTCTTTGAGTATGAAGGGCAAAGATTTTTGATCAATCCAGGTGCTGAAGAATATTTTTATTTCCATATGAGAACTTTTTCTTTCCAAAAGCTTGCTTGAGTTGGGATAATTATTGGCTCTGTTACGCCAAATTGATCTTAAAATTATAAAATTACATCCAGTCTGCTCTGATGTGATGATCAACTGAACTGATTATCTTATTGCTGCCATCTAGGTGAAGTAACTGTGAGAGCAGCAGGGCTTGTATGAACTTTTAGAAGAATAGTGTGGTAGACTTGTGCTTCTTTGTCTGAAACAATTACTGAAGATTCATAAAACTCCTGGCAGGTACTTGCTGAAGCAGTGTCTTTTCTAGAAGCATGTGTATAAGAGACAATGACTATTGCACCTTAGTTTCCTTCTAGTGGTTTAAAAATCTGTTGTCCTTTTTATAAGATGTAGAACAAAGCCTCATGCTGAAATGTTTTCTGAGAAAGGAAGTTTGCACTTATGAATGGCAGAATATCCTTTGATTTCCCCATGTGAATATTTCAGACATGTGGAGATGTGATGTGTCCACGATAAAGGAACTCACATTTGACCACAGTACTGTGGTCAGTCATCCATGCAAATACTGATGCAGTTCTCAGGATACAGCCAAAGTAAGTGGCCACATAATTGGACTTGAATGAAAGACGCCAATTTGCTATGTGAAATTCACCTAGCACTGATCCACAGGCAACTTCTTCATGACACATGAGAGTGCTGGAACAGCAGGTCCAAGAAGCAGTAAAGAGGATCATCTTCCCTCTGGTTAAGTCTATACAGAAAAGACATGGATAAGTAGATTACCAGAGTGAATTTGTGATGCCATTGTTTTAGTAAATTAACTGCAAACATTGCACCTCAACTGAAGTGTTCCAACCCTACAAAAGAGTCTCAACATCACAGTAGACTGTGTCACTGGCCACAAACCAGGCATCTTCCTGGCATATCTCACACAGAATCAAAATAGGATCCCGTGAGACCCTCATTGTGATTTCTTTCTCTGTCTATGGCTGTCCAGGTAGCCTCTATCAGGCTCCCTGGACTCATTAAGGTGCCTGTGGTCCATTTCACTTGACTTTTGGCTTCAGAAACCACTCTTTTAACTCTCTGGTTTTAGTTAAGAACTTGAGATTTGGGCTGAAGTCTTGGAACATGGTGGAGTTCAGGATCCTGTGTGGAAGGAGTAGGACAATAATTAGGATTACAACCGTGGAGCTTAGGAGAGTTAAAATTGTTCTCTTCAAAGATCTGCTTGGGAGAATCCCGTGGGTTTGGGCACTTGAAGGTAAGGGACCCCAAGAGAGCTGGTCAGTATTCAGGCCCCACTTCCTCCTGCATCTCAAAGAATAGAAAACCAAGCAAAGGGGAAGGAGACATGCATGGATTAGCAAGGAGCTCCTGGAAAAACTCAAAGGGAAGAAGGATGTTTACCGTATGTGGAAAAAGGGACTGAGCACTTGGTAGGAATATAGGGCTTTAGTCAGAGAATGTAGGTATGCAACAAGGCCCACTTGCAATCAAATCTGGCAAGGGATGACAAGGACAAGAAGGGCTTTTTCATATACATCAGCAGCAAAAGGAAAACTAGGGAAAATGTGGCCCTGCTGCTAAATTAGGTGAGTGCCTTGGTGATGAAATATACAGAGAAGGCAGAGTTACTGAATGCTTTCTTTACTTCAGTCTTTACTGCTAAGGCCAGGGATCCCAAGCCCTGGAGGTAGGAGACAAAGTCTTGAAAAAGGAAGACCTTCCCTTGGTTGAGAAGTGTCATGCTAGAGAACATCTAGGCAAGCTCAACATCCACAAATCTATGAGCCTTGATGGAATGCCGACACAAGTGTTCAGGGACCTTGCAGATGTTATTAGTAGGCCTCTCTCAGTCATCTTTGTCATTGTCACTCCTCAATAGGGTGAGGGGCAATGGAAATAAACTGAAATATAGGAAGTTCCACCTCAACATGAGGAAGAATTTCTTTACTGTGAGGTGATGGAGCACTGGAACTGGCTGCCCAGAGAAGTTGTGGAGTCTCCCTTTCAGGACACTCAAAACCTACCTGGATGTGTTCCTGTGTGACATGCCCTAGGTGAACCTGCTTGACAGGGGGGTGGGACTACATGATATCTAGAGGACCCTTGCAAACCAGACGGTTCTGTGATTCTGTGAGCTTTCATAGGTCATGGAAGGTGTCTGAGGACTGAAGGAAATGCAGCGTCACTCTGGTCTTCAGAAAGGGCAAGAAGGAAGATACAAGCTAGTCAGCTTCACCTCCATCCCTGGAAAGGTGATAGAACAGCTTATTCAGGGGGGTCATCAATAAGTGTGTGGAGGAGAAGGGTATTGGGAGTGATCAACATAGATTGACCACTGTCAAGGGGAATTCATGCGACCAATCTGATAGACATCTATGAAGGCATGACTGGCTGGGTGGATGAAACAAGAACACTGAATGTTGTATACCTTGACTTCAGTAAGGCTTCTGACACCATCTCTCATAGCCTCCTCATAAGCAAGCTTTGGAAGTGTGGGTTAGATGAGTGGATAGCGAGGTGGGTTAAGAACTGTCTGAAGGGCAGAACCCGGTAGGTTGTGGTAAGCGTCACAGTCCAGTTGGAGGCCTGTAGCTAGTGGTGTGCACAAGGGATTAGTGCTTCTTCTCATTCAACATATTCATCAATGACCTGGACAAGGGGACAGAGTGCACCCTCAGCAAGTTTGCTGACGATACAGAACTGGGAGGAGTGACTGGCACACCAGAAGGCTGTGCTGCCATTCAGTGATATCAGGACAGACTAGAGAGTTGGGTGAAGAGGAACCAAATGAAGTTCAACAAGGGCAAGTGTAGGGTCCTGCATCTAGGGAGGAATAACCCCAAGCACCACTACAGCTTAGGGGTTGACCTGCTGGGAAGCAACACTGTGAAGAACCTGGGAGTCCTAGTGGACAGCAAGTTGAGTATGAGTTGGAAGTGTGCCCTCATAGCCAAGAAAGCCAACGGTATCCTGGGGTGCACTAAGAAGACTGTGGCCAGCAGGTCAAGGGAGGTTATCCTCCCCCTCTACTTTGCCCTGATGAGGGCACATCTGGAGTTCTGTGTCCAGCTCTGGCTCCCCAGTTCAAGAAAGACAGGGAACTACTGGAGAGAGTCCAGCAGATGGCTACAAAGATGATGAGGGGACTGGGGCATCTCTCATATGAGGAAAAGCTAAGAGAGTCTCTTTAGTCTGGAGAAGATTGAGACGAGATCTAATGAATAATTCATAAATATCTAAAGGGTGGGTACCTAGAGGAATGGGCCAGTGACAGGACAAGGGGCATTGGGCAAAATGTAGAACACAGGAAGTTCCACCTCAATGTGAGGAAAAACTTCTTTACTGTGAGGGTGGCAGAGTACTGGAACAGGCTGCCCAGGGGGTTTGTGAAGCCTCCTCTGGAGGCATTCAAAACCCGCTTGTATGCAGTCCTGTGCAGCCTGCTCTAGGTGATCCTGTTTTAGAGCGGCATTGGACTAGATCTCCAGAGGTCCCTTCCAACCCCCACCCTTCTGTAAAAAAAACAAAGCAAACAAAACAAAAACTGCTATTCCTGTGCAGTACCAAGATGATAGTAAACATTTTCCTATTGTAATGGCAAATAAAAGCTTATGTTTTCTTAAATAAGGCTGCACAATAGAAGACCTTATAATACATTTCTTTCAGTGCATGCATTTTAGATTAGACTTCTTCACTATTAGAAATAGTTGCAATTCCCAGCACAGTAATGTGCTATCATCTTAATTTCACGCATGCAGATGATGTCTGCATTAAAGAAAAATAAAATCAAGTACTTCATGGATTTTTTTTGTTACAAACTTCCTGAAATGCTGAGGTTTGTCAATCATGTGATTCTAAGCAACTGCAGCGTAAGTGGGAAAATCAAACATGCTTTAAACACATATATGTTCCCACCCCCCAGCTGTGAATGTATGTGAATGCTTGTGATCGTATCCATGTTTCTGTTTGTGCATGGATGATTTCATGGAAATTATTTTCAATGTCATGTTTTTCAATAGGTGCAGGTCTGTGCTACTTTGTCTTTAAGTTTGGTATGATTGTTAATAAGAAACTGAACAAGAAAGAAGGTGGTTACAAAAGACATTAATGATCTCCATATTTAAAACATAAAAATGAGAAAAGGGTTTTAATTACGATATGTAGGTGTTCTAATGCACATCATATGGTATTGATTTCCAGCAGCAGTGCCTACTGTAAGTGTCGCTGTTAGAACTTTTCCTTTTGGAAAACTACTCTGATCTATTTCAGAACTACAGCACTATTTCCCCCTTTTTATTTTCTTGCAGCTATTTTTTATGTGAGGGGAATATAATTGTAAAAAAGATTTTTGTTCTTATTTATGTAGATTTTCCTTTAGCTTTCTTTTTCACCACTTTTGTGTTTGACCTATTAGTGTTTTTAGGCTTTACAAAGCCAAAAAAGTGCTTTCCTCAGCAAAACCATCTGGTTTAGTTTCCTGTGCCTCAACAATGATATGTGTATTATTATCAAGGCCACCCCGGTGGTTTTCTAAGTGGTCTTGTTACAGCGGTGGTCTTACTATTCAACTGGAGTGATGGAAAGGTTAGACTAAGGCTTCTTTCAAGTATAAGGTTTCCAGATTGATAAATTATGTATTGTTGTCATATTTTTGAGACTGACCTATTATGCCATTGTAGCATGAATGCAGTATCTCTTCAAATAACAGAACTACAGGAGTCCTCCTGGCAAATTCCACTTTTGCAGGATGTTCTTCTTGTAGAACCACCAAATTAAAGCACTTTTCAGAAATAACTTTAAATGCATGCTGTGTACCTATGATTTTAGTTTCCTGTTCTGTCTGGCAATGTGTGGAAAGCCAAGTGAAATTATGACAGGGTCGATATTTAGGAGCTTTACTTATACTTGAGCTAGGTTCAGAAGAAAACATGAAGATGCCAGCAGAGTGTATAATGTGGTGCATACACCATCATTGCAGTACCATGCCAGTGCATGCTGCAGGACAATGTTTACTCACTAGCAAGTGGCAGTGTATCACCAGGGTGAAACACAAAACCTTCCAGTCAGTCCTGTGGTGGTTTTTACTTGGGGCAACTGCAGATGAGACTGTGGGAAAGAGATGGATCTCATGAAAGAAATGGAATTTTCTGGACCTTGGGAGTGAGCCCACCAGGCAGCCTGCTCGAGGCTGCAGCTCTGCCTGGAGGGAAGCCACTGCACCATCACAGGATGGAGCATGTTTGCCTTAAAGGGAATCTTCACAAACTTTACTAGCAAAGGTCTCACAAGTCTTTCCTGAGTATATGTAAGCCATGATTTTTAATATTTTTTCCCCATTTTAGTCCACAGAAAGTTTATGCATTGGGCAAATTCAGGGAGAATGGTGGCAATGTTCTCCTAAACATTCTCTAGCCCTCTACATGCAAAATTTCATTTACTGTAGAACAGGAAAATCATGAGTTTATTAAAAAAAAATTATGTTTGGGGGGAATTATTAATATAGATGAAATTTATTCTTTACACTTCAGTTCACATTTTTCTCTTTTTCCTATCATTGGGAGAAAAAAAAAATCACCAACCAAGTATGTCTATCTTTGAACACAGAAATTTTTTATTCAGTCAGACAGTATTTGGCAACATTTTAAAGAACAGGAAACAGCATCTTTTATTGGTAAATTTTAGACAACATTAATAACAGGTACTGCTACCAGCCCCACCTGTAATAACCCAGATAGTTTCTCTTTATTAACTAATCTATGATTTACAGATTTATTTGAATCTTAGAGTAATGCAGAATGTTCTGAGAAAATTGTATAACATAGTTGGTTATAATTTTAATAAGGGAAAAAATCCCTTAAAACAGATCATTAAAATTTTATGGGGACATTTTAAAAACCCCATAATGGTTCAATTTACACTGGAAGTCAAAAATAGTTAATGGTGGTGTTATGTCTGTGTGGTAACATCCTCACTGTATGGTAATTGTTTTCATTTGAAATCAAGCCAGTAAAACATCATGGGCAGTGCATTCCCAGAACTAAAGTTTTTAGCTTTCCAACAACTTCAGGTCATTCCACTGAAAGAAGAAATATTTCAGAGGATAAATTAAAATGTCAGGGTTCACTTTTATTGTACTCTAGCTGTTAATATTCTGTGTATTATTAAGAAGACTGGTTATCAGCAGAGTGACTGTTCTTTCCTGATCTGGGTATGGAAAAAAAATACGATTTTCTTGTTTGTTTGAGTGGGAAACATTCCCCAAACCCACAGGGTGCACTTAATATGCCACTTTTAGTTTCAGCAGAAATACTTGAATTTTAGCTGTAGGTGTTTTGGGATGAAGCCTTGACCTAATAACCAACATTAATGGTCCAGAGATAGAGCAGCTGAACTTTCCAGTTGGCCTTCTTTGGCCGACATTAAGCTTCCCCTGGGGATGGTTGACTTGGTTACCAGGTTAAGTATGTGAAGAAAGCTTATTGCTGTCATGTGCTTGACTTCTCTCTCTTCCTCTCAAAATCCATGCGAATTCTGCAACAAGAGCAATCGTTTGTTTCCTCAGGAGTGTGAGGAGCATTACATATGGAAGGTAGGTGAGCAGCATTGGTATTTTCTTATCCCCAGTCCCCAGTCAGCTCAGCAGCGTGGCCAGGATGGATTTGCCTGCAGCCATGGAAGAGGAGAATAAAGTAAATGGTGGATCCCTGACACCTCCCTGTGCCTTCAGCTTACATGAGGGCTGTGCAAAATAGCTGAGGGTTCCCTCAACCTCTTCCAGTGCTTCCTCCTTTTCGTGGGTTGAGGCTGACTGATGCAGTGGAGCCCAGGAGTTGCCCTTCCCTGCATACCTTGCTGATGCCCAAAGCAACTCCTGGTGCTAGCAACCTCAGTAGCCGTTTCATTGCTTCTAGTGAAATATGAGTTTTGCTGGTGCTTCTTAAGTGAGTAGACCCATGTATCTGCTTTCTACATTTTCTGTTGTGCAGTGGGATTAAAGGACTTCTGGTATTGTATTTGAGGAAGCAAAATTAGGGGATCCCTGACTATTCATATGAAAGGTTGCCTGTTTGCAAGGACAGATTATTAGAGGTTTTTTGGTAAAGTTGAATGCAGCCTAGGCACATTTCATCTAGCCTAGTCTCTCTTGGTCAATAGCATGAGAAAAACAAAGCAGGGCAAACTCAGCCATCTGAAACCACAGAGAACCCTGACCTTCAGCTGGGAGTCCGGCTGGGAGCTGTGGCCTGAAATGCTGCGTCCGTAGCAGTGTTGGGTGTTGAGTCGACTTCTTGCACCAATGTTACTTACTACCCTCCTGTTGTTTTCCTATTAAAAAAACAGTCACCATTACAAAAATATGCTTATTCTTTTAGCTTCACTCTTAATAACAAGTTTTGTACATTTTAGAAACTGCTATTTCTAGTGCAGGTTGTGTGTTATTGTTTCTTGATCTGCTAATGGGTTTGATTATTGTTTTTAAATATTAAAAGAGGTTTTCATTTCTTTCAGATTTTTTTAGGGAGCAGTAAATTGCATTAGTAGAGCATTAACTCCTACCTCTGCTTTAACCTCTATCAAGTGAGATTTTATTCTACACAGTAACAGTTTATCAAGGCAACCCTAATGCACCAGGCACATATGTTGCTTTTGACGTAATGAAAGGTTGGTACAAATCATACAGTCTTGCTGCACTGTGCCTTATTTTACAAGAAAAAGTAATGCTTTGTGTTGCTAATGCAGTATTTTTTTCCTTATGCAATACAGGCATATTTTCCCCCCTCACCATTAATTTATTATGCTGCATTTATTTCCAGACAAGCCCTACTTTTCCATATCTGGTGGGAATTTCTCTCTTCCTCTGAGGTGTTTTAAATTCAACAAGCATTGAGTTTTTAATATATCATATTCATTTTAAAGGGGAAATAATTGACAAGGGGAAAATATTTTAAGTATACCGTTTTCATTTTAGTGCAAGTACTATTAGCAATATCCAAGGTAGATATATATTAAAAATACTGCCAGTTTAAAACTGTTCATCTCTCAGATTACAAGTAGATCTTAAGTTATTGGAAAGATGTCAGGAAGCATGAGATTGGATGGTTTTTCAGCTATGTATCAAGACACAATAGGACTGCCTCACGACAAGAGAAAGCCCATGAGGCGCGTGGTGTGGTTGGGCACTGTGCCTCTTACCACCATCATCTCCCAGTTGCTGGCAGCCTTGCTCTCGAAGCCCTGTGCCAAGAGGAGGTTGTATTTTAAGTGCCATATTCAGGCTGCAGCAGGCAAATCACCGTACTTGTGCATGTTCCATGTATATGTTTACTTGATGTTTCATTTCATACCTCATAAACCTTTTCCAGTGACTCCCATGCCATAGCCATGGCATGGATCACTGGAACATGGCTATCTGAACCAGTAGTACTGGTAGCAGAAGTGATACTGGTGTGCAAGGAGGAGCCTGCTGTGGAGCCGAAGCCCAGCTGTGCTCTGCTTTCTGGGGATGCCAAGGTGGAGCAGGAAGAAGCTTGCCTTCCAAGGAGCTTTTCCGGGCTCAATGTACTACCTGGTGCCTCATCTCTCAGAGAACCATTTTTCTTTCTTTCTTTTTATATTCAATAGGAGGTAACACTTTAGAATAGACGTTGGCTGGAGGTGTATGTAATTTCTTATGGTCCAAGCACACTTAATGTAACACTTCATATAATGTACAGCATTTTAATGGAGTCTTACAAATATGGGTGCTAAGAAAACATTTTAGAAACACTGTATTTGATCCAGACAGGAATAAAGAGTGAGAGCACACGTATAAAAGTGCACAAGCCCCAGGAGGAGCGTAGGGCTGTGCGTTCCCTCCCTGCCCTCCTGGCAAGCCTGAGGACCAGAGCATGCCGCAGACCAACTGCAGGGATTGATTGGAGTGAAAGTTTGTTCTAATAATACAATTATTGACTTCAGTGGGACTTGACTTCACCCATTGCATCTTACATTTATGCATGGGGAGGTGGAGGCTGGCAGAAGAGAAAGAGGCTCTGTGCCCGTACAGAGTTGCTCAGTACACCTGTGATAGGGACAGCCACAATTTGGCTCTAAAAGTGACCTTGGGAGACATTAAAATTCCATCTAGTATGTTACCAATATAAACAGGAAGAGTAATAAAGAGTTTTCACCTGGCCCACACTATGCCAGTTTTCAGCCTCGAATATGACAGAATGATGAAATTGGTGCACAACTCCCCACTCCTTGTAATTAAGTAAATTAGACTTTTCTCAAAGAAGGCTTTTTTTGTCGTTGATTTTCATAAGGTCACATCTAAAGAAGGGCAGTGTAAAGCCAACAAGGCACACGTGTAAAAGTGTAGCTGGCAAAAGAACAAGTTTGAGTGAAAAGTCCACCTAAACCGAAAGTAAATTAATCATTGTTACCACATTCATTTCGGAGCGATTACAGAAAAGTGTTAAATAATAGCTGAATCATGCAGATTTGACATTTACTTTTAAGATACACTATGAGGTAAAGAAAAAATAAACCTTGGTTCCCTCAGTTTAATTCATTCATGTGAGGTTCGTAAACCAATTGTGCAATGAAATTGTATGATGATGATAGGCATTCAGTTGCACTGATTTGTAGCAGTGGGATCATTTAAATACGTGTCATAAATATTTCAAGTTAGGGAAAAAAAAATCCAAATTCTGAAAACACTATCTTAGCAATGTCTTGAATAGTTGTTTATGTTCTGGAGCTGCTTGTAAAGCAGTTGACTTCTAACTAAGCTGATAGTTTTATTAGAAGTGTCTTAAAGCGATCCTTTTTGCCTAGATATGGGGTTTCACTGGGATGCTGTTTCCTATAAAATCTCTTTCACTGAAACAGCATACTAACATGTCAGTGCAAATTCCTGCTGTGTTGGTATTAGAAAGTACTGCGGGAGCTTACAGGGTTATTAAGCTTACTTGGAAGGGAAGAAAAAGAAAAAAATCCCACAAACTTTTATATTTCATGAAGGCAGATAAAAGCTAGAAAGTAAAACTGCCTGTAAACAAGAATAAAATGGTGGTGCCCAGCATGAAAGCTAGCATCTGGAATCCCACCCAGAACCAGCTCTGCAACAGCAAGGAAGAGCACTGTCTGGCAGATAAAAGCAAATCTGTACTCGGAAGGAGCACAGCTGATGGTGACATGCTGCATCCACCTGCGGGGAGATGTGGGGGCAATGCTAGATGAGGATTAAGACCCTAGTTGATAGGAGAATGCTGTGTTCTTGTCACCTGCTTTTGACCCAAAGTGAGCTGCCACTGTGCTTGAGCCTGAAATTCCACAAACTGAGTGGAACACAACCCAAAACTTCGCATGGAAAATAGTTTAGATTAGATGATGATTTGTTTTCTTACATATTGAAGAGAAAAGAGGGAAGCATGTGTTCAGTAGAACAGTTTGACTTGGGAATTGTCTTTAATACTAATTTGACTGCTGAAATGAAAAAGGACTGGCTTTGCAGGGTCCCATTTACCTACATATAAATATTCTGCATTTCTGCAGAATTAGTAAATTTGTACAGGACATAGAGAGACAGCTCAGTCTGGGGCTTCTGATTTAGCAGACAAGACAACAAACATAGGCTCCTTGTGTAGCCTACCAGTACCAATAGGCCTACCAGCCTGCCACTGCTAAAATAAATGCATCTTTTTTTACAGATGGTAAAACTTAATGAACATGACACAGATTTGACTGAGAACACCCATGCAGTTGCACCTCAGTTAGCAGAAGTTCCAAGTCGTCTTAAGCTAGATGGTCATTTGAATCCTACTGCTTCCCTGCTTGGTGGCAAAGTGCAGATCTGGACTGTGGCCTTAACTTACAAAGCCACCTAATCAACCAAGTATGGTAGACCTTTCCTCCAAGTTTCACCCTGAAACTTAAAAATTAACACATAGATATCTTCTTTACTAATATCTTCAATCATTTAGTTTTAATGTTTTCAAAGATGACCCATGTAATATTTCTGTACCCATTTTGTGTCCTCTTTTCCTTTGTAACACTTACAGATGCCTTGCAACAAGCCTACGAGCACATGTATGGATTGCTGGTCCTTCTGTCATGTGTTACAGGGAATAACAGGATTGCAAAGATCTATCCTCCCAAGGCTTTGTGTGGGGACTGGTGAGGTAGCATCTGAGGTGTTACTGAAATCTTAATAGCAGCAGGTGCCAAGTCCTTAACAAAAACATTCCATCTGCTAGAGGTTCTCTAGGAGCCCAATAGGTGTCAACAAATAAAAGGTGTAGTGTTTGTTTAGACTAAAATTTTTTGCTTTTCAGTGGCTGGAACTTCATTCTTTCTTCTCTTTTGATAGAACCTCTAATTTCTGTAGTTAGAGGGGGGGAAAAGCCAACAACCAAGCACAGAATTTCAGTTGGTGAAAAGGAGGTGCAAGGGAGGGAGAAAGCAGGGCATTTGAATTTTTAACCACAACACTTAAAGGAAAACAATAAAAATACTTGCTTTCACTAGAATTTTCAAAATATTGAGTTTCTTTGTATGTACACACAACAGGAACTAATTGGGAGTACCTACGGTAGTACTCAGGATAAACTTACTAAGACAACTGTCCAACAGTATTTGAATTAAAACAGAACAAGAAAAGGGCCTAAGAGAGTATGACTGCCCATAGAAACAATAAAGCTTTATACCTCGAGCAGATTGGATTTGTTATTCAGTGGCTCTTGTTATTGTGATGTTTGTCACTTTATTTAGATGAACAGTTTGGCTCTGGTTGCCATCGCTCTGGCAGTCCAGAAGACCTGACACATTGCATGCCCTGCGTGGTCTGGTTAGAGGGGGAGACCTGCAAAAGAACATCCACCCACGCGAGTTGGCAGACAATAGCAGAACATCCTTTTCTTTGAAAGCGACTCATCAGGAAAGCATTGGTCCTGCCTCTCTGTATTTAGCTGAGTGCAGATGAGAGGCATGATTAACACTAATGAGTGACCAGGGATTTATTGTTTACGCAGAGATAAGGCATAGGCTTCCTTCTTTGGCACTTATTGCCAAATAGTGTGATCCTAGTTCACTAAGCCTTTTATTATTCGTTGTTGCTTTTTTTAGTAGTGGCGGTTGTTGTTGCTTTAAGTGATTTCTTTCACCAAAATCTTTTCACCACTTGGACTTTTTTAAATTTTATTTTTAGTGCAGATTGTCTTAGCTGTTTGTCATTTGGGCCACAGTACTATGGAGGTCCTTTACGTGCATCACATGTTCTACATCCAACAGTGCTTTTTCTGTTCAGTGCTTGCCCTCCTCCCCAAAGCTGAAATAAATCAAAGTAGGTTGAGACTCAGTCGCAATAAATCAAGACCTGTCCAAAACTGGAGCCTGCCCAGTCAAAATGTCATAGCTTGGCTTTCACTGAGGATTAATTAAAGGCCTGATATAAAGCCCAGATGTGCTCCAGGAGAGTAGCAAACTGCCTGGTGGTGGCTATACTAAAAACCAAGTCTCCCCATGAATCTGCCCACCCAAGAACATGGAGGAGGATAAGGCTGAGGAAAAGGGAAGAAGGGAGGGGAGGGGAGGAAAGAAGTAATCTGAATCAAGCATGATTTTATAGCATCTATGTTGGTGGAAAACAAGACGAGCTCTATGCTAGAGCACCTCTGAAAAAAATACAAAGCATGCGTCTGTATATTTCTAATAGCAACAGAGAACATAATTGTTAAAAAGTTCAACATTAATCAGGAGTGGGACAAAACTAACACAGTGAGTGAACTTTTGCACTTTTTATGGTATATATATATATATATACACCATATATATATATGGCATGCCTAGTGATTGAGTTTGCTCAGTGCCTGTTTTACATTAAATTCCTGAAAGTCATCTTGACTAAAATAGTTTAGCTGAAGATTCCTGAGGCTCTGATAGGGACAGATATGGAAATGTGCATGCATCTAAATTCAGCATATTTGAATATAAATATGTGAAATGCATTTAAATTGTACGTTACTTGCCTTATGGCCTTTGTAAATCTCCAACTTCAGCTCCAGAGATGCGGTGATTCAGTTGAACACTGTGTATGGAATGAGCCCTTCTCAAAAAATGGCAGGTGCTGGAAGAGTGTAGTAGTTCAGTTGTAGGACACGGTGTATTTTGAAGACAGAAATAAAGTTTCTTGGGGAAAAAAATTAAAATAGTATCTGATTGTTTATAATGGAATTAAATGATGAATAAGATTACTCCAACATTTATTGTCATAATTGGTTTCAGTTTCTTTGAATTTGTTGCATGTAGTAATGAGTATGCATATGTGCTCTGATGAGATGCAGCTTTAAAATTTCATAGACCTGAATACGTGATTCTGGGATGGCAGGAGAGATCCATCGAGCAGCACAGGGTTACCTGATGCTCTTCACTCTGGTTTAGTGACAGATGTGTAGTGAGACGTTACCTATAGAGCAGTCAGTTGTGATGCTCTGGATATTCATAGGCATGGGATGTTTTTATATGTAAAGACTTGAGTATTCATTTACAAACACATCCTAGAGATGTGAGATCTTTTCTAGTCTCTTCTCTGCCTGGAATAAATGAAGGCCACCTTGCAAAGCAGAAAAGGGGGAGATAAGGAGCTGGACAAGATGGATAGATAAAGGTCAGATTTCTGTAAAATGTAAGCCAAGAGTGTAACAGTTCTTTGTTAAGGCCCCAAGAAGGTTTTATGAAAGCCAGGGTTTGGGGGAAGTTCAGCAGCAGGGTTCACAGTCCTGCTGTTTCTGTGGCTTGTCCTTGCTGCACATGGTAGGTACATTTTTGTGCCACCTTGGTAAAGCAGAACCATGACGATCCCTGGCTGTAGCACGTGTCAGATGGCTAGTGATTAGCAGGTTTTGCTCTTCAGCAGTCCTTCCTCCTGCACAGTGAGGAGAAACCCAGTGACCCCAATACTTTTCATCTGGGTCATTATGCCTCAGAGAACCTTGCAATGCTGGTTGTGTACACATTCTTCCATGGGTCATCAAAGGACAGCTTATGTTAGGTTGCCTCATGCATGGTCCTGTTGCTAAAGGAGCCCCCAGTGTTATTCTAGCCATCTTCAAGATCTTATGCTTGTATCTAGAGCCTTTTTCTACAGCCCGTTTGTGTTTTCTGCAGTTTTCATCAGACTTCGCCTACGCTGTCCTACTCATACCCCACTTCCAATAGCAGTTCCTTCTTAATTCCAGTATCTTCCATGCCTGCAGATTAATGTTGCTTTACTTTGATGTGTTCACCATGCATGGTTCAGATGGCTGATCCTGCATGGATCTCACTGCTGTTACTACTACTATTGCCACTAGTTACAGGTGCAAAGAGACTAAACATGCCAGGACTTCCTGGCAGCTTCCCTGATGCCAGGGAGTACTGAGGAGAAGTTCCTTATCAAGCTGCAGAGGTTTAGTGTCAGGGAGTAGCAGGACCTTATGGCTGCACCATAAGGCAGACAGGCTGTGTACTGATGGTGACCTCAGAACAGGCAGTGTCCTCACCAACCAAAGCACAGTCCTGCAGCATCTGAGCTGGATGGGCAGAGCTGCATATGGGTAACAAGGTCTCTTCAACAACTCCAGTCAAGGTAAGGTGATAGGTCAGGTCCAGACCCCATCCAGGGAGTCCAGTCAGAAGCCACAGAAGAGGCTGGAGACCATTCAGGAGAACTGGTGAGTAAGCCAAGACAGCAGGGGACAGGATGGGGCCGATGTATGCCTGCAGTACAGCTCAGGCAAGACTTGGCTACCTGGGCCTCGATTGAAATGAAGGCCCTGGACCCATGAGTAGAATGGGCCCTGACAATGCACCTTCAGTGTCAGAAGGGAGGAGACTTCTTGTGGAGCAATTCTGCAATGAAGGGAAGGAACTGCCACCAAAATACATGTGTTTTAGCTAAACAACAATAAAATGTAACTGGAGGTAGAACCGGACAAGTCTGGAGTTTCATTTTAATTAAAGTAAGAGGTTGACCCAATTAACACCAAATTACAGTGTTTCTGTGCCCCAGAATATTGACTGGTGGAGAGAAGCCCCAAGCAAGTGTTCCCTCTGGAGACAGGGAGCCAGTGTGCCTTGCAGGGTGGCCTGCTGTGGGAACAATAGGTGGCTTTCAGGCAGCCAGCCTGGCCCTGGTGCTCCAGCTCCGCTCTCCTCTCCATGGCTGCTGTAGAGTCACATTTGGGAATGCATCTCTGTATGGTGAAAGCCTGGACCAGAGAGCGCCAGAGGAGAGAAACTGCTTGCACAAGAGCTAGGTGTTGTGACACCAATACTGCAGAGCTTTACAACAGAGAAACACATACAAGCAGCTCCACTGCGGTCTTTCCTCATGGCTGTATCGTTTTCAGTCTGTAGCTTCCTGTAAAAATTTCACCATGGGTTTAAATTTAGCAAAGCCCATCAAAGTCTGGGAACTTCTTAACATTTTTGTTTGTAACAAATTTTTACAAAGTTCAGCCTTTGAGCCAGGATTAGAAAACATTGAGAAGGCTGTGCTAAATTTAAAATTCTGCTTTACTTTTAAATGCCTTTGCAAGCTGTTACTCCTGAATATGAACTATGCCTTTGCTTTCTGTATGCATAAAGGAAAGGAGAAAAAAAAAAAAAAGATTTCAAAGGCTAAGTGGTTAAAATTTGACAATTAGCTACTGTACGTGCTCAGGAACTTCCCCAGCTTTCCCATTTTCTTCATCTCCTGGGTGGTCCCTACCATCCCTGTCCATTATTTTAAGACCCCATCCCCCCTTTCCTTCATCTCTGCTGTCCCTGTAAAGGGGACCCTCTCATCCCAGTCACCATCCTTCCTGCTGGGAAGGCTGAGATCCATTTGGGAGCCAGCCAGTGATATTCTTTATTTCATATTTGCAGAACCAAAGAGAGACAAGTGATACAGAAAATGACAACTTTCTACTGTGGGAAATAATGCTGAATCTTAAACCTCCCAAAGCTGGGCCCAAGTGAACAGCACAAGGATGTGCTGTCAAGGATGCCGGGTGATCTGTCCTTAGTACTTTTGGAAACAAATCTTTCCTTTCTTCCTTCAAGAACTGGCTACTCAGGTGATGCAAGTCAGTGGATCCCATTCAAAACCACAGTATTTTGGTAATTTATGACGGCTGCATAGCTCTCTAGGGTAAGATGGATATATAGGTGGACTTCTTTTGACATCCTTTTGATAGTAGAAAGCTTATTAGCCTGGGCAGTGTGGCTCTGTGAGACAGGCGGACAAGGAAGTCGTCCATATTGTGCAAAGGGTTTGTCTTAGTGTTGGATCTCTGAAAGCAACTGGAGCTTTGGGTCAAGCTGTACCTACTCTACAGTTCTGCATCACATAAATCAGCATAATTATAGTACTAAAGTACTAATTCCCCTCTTCTCCAAGTCCCAGATGCAATTTGGTCTGTGTAAAGGTCTATGTAGCAGATCTTGTCCTGGATAGGACAAGGCCAGACTTCTTGGGAAATGCATTATCTGCTTTGGTCTTCTGTCATAGTCACTGGGGAAGTATTTTGCAGTTCTGGAAGCAGAAACAGATTCTCCTCAATCACTTTTCAGGGTCTCTATGACATTGTGCCCAGCAGTTCCTACAGAATCCACAGAAATGCATGGCTTGAGTTTTCTTGTCAGTAAGGAGAGTAATAATGTGATTTTTGGAAAGCATGAATAATGCCAACAGTATGGAAGTTGCACAGTGTAGTAACATTCATCTTGAAACAACAGTGTCTCCGCTATGTCAGTTCAGTAGCAGTTTTTAAAGACCATTCTTTATCTTTCCTTCAGAACTTTATTGTCTACAACTCATCAACTTGCAAGCATCCTCAACATAGGCATTATGGGACCTTAAATTGAATGTGAATGTATAAAGAAATTGTACTTAAAGTGGAAATGTCTCAGAATACTATTTCCTCATATACTTGCTATAGAGCACAACATTGGTTTAAAAAGCTTATAACTGTAGTAATTAAGGAATTAATTGCTTACAGGACTTCAGTGTTTTGTGATCAGCCAGTCAGCCCATGATGTCTCTCAATTTTTCAATGAGATATTATAGTGTATTTGCTTAACGCAATTATGGAATAATCCGTGATCCAGTTTCCTGGAACAATACAAACAGCCTTTTCTTCTCTCCATGTGTTCCTGGTTTGCAGCCTAACTTGGAAAGGAGCTTTGTTTGTGAACTTTTGTTTCCCTTCACACTGGGATCCAATTCCAACATACTTTTTATTTGATTTTTATTTTGCAAATGTCTGTGCTCCACTGTCAGCCCAACGTAAGTTTTGTTGAAATCTCATCCCAGAGTTTTATCTAACTGGATAAAGATTAGAAGAAATATTAATTTCATTATATAAAAGTGTTAATAGTGTTGTGTTTGTCTTCCCCATTTTGCTTTTAATCTCTTCATGCAGGTAGAAGATACTGTGTTATCTCCAGTCTCAAATTACTTACCTTCTTGTTGGAGTTTGGACAAAACCAAACCCCTACATCTAATCAGCCCTGTCTTCAAGGCAGATCAAGCTAGATCACTTCTTTGTACTTAGTTCCTATCACCTATTGAAGAAGATTGGGTAAATTTCTGGTTAACCATGTTAGGATAAAACTCTGTATGTACTACCTCATAAGTTTCTCTTCTTTTGTAACCTATTAAACTATGGAAGAGAGAGAGGGTGGGGTTATCTGAAGATATATTTTTAACTTAAATATATTTAAAGTTTTTATATTTGAAAAGTATTCCTTCTCTGAAAGTACCAGGATTCTGCTAATATTTTTATGGGCGGGATATATTTTGAAAAGACAAAGTAATTGGAAAATGTTGGATGTGCTGTAACCACCATCTGCCCCTGCCTTAAATAATGTGCAGGGTTCCATACACACGTTTTAAATGATCCATCATATATCATCACTTACTACAGTACTTCATTCATGTAGGTGTTAGTTTTTGTGTGCAAAAGGTCAAATCTTTTCAAACTTAATTCTGAACGCCTGTGTTTTATAACAACCTAGCTTTTCTTTGAAGCTGGAATATATATTTTTGATATAATAATTCATCATTATCTAGAGGGAAGAAAGAAAGGAAAAAAACACCCATGTTCCTGCTTCAAATCAAGTTGACTGAGGTCTTTTGGTTGATTATTCATATTTCTAACATTAAAATTCCATAGTATGGATGATACGTGGTAAAAGCTGTAAAAGTGGTGTTATTCCATAAGCCCTTGAACATTTCTGTCCTAAAAAAAAGTCAGAGCATTTTAAATGGGAAAGTTGGGAAAGGAGGGAAAAAGTAGTCAGAGAATTATTTGTTCTATATGCCATGTTTTAAAAAATTAATATAAGCTTGAAGTTAGCTCTTGGCATTGCTCGAGCTAATTCTTTATAAATCCCTTTAAAATGCACACTAGACCTGGAACATTTTTTTAGGGCCAAAGAGTATCAGTGTAAAATTAGAAAAACAATATCTTTGAGTTTGTTCTCTTGGCTTCTGGGAGCTGAGTGGGTGGTGAGGAATCCCTTCCTTGTAATAATGTTTTTACAAATAGAAATTTTGCAACAGTTTAAAGAAGGTAACTCAGATGGAAAAGAGGAACATGTCAGTGCATTTCATTCGATTGTAATGCATTTTGTTTTTAAAAAAATCCCTTTCAGAACAGAGAATAAGTGATGAAAATTATCATGGGTGAAATAATGAAACATGTAGGGATTAGAAAAATATACAATTAGATCTGTTAACTTTGTTTAGATTTAGTAACTTGGCTTCTTAAATGTGTTTCAGAAATTTTACACAGTGCTGCCTGTTCATGTCATTATAATTAGGGGTCTCTTGGTATTTCCATTACCAGAGAATGTTTTCTTGCATTTTTAACCTAACATTGAAAACAGAAAAAAAGAAAAAGAAAATACTCAGCTCATTTTCTGACAAGCAATGTCAGAGCCCAGGTGTGAAGTTTAATACTGAATTTAGCCTGCATTCATATTCTGTTTGTAGTGTGTAATGCAATTTTTCAGCATGTAATTTGCTATTATGAATAGTTAGTGCTCAATATACAGTCAAAATCCTTGGCTGTGCCCAGAATTTGCTCAGCTGCATGATAAGGGAGGGACAGCGGCATCTTTCTATTTGCAGCAGTACTTCCAGGCTGGCTACAGACTGCATCACTCCCAAGTTGTTTGGGACCCTTGGGTTCATTCCAGTAGCTGGGTGATATGGCCTATCAAGTATGGCCTGCTTCTCCCTCCTTTTCCAGAAGCTGGGGAGGAGACTGGTGCTGTTCACAGGACTCTGATGCCAGGAGATACCCCTTTTTCTATTTTCAGGTTCTCTCAGCTTTTTTTCCTGTCTGGTTGACCCCCTATATGCTTGTTCTGTAGTGATTTGTTATTTTTTTTATAAACTGATAAAAAGCAGTTTGCATTAAATACCAGTTTACTGTTGGCACCGAGGATCTGGCAATGAGCTCAGTCAATAAAGCCACCATGACAGGTCTCGATAAAAATCTACTGGCTCAACTATTCTGTCTTGTAAAGTAGCACAGCCCTTTCTGAAGACCAGACAGGCAGGCCACACTGAACATTTTCACACCGCTGTTTGGGCCACGGCACACGTGTGCATGGCACACCCAGAGGGTCCCGTATATGGTAGTTTCAGTTTTGCACAAAGTCACGTTTGGCTCAGGTTATTATGAATTTCATTTCTTTCAACTGAAGTTTACTCAGAGGAAGGAAATTCGAAATTCACAACACAAAAAAAAAAAAAAATGGAGAAACTACAGCAGAGGTTATTGCAGGACCCCAATGTGAATTTACAGTCCTGTAACAGAGTCTGACTGACTTCAGTCCCACAGCCCCCACAGCGTGTGATCTGCACTGAAAGCCTGCTTGGAAGGAGTGGGCAGTGGATCCTTCGGGGCTTTCTGCATTGTGGTGCACTTACACAGACTAGGGCTTCACTTGCAATGCCAGCCACAAATTCTGGAGCATAACACTGAGCTGAACTGGGGACATGCCTTGTTCTCTGTCCTTCCTTCTCATCTCAGAACAAGGATCTGTAGTAGCCTTCAGGACCAAACGTAAATCACTTTGATATTCTTAGCCTCTTCCTCGACATTTTGGACTGTGTACCAGATAGAGAAGAGGGATCCTCAAATGCAGGAAAGCCTGCCTGGAACACTGTTGTTGTAAGAAAATTGTATGCAAACTTCAAAACTGAATTTGAAGCAAGGAAAGGGGTATGGTTTAGAAGGATTTGTTGCCATTCAACAGTGATCATAGTAGCCAATTATTACAAGAAATATAAGTGAAGCCCCTTAGAAACCATATTCTTTTTCCTTCCTGACCACTACTAAAACCCAAGCAGTAACTTAATGCACAAAGGATGCATTTCCATTGAGAAACAAAATAAAATGAAGTCATTTTAAGTTTTACCCATTGTCACTTACAATGTGTTTTGCATGTGTAGCAGGACCCAGTTTATTTGATTAAATTATTACAGATTTCAACCTGTAGCGATATCTAATTAATTCTGTACTTTGAAGCATTTAAAGCAATTCCTTACTTTAAGCATTTTAAGATCTGATGTGACCACAACTTGCTGATGTGGCTCATGATGCCTGCAACTCACTCAGTCCCTGTGCCCCCAGCAACTCTTCAACTAGTATAGCAGGAAAGGTCTCACTGTGCAGACACATTAATTAGACTTTTAATTTCCAGATATACTGCAGGTACGTCTATTTTGACTGACTTTAGAGGAACTGAGTCTCTTGTGGCTAGGTTGGAACTGGGAGGATGATGAATAATACCAAGGTCAAGATTACAGTGGAGTGATGGAAAATCTGATTTCTCCCATCATCGAGTTCATAATATTATGACTCATAGTTGGGGGTGGGGGGGAAGGTGGCACTTCTTGGCATGAAGAGAGGAGAAACAGGCAAACCATCACTCCACCCTAAAAAGCTCTCAGACTTGGGAAAGAAAAATGGCACAAAATACCGGTGTCTCTGGAAGTTTGACTCAACACATGTGACTGAGAACATCTGATCCCTGAACATATTTTTCAGGAGAGCTTTTTCTATTTTTAAGATGCAGTGGCCACCAAAGGGAGCGGCCCTGATAAGGTATCAGAAATGTCCATGCAAGATTTCCTTCAGTCTTTGTTCTCATTTTACATCTGTGAAATGAATCTGGTCTGGGTGCCTCACAGAGACCATTACAAAGCCAAGCTCACTAAGAGTGGTAGGTGAGCTGTAAATTGTCGCATCACTAAGTATTATTATAGCTAATTAAAAATAGTGTTATTCTGGAGGCACATGTATGAATTTCCAGGATTTCAGAAAAAGTAATAAATATAAAAATTGGATGTGGTATCAGTTACAGTTCAAAGAGAAATATTGTGACAGCCAAGTGGCTTTTATGGTAGATTGAACTATATTGGTGAAGTGGCTCCAGATTTTCAGGAATATGAAGTTTGACTGTTTCATTTGGCTGGGGAGAAAGGAGGGAAGAAAAAGAAGAAAAACCCCTCCCCACTAAAAAAATGATAAATTCTCCCAGCTCTCTTTCAGTTTCCAGTTTTGAAATCAGCCACTTCATGTAGTCATGTAGCATTTATTTCATTGCAAGAGGTCCTAGATTAGATTAGAGAGTGTGAGTAAAATGTTATTCTAGTTAATTATGGCATTAATATTTGTAAGGTTAATTGATAATGTCTCCAAAGGAGGGGAGTCTGCAAATTCTTTTTATTTCAGTAAAGAGAATTTTAGCAACAAGGGTGAAAGGGCATGTTTATTTTTTCTCTAGGTATCTGCTGATTAGTTAATTAAATAATTTCATCAGCTACAATGACCTCTGTATGTGGCCTGCATATTGGTTTACACTGGATTTCCCATTGCGGTGGCTTTGTGCTGCATTGATTTTGGGTTACAGAAATACCCATTGTAAACTCGATTTCTTATCAGGCCGAGTAGTAGCGTACATCCTCTGAAACCTGTACCTTTGGCAGGGAAACAGAACTGAGCTGAGCTGGTCCTGCTAGCCCAAAGTTCCTGCTTTGTTAAAAGGTTCATAGCAGGTCAGGTATTTTTTCAGTATATTTTTAAAAGCTTGGTTGAGCTAATTTAATTTCTCTTCATTAATTCCTCCCCCCACACCCCCCTTCAGAATAAACGGCCCTTCACACGAATCCAATTTAGCTTCAATATACCTTATTCACACTGCCTTTTATTGCAAGCCACAGTTCAGCCAGCTGTAAGATTGCCCAGCTGCCTCAGGTTTCCCAATTTAGCCCTGGAAATGATTTCAGCATGGCTAAAACTTTTGACTGGCCAATTTGGAAATGGGATTCAACTGGTGAAAAATGTCCCCAAAATGGCCACCAAAAGCAAAAATAAAACCAAAGAAACACATGCACACAAGGAAAGGTGGGGCGTGAGGAGATCCGGCTGGGGATTTTTTTTTTTCCTTGGGGGAAAGGATGTGTATGGGCTACATCGCAGAAGTTGAAAATCAATTCTTAGCCTTGCACTTCTGCTACCCTCTGAGGGACTTCTCTTCTTGGCCTGGGCTTAATTGCAGCACTGATATAAACAAGGGGCTTAGTGTGAAACTCTGTACAGGCAGCTGGAGGTGAACTGGCAGTGAAGACCAGGATTGAGTTTAGTATTGAGGCAAAATAGCTTGGTTTTATCTGGGAGCAATAGTAGGAAGGAAAAAAAGGGTTTGCAGCTGTGTGGTGAGAATGCATGTCTAATCAAAGAAGTCCAAGGCATCAAATGTTCATATTTACACAAGGGTAAAAAATAGTAACACTTCCATGTCTTAAACACCACCGAACTCGAAGCCATGAACAGAGGTCCTGCCATTAGATCTGAGTTGTATTTTACAGTGTCCATGTGTGTGCAGCTCAACAAAGGGTTGATTAAGCATGGGTTTATTGTTGCACTTTTATAGAAAACCTTAGCATGTCTTGCAGTTTATAGAGACAGACAGAGGAAGAAAATGAAAGCCCTTTGGCAAATCTAGAATTCCAAAATAGGCAACGCTCAGAAAGCCTGGTCTTGCAGCTAAGAAGAAAAGTATGCGTACTCACTGTTTTTATATAAATACGTTTTGATCCTGTACATAGATCACAAGAGTTAAGGAGCAGAGCACAAGACTTACTTGCCCAGATAACACTTTGTCCAACAGACCACATTTGTATTTAAGAAAAAGGAATTATTTTCTATTGTTTATAGTAGGATCCTTTAAAAAAAAAAAATCAAACGGCCTTTTAAAATGTGTTATTAGTTGCAAATAACTAATTTACACCTTAGTGAAGGTAAGGACAGGCATATATCTTTGAGGCTAATGAAAGCCACAAGCGTTACCATCAGGAGGGAGAGGAAGAAAAGAACAGGGTTTTTTTTTTTTGTATGAGCATCCTCAGCTACATTCATACTTTTTGGGGGGGGGGGGGAGTGAAATTTTTTTCCCCAACACTCTGCAAATATTGGTAGGATTAGAATACAGCTCTGAAAGGAAAATCTGGTCCATTGGATATTTTTAGTTAGGAAGTGTTCTTTGAATTCCAAAGGAAGGGAAAGAGAATTCTTTATGCCTGCTACTGACAATTTAAATAATAGCTTCAAATGTATGCCTGTATGCATCATTACCTTCACCACATGCACATTTTTGTTCTTCTTTGCCTTCTAAAGCTTACGTTCCCTGTAAAATCTTGGTCACCATCATTTCAGAAGGTCTTGGCTGTAAAAACTGAAGTTCAGGGTCATGACAATTACATGTCAGTCTGTATATAGGTAAAAAAAGAATTTTTAAAAAATGATCATCTGGTTGTGTTAAGTCAGTTAGTGTTTCTAATGGAATGAATTTGTGCCTTTGCCTAATGGTAAGCACTCGCTTAAGTTTCTTTTTTCAGTCAAAGAAAAAAACCTCTTTGAAATTTACAACCATATTAAAAGCCGATGTTCACGTAAATTATTATATCTAAAACAAAGCAGTATTAAAAATCAAATTCCCTGTCTCCTGTGTTTAGTTTTAAACAAATTAGCCTGGGAATGTGTGATGTACTAAAATAAGACAACCTTCAACGTTTCTGTGGGTTTATTTCTTTAGAATTTTACGTGGAACGGTTGTGTGGGTAAGCAGCGTTTATTCTGGGTATAGGCAGAAGTGACTCTGGCTATTGTGCTGCAAGCATGCTTCTTTTTATTATAGTTCAAAGGATTTTGGTAACTCCCCCCCTCATCAGTGAAGAAATGTAATTTTTCAAAAATGTCTAGTATGATGATCTCTGAGTTTTTTCCATGTAATCTCAATTATATGGACATCCAGTGCATCGCTGCAAAAGTGCTGGGGCAATTGACACTTTGGAACAGCTGACTCATACTATTTGCTAACATCAGTGTCGTCTTTGAGAAGCTGACCCGTACAACTACACTGTGGGAATCAACATCTTTAAAATTATTTGCAGATAGTCTGCACGTTTTCAGGGAGGGAAAAGCACTGAGGACAGGTTTTCAAAAGTGCTCATCATCCAATTATGTCCCCAGATGTTTTAAAGATCTTCTCGTCACTCAACAAGCTCTCAGTGCAAGCTACCTACTACTGAGCTGTTTCTGAAGTACGACTCTGCGTGGGAAGCAATTACTGATTGTGCAAACATTTTAGATCATGAAATAGATTGTTTATTTTATTCGTTGCCCGTTCTCTTGGGACCTGGACCAAGATCAGAGCCCCAGTTCTGCAGAAACTCCTCAAGGAGATCATGGCAATCCCTCTCTGGAAGGAATTTACGCTTTTATACATCCAGACTGAGTCGCATGAACATCATGAGACATTTAAATAGACATGGGAAATGGGAAGGAGTGCGAGGAGAATAGGGTAAGAAAATACTACACGAAAAAGTAGAATATAGCACACACGTGGAATAGGGCTGCTGTGTACAGACTGAGGGAGGAGTGGGAGGGGACCTTTGGAAACAGCTATTCGTCATGGGGAAAAAATGTGAGAGCTGGTTTAAAAAAAAAAAAAAGAGGTACTTGGACACTGATGACGACATTGTTGTCCCAAGGTCCCTCTTTCAGCTGCTTGTCATGGATCCTGCCAGCTCAGTTTTTGGCTTCTTCCTCTCAGCAGCTTTTCTTCCTTGTGTTCACATGGCCAAAGGAAACGAGGAGGCTGCTTCACCTCTGCAGCTTCTGAAATGCGATCGCCAATGAACTTTCCTCAGTAGAACATCATATAACGTTCTGTTACATACTGGTGATATTTTGATCCAGTAGCAGCAAAGCAGCAATACAAAATAGTTAGGTATTGTTTGCTTTTTTATTAAAGACAGGTAGCTGCACACTGCAAAGCATTATTCTGAAAGAAGCAGTGTAAGAACAGGATAAAATAGCACTGAATTGCAATCTCACTTTTTAAAATCTAGGTACAAGAAAAGAAGATTCTTAACTTTTTCTGAAAACTTTGTTTAGAGCAATATATGTATATATGTAGCTATATATTTTATTTAAGAATTATGAGTTCTTGGCTTTATGTAATTTGCCACAGTCTTATTTGCCTTTGAATGCTCTTTTAGTTTTGTTAGTAAGTCATTATTCATAATGTTTTTGCCATTGAATACCTTGTTTCTATTACATATCCCTCAAATTGCCTGTGACGAAAGGTGCTGGCCACAAAAGTTTTTCAAAAATTGTGTGCAGAATATTGCTTAGGTGTTAGGGGATTCTTTTTTCCTTTTCCTGTCCTCTTCTTCGAACTGCATAAAATTGTGGACTTTGCTTCTATAAGCACACCAAAATGAAATAGAATTTGGATTTCCTGTGGGGTTCATGTCTGTTTTCCCATTTGTCCTCTTTCTTGGAAGTTAATATTTTGTTCTAGCTGTGAAAGAAAAAAAGGGGGAAGTGGAAAAGCAAGTGTCATTGAATTCTGTGGGCAAATACCCTTTCCTGTCTTCCTTAGAAGGTGTCAAAATATTGGCATTAAAACACTGCTATACTTTTTTCTCTCTCTCTACTGAGGCACACATACCCTTTTTCCTTATCTGTGAAATAGTGTCATGTTATTCTAGAAATGTTTTGAATAGTATCTTGGAGCCAAAAAGAAATGAGAAAAGCAATTTACAAGTCTGTATACAAAATAAATGTGTTCATTTGATTTAATTTCTTATACGTTAAGCGAAGTTTCTTAAAACTAATTGCTAACATAGATTAGGAAGATAACTGTGACAAAGCCAATTGGCATATTTTATGGGAAAACAACTCATATACTTGTTTTTATGCCAAAGGAAAAGGGGGGTGTTATGCAAATAATCATTTATTAAAATTAAACCCTTGTTTGGACTGTCACAACCAAGTTTATACAGACTATTGAAGCATTCAAATCTAATCTCTTGGTTAAGATAACAGGCAGTTAGTTACCTTTTCCATGGGAATGTTATTTTCTGCTTTTTAGTGAATATGTTGATATCATATTAAAATAATTTCTACAAATTGGGGGAGACAGAGAGAGGAAGAAAGGAAAGGAAGTAGTACATTCTTGAGCAAAATGAGTAAAACTGAGTGTATAAAAAAATGGAAGCATTTTTCTCCTATTAGGTCCAATAAATTATTGTTGTAATCTAAGAATGCTTAGATTATTTTCTAAAAGTCTAATTTTACAACAATCTTACATATTATTACGTCTGAAGCTCACTTTTTTAACACAGAATCACAGAAGGGCAGGGGTTGGAAGGGACGTCTGGCAATCATCTAGTCCAGTCCCCCTACTAAAGCAGGATCACCTAGAGCAGGTGAATCTTTTTTGAAACTTCTTGAAATATCTGGAATTCATGTTAGCAAAAAAATTTCTACACAATGAGTTGCTGTTTCATGGTGCTATTTAGTGGAACTGTTCGATACAGATGAATCCAGGTCTTTGCTGGCATTCCCAGCTTTTTTGGAAATGCCATTGAAATTAGTTGGAATGTTACTTGCAGGAAAAGTATTTATCAGTAATTTCAGGGCACATGTGGCTTTTTCTATTGAGCATCTTGTTCACAGAGATTTAGTTCTTTTTAAAGAATCACGAATGATACACTTCTGGAGACAGCAGGAAAGCACGTGACTTTCTGATATACAGGAACAAATAGTTCAGCCATGAAGAGTTCTGTTGTCAATACAGACATCCAGACACAACTGCATTTTTTTTTCAGTACAAGGATGTTAATAGAAGTTGTGAAAATCACTTTCCTGAGTTTGGAATGGGATGCAGCTTGCAAATATGGATGCTGACTTTCAGCAGTCTTCTGAAGGGGCAGATGGAATATGCTTAGTTACCTTCATTCAGAAAATAAGTGTAACAATCCCCTGCATTGCATTTTATTTTTAAAAGAAAGTAGTGCTCTAGATCTTGAATGCTTTCATTTTGGTGTGCAGACTCAGTCTGCTTGTTGAAAAGGTGAGGACCATTCAATTCACGAAATCGAATCCCTTTTCATACCTGAAGTTGAGTATTCAGGACCCGAGGTGCATAGAATAACAGACTGCTTTTGAAAATGCAGAGATGGTTGAAAATTCAGAAATGTTAATTTCTTTACCTTACTACTTTTAAATAATATTTTAAATTAAAAAAAAAAAACCAAAACCAAAAACCTCCCCCCACTTTTTCTGTGCAGTGGACTGTGCTTGAAAAGGCTGATAGGTCTGATGGCTTAATTGTTGGCTTCAAGATTTTCAGTTTTCTCTGGTTCTGATACTGTAGGGGATGGAATAATAATCGGGTCTAGCAATTTGGCATATAGCTAAAAGAAAAAAGAATTAGTTTTTCCTGTTTCTGAGGGCATTTCGCGTCCGGACTAGATAGCATGAGCTTATACCTCTTTCAAGTATAGAGGTCTGTCTGACATTTTAGGCTCTGGCCCGGGAAATAAATTAAACTGTGGAGATATTTGTAACTTTGGCCTCTTCAAGCATAGTTTAGGTAAGGTGCTCAGCCACAGGCTGGGCTGTATTGCCCTCTCTCTGATTAATTCTCAATTTGGCCAGATTATGGGAGGGATAGCTCAGGCTGGTGTTGAGATTCTTTCTTCAGAGTTTAGTATCTTTCATTTTACGTGCCTTTTACCCTTGGCTACATCACTGATTAGCCTTGATAAGAAAAGAACAAAGTCAGCTGCAAAGAGTATTAAAGGAATAACTTGATGGTCTCTGGCACAGCTTCAGGAACCAGTCGAGCAAAATTCTAGAGTAGTCCTGCAACTGCTCACTCTCCATAAAAATACAGTGTTTAAGAAAGCACGTTTTTCTGTAAGGTCACTGTCATTTTTAACATTCCTTCATTGTCTTCTTTTTTTCTTTTCCTTTTTTTTAATTTTTTTTTTCAAATAAAGACTACCCTTATAACAACTTCAGAGTTCATTGAAATCCAGGTTTTGGGTTTTGTTTACGGGTGGGGATTTTTACTGCAGGTTTAAATTTAAAGTCACAGATCTTTGCTGGGATGTGTGGACACATTAAACTGATATATGTGCTAGATAAAGGTGTAGTTAAAAGTGTGGGAGGACTTCATTTTTCCCAGGGTAACTTTTCCTATTTCTCTTTAAAATGAGAAGTAATTGTGCTTATCTCTCTAAAACAGCTTATCTGCAACATAATTTAATTTTTGTCTAGTATATTCCAATAAATTACAGATCCTTATTATTTTTCCAACACAGATGCCCATTATGGCATTTCTAGGTCGTATGACTTCCTTAAAAATTATTATGCTGCTCTATTTTGCCCACTAAGTATTCAGAGCATCCTTTTAACTTCTCAGAGGACAAGTGCCAAATTATTTAAGTATTTAATATTTTATCATGCGTTTACGTTAATTTTTCATTGACTTCAGCAAAGCTTCCCCACACTTCACTGCTAGACCAGTATTTTGAAAGTTAACATTTGTCAGGGAGTTTATGGACAAATGATAAAACTTTGTAGCCTGTAAAGATAAATCTTGAGTAGCTGCCAGTAGGTAAATGATTAACTTCAATTCAAGCAATTTAAGAGCAATCAGTTTGAGGTCAAGTAACTCTGGACAGTGTAGTTTAATGTATCGTCTTTCTTCCTTTCCCTGCAAGTAAACCACCGCTGACTTCTGCTCTCGTCATTTAACTTTTTTTAGTACATTTCCTGTAGATTGTTCCCTTCAGGAGTCAAGTAAGGTACTGCCAGGACTTGAAGGGGACTGGGAACATCAACAAATGGAAATGACACTAATGTGAACCAATGGATTATTTGCATTCCAGTGCTTAAGTTATCACTTAATAGTTATAGGCTCTGGTGGCAAGACTGGACTGTGTTATGTTAGTCTCAGGAACAAATGCTAATATCTTCAATGTTTTCAAATTCCCAACCATATTTGGTCAATTGTGCTAGCTTCGACCCTTGAAGGCTGCCAAGAGTCTTGTTGGCAAAAATGCCACTTTGGTGAAGAAATAACTTCTACCACAACTTTACTTGAAGACTGTCCTCATTTAAAGGGGTATAGTCTCACTGCTTCATGACTCAGTTTTTGTCCTGCCTTTTTTTTTTTTAATTAAATGTGTTCATCTCCTTAATAATGGGTTTAGTGTAAATTATCCTCACGTATTACATGCTTTTCTCTACTTTGAATGTTTTAATCTTTATATAATCCTTTCAGCAGGGAAGAATCCAGTTAATCTGCTCCACAAACTGCTGTAAATTGTTGTATAAATCCTTCTGACCTGCATGCGGATGCTCACGTTCTTCAAAAATAGAGAAAAATTAGGAGTTTCTTTGCATGCTGAGTACAGCAGATCTGACCCAGGCTGTTGAAGCCACAAATTCTCATACATTTAAACTCAGGATTCTCTGTAGCAGCACAGCCATCATTCAGTCCAGTGTCTCTTACGGCCACCAGCCAGCTCATTATGCCTGCTGAGAAAGGATGAGAAACTTGGAGTGGGCAGTTGTGAAATAAATGCATCCTGGGGGGAAATTTCTTCCTATTTTCCCTTTTTTAGAGTTTCATTTATGTCCTGAAGTGCAAGGACTCAAACCCAAACTTTTTTGGAGGGTTGTTATTTTTTCAGTTGTGAGTTTTTTAACCAGCTAACACTGGTCAGGCAATATAAGGGAAGTTGCTTGTTGACACATTTACCATACATAAAAAATTCAGTGCAGGAAGTCAAGGATCAAATAGCATTGATACGACAGAGCTAAAAAAACTCTCTCTCTAAATAACATCTTTGTCTTTTTAGAACGTATAAGGAATTGGGAGTTTTATGTACAAGCAGAATTGGAAATCCAGTATTGAACAAGACCTGAGAATCCAGTCCCGTATCACTTGCATTTCAGCTGGAATTGAATCCGCATGCAAACGGTGCCTCAGAGACCTTGCTGCTACTGCAAAGATCTTACACAAACGTCACAGGTCTTATGACCTAAGAGATACAATGTGCCCTTGTTGGACCCATTTCTTGGATCGCTGTGCAGGGAGTACCTTAATGTTCATAATGAGACCAAAAAGGCCAATGCCATATCAACGTAGATTTGTTAGAAAAGGGATGTTGTCTTATATAACCGCCACACATTAAAGAAAAACAAGTAGAAGCATGAACATCTCTGTGAAAGAAAACTGAATAATTCTGAAACTAGCATGGTAGTTGTGTAGTTGAGAGAGTAGATGTGCCTGTACCAATATACTCTCAAACTGTACAGTGCCTGTCTAACTAATTGTTTTGTAAAGCAATTCTTCCATACAATTAGGCTGCTAAAAATCCTGCAGCGCTTTAGGACTCACACTATCTGTGTCATGCTTTTTACAATTACTATAAATTGACACTGATTTGACTTTTTTACTCTACTTTCTTCCATGTATCAAACTGGAATATGCTTCACGTGATTTCATACGCACACACTTACACAGGCACACGTAAACACTGCAGATTCTTTTAATAAAAAGATAAGCAGGAAAGCAAACAACCAAAATTTGCTGATCCTGTTCTGTCTCCGTTCCCACCAGAGTGCTCGCTACGCCACGCTTGCTGCTGATTCATTTTTCAGCTCTTGAATGATGACTCTTGCCTCATCCCCGCTGTGCCTGAGATGAGAGCAGATGCTCTTGATCATGTGGTGTAATACGAATCTGCAGATTTCAGTTTGACCTGGCAGGATTTCTTATGAAGGCAGTCTCTCTTCTACCCAGAGCTGTGGAAGAAGAAAAAAAAATAATAGCATAGAAGTGTTGCATATGGGGTTGGGTCAGGTTTTCAAGCATTTTTCTAGCTAGGGCACTTCACTTCCTAATACCCTAAAGCCCAGCAGTGTGCTGAAGCATTGAGCACTGACCTGTGCCCAAAACCTGTATGTCCTGGGTTCAGCAACGACTGAGTTAATTTTCCTTTGAGTAGCTGGTGCAGTGACGTGTTTGGGAGTTAGGATGAGAGCAATGCTGGTAACACACTGACATTTTTAGTCGTTGCCAAGTAGTCAAGGACTTTTCAGCTTTTGATACTGCCCTGCCAAGGTGAAGGCAGGGGGCACCCAAAATGCTTGGAGGGGACATGGCCAGGGCAGCTCACCCAAACTGACCAAAGAGATATCCCATACCATATGACATCAAGTTCTGTTTATAACTGGGTGTGGGCTGTGGGGCAGCTGGGGGGCCTGGTGCAGCAGCTGGGGTTCTTGCGCAGCGTTGACTTCGGGGTGATGGCTCAATACCTGCCTGCCTGTGAGAGGCGGTGAATGGGTTCCTTGTTTGGCTTTGCTTGCACGTGTGGGCTGAGAGGCTGAGCAGTTTGGGGGGTCTTGTACAACAGCTGGGGGTCTCGAGTAGTATTGACTTCAGGTGGAGAGAAACGGTGCTGTTCAGCACTTGTTTTGTGTATATATTATTAATATTGTTAGTATTAAATTTCCTTTTTTGTGTGTCCTATTAAACTGATTTTATCTCAACCCACAAGTTCTCGCACTTTCCCTCTTCGGCTTCCCTCCCCCATTCTACCGCGGGGGAGTGAGTGAGCGGCTGCATGGGGCTTAATTGCTGGCAGAGGCCAAGCTATGACACCATGGAGGTTTCTTCAGCAACTTTTTGCAATGTCTCCTGCAAGCTTGTCCACAACACCCATTTGAACACCATATTACTGTGTGCTGTGTTTCATTTCAGCAATGACTTCTTGTGTGCAGGGTGTCCTTCTGATGACTGACAGCTGCATGCAGCAGGACTTCTCACAAATGAGATGCAGACTCTGCCCTACCCCAGCCAATAAAGGCAGGAAATAAACTCCCATGCAGCCACTCCACATTTTACTACTGTAGTTTAGTAGCCTGACTGGTTTCTGCACAGCACTGAGGTAGCAAAGCTAATGTTTTTTGTGGCTGACTGTCCTGAAATATTTGGAAGAAGGTAGCAGAGCAGCCATATCTGATGGGAGAAAGGAACAGGGCTCTCTGATGTATCTAACTAGATGCTAGCTGACCCATTCAAACATGGACCAGCTGGCTCTATGCTGCCTGTGTTGAGCAGTGGGACAAATATTTTCCCTTTCAAAATTGTCTATCACAGCAACACAGGAGAATTTCTTCTCACACTGCACTATTTTCAGGTACTCAGGATTCATTCATATTGATATGAATTTGAACAGATACTGTCCTTAACATCAACAATGCTTTCCACGCACCTTTTGTCTCCTTACCCTGATCTTCAAGATATGGATATTCTAAACACACATAACATCTTGCTATGACAAATATCCAGTGGAGATACCAGTCCGGTAAATTGAGACAAGCAGGCTAAGAAACATAGCAGTGTGCAAAGGGAGAACAGTAGGTTTTGGATAAAGGCAGTGTACTTCAGGCATGTGTGGACTGAAAAATATCAAAAATGTTGCTGAATGATGAAGGCCTGGTTTGATCAGAATAGTGGAGCTGGGAGGGGATGAACAGATTCGGATGTGTGAGATGCTGTTAACGGTTGGGACTGGCCATTTATAAATATTTGAGGGGAAATGGAATAAAAGAGACAGTGGATTTGGGGGAGTGAAGAAATTTACTTTAAAAAAAAGGTAAGAGGAAAATAACTAGTATGATGTAAGTAATGCAAATCAAAAGAGGATGACTAGTTTCAATACAATGGAGAAAGGCTACAGATGTGTCTGATTTGTGAAGAGCTTGTTCTTTGCTCCACTACAAAGGCAGAAGGTGTAGGCACTTGGGCCACGAGGACTACACCAAGTGTAGTTTCCTTAGAAAATATGGACAAGATGAGACACCTTAATTGCAGGGAGGAGACCTTAATCTGTTCTTGTTCATGTATTGGGAAATGTGACCTTATAATGTCCTGTCCAAAGCTCATTTCAGAAGATTACGACTCCATCAAACTTCAGGCACAATTTTGTATATGTCCAATTGTTTTCTATTGCCAGCTTTAAATCCTGCTGCCAGAACTGTCATCGCTAAAACCTGCACCTTGGCTAAAAGGCTTCAGCCACAGTCTTATTTTGTGACAGTTTTTTTTTCTGTGCACTAAATCTTATTTCAGAGGATTAGGCTGGGTTACTGACTCCTACAATCACTTATAAATTGCCATCGATGCAATCACATACCTATAAAATAGAAGTGGCAAAATATGAACTGCAAAATAAAAATGCAGTGATTATCTATGTAAAATATCATCCCTTTCACCCAGACATGGCCATCTACTATTCCCCTCAAACCCTGGGGTTTTCAGCTCACTTTCCTATACAAGCCTGCTACGTTCTGCTTTTAAAGTATGAGCATCTCAAAAGCAAAGTTCAGAGGTTAGTTCTTCTCACCTCAGAAATGCACTTTACATGCATTTGCCAAAATTGTGGGTCTTTGTCAGAGCATGAAGGATTTCTGCCCTAGTGCTTAATGTTCGAATAATATTTTGACAGTTAGTGAATAGGCACCATTGTACTATTAGTCCTGTTCTCCACAGATTAAAAAAGGATTGCAAAAGAAGGCTGCTTGTTTTCCTTGATTACTAGGAGATCAGATGTTGGGAAAAAGCAGTCATGATGATTCAAGGGAAGGTATGTAAAAATATGACTAAATTTTGTGAGTCGTGCTGGAAATTGTTATCCTGATGAAAAGTACCTGTGAGAAGTATGAGGTTACATTCACCGTGGATTCTTCCACTGTGAATAAATAAATAAATAATATGAAAGTGAAGTGGATCTCAAAAATGAGGAGATTAAAAAAAAACCCAACCTCCCAATTTGTTTAACCTAAAAAGAGTAAGTGTTGATTTATTTGCCTTCTTGGTTTTCTGAGCTTTCAGAGAATACTCCAGTTTTGTTTTTAAATTTTTCCTTGAAACTAAAGAAACTTTAACATTTTTTTGTTTGTTTGTTTTATTTCTTTTAAAAAGAAAGCTGAGAGGCCTCTGCAATCTCATGACTCTGGGAGGAAAAGCTCTAAGGAAAGCACCAATGACCCTGAGGCTGGCAACAAAAATCACAACTGTGTTCATGTGCAGCAGCACACAAAATCTGTATTCTGAAGTGTGTGTGGCTTTTGGTCAAACACTTGAAATGATAAACCATCAGTTTTAAAAGCGCCACTTCAAGAAAACCTCTCTTACCTTTTCTCCACTTAGCTCTTCTTCTGCTGAACGCAAGCTGGAGCTTCCCCCCCATACCCAAAGCTGGCTTGTCTAGAAATAGACAAACTTTCTCTCAGAGTATAACAGACTTTATAAATTAGAACAGCAGAATAAGTAATACCTGGATATAAAAAATAATATTGAGGAATTATTACATTAATGCAGTAAAATGATCTCTGGCACAGAGTTCACTAGTTCTACTTCATAATTTCTGAAAAGCTGAGCAGCGTGGCATAAATGCATGGGAAGAAAAGCAAACCTTGACAAAGATGAAGTGATACCAGAAGGGGGGGGGGGGGGGAAACCCAAAACCCATAGAAGGAAAAGGTGCCGGAAGATTGATTAAATGTCAGGTAGTTGAGGACTGCAGGGAACACTGGGAAGTGTTTGAAAATTGTTATATTATTTGTATACAGGTTTGAATGTTTTGGGTTTTTTTCTTACCCAGGTAACTGGGAAATACTGATAAAGTACTTTTGGAACATGGATTCTTGTGCTACAGCTATTCATAAAGGCATTCCTCTCATTCAAACTCCGCGCCTTAAAATAATTTATAACTTTCACTTCCTCTATTTTAAAGCAATCTCAGAATGCAAATTCAGGCTTGAAAATGGAAACATTTTCTGAGAGAAAACATATTTCATTGCATTTTTAGACTTGCATTGTCTCCAGTAAAAAACTTCATTGATTTCTACACTGAAGTGGATTTCAACACTTGTGCATGGTGTACTAAATTAGGCTTTTGCATTGAAAGTCTGATGTTGTGTCAAAAGCACAAGTTAAATCTCGTGGATGATGTCACTGTGCAATTAAAGGCAGAGGTTAACACTCCTCTGTGCAGGTACTTTCCCCCCAAGCTATCTGGAATAACAGAGTTGCTGTAATACAGCTGCGGCGCTGTGGAATGCTAAAGCACAGTCGGTGACTCCTTGCGTTTTAGAAAAAAAAGGACATATGTGTGTGTGGCAGAGAGAGCTTTAATTGCTCCTGCTCCATGCCTGGGAGTGCGGGGGAGCCTTTGCTTGGAGGGACTGCTTTTGAATGAGGGTCCGATAGCTGCTTCTTTCACCCTCTCCTGCCCTCCTGAAATAGAGCAGTCATGTCCAGTTGTGGCAGCACGTTGTGTTTTCTCAGTGTCACCCATTCATCCCCATTGATTAATTTTTGTCTTGCGCTGGGCATAGCTATGTCGTGCTCTCATAGCTGCAGGTACAGCTCTTGGTGTAACGGCAGCTTCAGGCTGTATCTTTCTCTTCTCTTTGACCTTTGTTTTATCTAAAGCCTGGAGTTTCTGAAAAATAATCATTTAATTGCCCCCACTCCTACCAGCTACACAGAGTATCTGCTAATCATCACCAGGGTTTTTTTAACCTGATGCTGCCAGATTATTTTTAGTTCCTACACTCGTGGTACACTGTCTCTGCATTGAAATGGATGCAAACACCCAGGCTAGATTTATCTCACGTGATCTTTGCTTCAGCATCTGATAGAGTTTTTAACTAGGCACCTCTGAAAATAAAAGAGGCAACTCAGGAGAAAGGGATGCATTTACTTTTGCAATGGGATGCAAAAAAGAAAATGCAAAATAGTCACCAGTTGCTGCAAGCTGTTACAAGAAGCCAGGGACTGAGCTGCAGAAGCTGGTCTGAACTCTAAAGTTGGGATCTTTCCTGGATCCTGAGTTAATTCGAAGTGAAAATCTGTTTTCACAGAATGGTTAAGGTTGGAAGGTCTGGATGTCGTCTAATCCAAATGTCCTACAAATGTCTTTGTTTGGTTTACTATAAAGAATAATTATTATGAAGAGTAACCCCAGCTAACTGGAAAAGGACCCCCCAGCTTCCATGAAGTTCATCCTATTCCAGTTGTGAGCTGGGAATAGCAGTTGTGCATGTGACCTGCAGCACCTCTCCTAGCTAGCGGTCACACAGCTCTCTGGGCTTCTCATAGCCCTAAGGACTTACGCAGAGCAGCTTTGAGCAACACGTGCTCTGTTGCACAGGGACACAGTGTGTCCCTCTCTGCATTTCTGGTGATGAGCAGCTTTGCAAGAGAGAAATGCAAACTGCAAACACGTAAACAGCTGTTGGGGGAAGGGGAGGAAGCTTCAAGTAACAGAATCTGCTGCCAAATTCATCGCTGCCATGTGTACTGTGTAATGCTTGTCATCTCAAGTGAGTCATTAAGAGGTTTCCCCCCCTAATGGTACTTTGAAGTGCTGTGACAGCTTGAGAGCATCTATAAATTGCCACAAACAGCCCTCATACTGCGTTAGCTAATTGCTTGCTCTTTGACTTATTAGGAGTCACTGAGTTAAATAATTTGTCACATGTGTGGCTCATAATAAATAATGTGACTAGCCAGTTTGTGAGCTGTTTTGGTGATATATAGTGCCCCTTTTGAATGTTGTCACAAGCAGCTAACAAACATGACCCCACAATTGTCAGATCTTTGTGAAAATAATAAGGCCTGACAGGGCATCAGGTTAAAAAAAAATAAAATAAGCAACTTATCTCCTTAGCTGTAATGAAAATTGCATTAATTTATTCTTCAGGTTTTTAATGAAGCATAAATATATTTTTATTTTTCAGTAGATATTTCAATTGAGTACAATTGTATAGTAGCATATCTTTGCTTTGATTTACATAGGAAAAGTTGTGAAAGAAAAAACAAAGAGGTAACTGTTCTATTGCTGCTGAAAATAACCTGCATCCTCTGATGACGTCTGAAGTGAATGTCCTCTTGGCAAACCATGAGTAGTTTCTGAAAGGTGGTTGTGGGTGTTTTTTAAATAAATCTGATCACTTTCTCTACAGCTTATCCAGATATGCAGGATGTATTCTTTCTGAGCCTCAGTCTTGGTTCTGGTTGGGTATTTCAGGTGACGTGCCTGTCGGAAACTGGGCTGTGAAAGCACAAATGTGGTACTGTTGTAAGCAGTTGTGCACGTGTAATGTTAGAGATGCCTTTAGAAAGAATGTGGTAGAACGGTGACGTGTGTGTGTATATGTGAATATGTTCTTGGCATCCTCAGTTAAATAGGAGTCTTGTCTGATTCCTACGTGGGAGGAGAGTCCCCAACATTTTGCCAAAGAAGCAAATGTGGTTTTTCTCACAGCTAAGAGGTGATTTCTTCCCAAGAGACAGGACTTGTCTTGCACATTTGACTCCTGCTGTAGACTGGATCACTGGGCTGTAAAATCTTCTTTTCCCACAATTGTGCTAAACGAAGAGTGATGAGTGGTGTTTAATAAACCTTACCAGTCCCTTACAAGCCTGTTCCTGCAGTGACCCTTGCTATTGCATTCCTTTTATTTGAACTTTGAGGTGCTCGAGCTGTTAAACTGGTTCCCAGCTAGGGAATCACTTTGTTTTCGGTCATGTTGATTCAGCAGAGCCCACTGCAGTTGCTTCACTTTGAGAGAAGGCTCCCCTTTGCCTGTCCCCACTGAACATCTTAGTGGTCCCAATGGCTCCTTCTAAATGTGTTGTGCTTTTCCCCAGGCCCAACCAGCAAAAGACATCCAAGCCAGGGGCTTGTCGACAGTTCTTTATCCTCTTACATCTCTCAGCGCGTAGGTGTTTTCTGGCTGGTTGGGTGAGAAGTCACTCTGATACGTTGTTTTATCAAAAGGGAGAACTGTTGACGGATTGCACTTATCAGTTTTAACAGAATTATGGTCAATATGCAAAAGAGGCCAATGCTCACCAGCCTTGGGCTTAATTAATGAGCTGATGTTTGTGCCACTTGCAGCGGATCACAGAGAGGGAGGTTCCAGCCTCCAGCCTTAGTGAAATGCCCCAGCGCATTGTGCCTCTGCCATTGGCATTCAGGGGGAGGCCACTGAGCCCGTAGAGCTGCTGGCTGTCTCACTGCGTCTTTTATCTATTTCCCATGGAAAACTGAGAAAGGTGTGTTGATGCAGAAGAGCTTGGGGAATTAATCTGAAAATCTTTCGTGGGATCCTTTCCGCTAGCAGAGGAGTTTATCTAATTTTCAAGGGCTTTGGGAGATTAGTGTTATTCTGAGATAAGACTCTGGGCAGCCCTGATGACAACTAATGGCTACTTACTTTCCAGTGGCTGCCTTACTCCTGTTTTTACCTTGGGCCTGGCTGTGTTTGAGTGAGATACACGGCTGCTTTGCATTAAAGACACGTCCCATCAATGAAGAAACTGAGGCTGGGTTTCTGGTTTGGAACTGAGGAGAGTAATGAAAATGGCTTTATCGTCATTGTTAATGGACTCATTGTATAGGAGCGAAATGCTGGGACCCATGAAGTCAGTGAGATTAAAACTTCTTCCCATGTGGCCTGGGTTTATTTAAGGTTTTGGTTTTATTTTATCTTTTTAGTTTGGCAAAAAGCCCACTTTCAGGCATTCCAAACTTGCTTATGTTTATGAAAGAATGTTCCATAATTTCATTAGCTGAGCAAGTAAACAAATATAACCATGCTGAATGTTCTAGCTGGTTCACCTTTGCAAAGCAGTATATCCAGCTCTTGTAATTTTGACCTTAATTTGGTGCATCCTTCTTTTACAGACTTTTGTCTGTAACAGCTAGTTCTAAATGAGAGAGATGTTTTTAACCAAACCCTAGTGTTTCCAGCTTTTTTTCATTTTTCTCATTAGTTAGGAGTGTGCTTTTTTTTTTCTCTCTCTCTTAAAACCTCAGCATTGAAGTGAAATGATTTCATGAAAATCCCAGTTGTCATTTGGAAGAAAAGAAGAGAGAAAAAGATTATGACACTTAGGGTTATAGAGTGAAACCTGAAAACACAGAAACAAGAAGAACAGGAAAAAACCTCCAACCAACCATAATATATATTCTACTTTTTCCAAATGACCAAGGATAGGGAAGCTTAAAGTGCTGATTTTTCAGCGCATACTCTTACAAATACTGGACTTGTCTTTAGGTTTTTCATCTGAATATTATCTTCACAGTTTATTTGCTAATTTATAACCTTCTAGAAACTTTTAGCTTATTAGAAAATGATGTTTATCAGTTACTGCACGTCTGCTGCTTTCTATGTGGCCTCTATTCCTCGCTCCACCCCCCCAATTTAATATATCTGCATACTTACTTATTATCACTGGGATAACAGGCAATAAAAATGCCAGAAAGTCTAAAGGAGTGAAACAGAGAAGTCACAAACAGCTCCCAGCTGCTATCAGCTTGACTTGTTCCCATTATTGGAGGGTTTTTTTGGTTTGGTTGGGGTTTTCTACCCCCTTAGGACTGCACTTTACCTCACTATAGTTTGGATGGCTGCTGTAATTAAATACCTGTTCAAATCGCCTCTCTTGTGTGAAGAGTGATTTCTCTGTTTAAACCTGAGGAGTCTGCTTAATCCAGTGTAGCTGACTGCAGATGAGGCAAGATAGGAGGCATTTGCACAGGGTGGAGGAGAGGAGTATACCTATTAGTCCAGAGACCTCTATTTGCTTTACTGTTCTCTGTCATATTCGTTAGCTTGACAGGACAAGGTTGGTCCCTTCCTGCCTTCTCTGACCTGGAAAAGGGTGCGTGCAAGGGCAATATAGCAAGGGGCTGCTTTTGTGTGCTGTGCCTCGTTGTGTTCCCTTTATAGTTAAATCTCTGCAGTTTGACAGGTGGAGACATTTTTCATGGTATTTAGTTAATATAAATAGTATGTTCTGGTTCTGAGCTACGTTTTCTACAACTGAATTTTTGCATTTGTAGAAGGCTTATGAATTTGATGGTGACTGGTTTTCAGTTACACATCCTACATTAGCATATGTATTTGTATAGATTTTATCTGTATTCCATTAACAAAATACTTGAAATTTTAATCTGTTGGGCTGCAAAAAATAAAATTCGAGGCCAAAGTATCAAAATTAGAGATAATCTTCAGTAAGAAAGTTCGGATTTGGCATCAAAGTATATCCATCGATCAAGACATTTCGAGACCTTTTCATGTGCTTTTCCTGTTTATATCTGCCTCTAATGTACAGAGTGACAGTCTTGCTAGAATTCAATCTTGCTAGAATTCATTCTTAATTTAGGTTTATATTTTCACAGTTCTATTATGATGATAGACACACACATGCAAAAAAACCCTCCAAAATACCCAATTTCACTAATTTCATGCAAATTAATTGTGTTAAACACAATTTTTATGGCAGGAATAATACAGGCTGATGGTATACATCAGTGAAGGATAACAATAATACTGCCGTTTTGCCCTTTCATTAAAAAAAAATTTATTAGAATATTTTAATATCTAGACTTTTCTAGATTGCAGTTTTGAAGTTTAATACTGAATCAGACCTCAAAAGGTCCCTTCAAATGCAGTCTGTGGTTCTATGCACTAAAATCTTGATTTGAGCCTTGGATTTGCAGCACCTTTTCTTTGTGTCTTGTTACTGATGTTCTGTACAGTTCTGGTGGCATTGTGAAAGCAAAGAGCGGGTCAGGACTTGCACGATAGGCATCTTCTTTCTGTTTGCTTCCTTTACTGCCCACTGCGTTGTGGAAGGGATGGAAGGAAGCTTGTCATTGCCAAAATTTGGAAAATGAAGTAATTCTGTTGTTTGGATTTGAATTTGTGATTTTCTGTCTCTGATTTAATGATTTTTATTCTTGCATTTATTTTTATGGCACTGAGAAGGGACCCTGTACTCAGTTGTGTGCACACTACTGCAGATGCCTATCTACTTCACGTGCATGCAAGGAGCATTTTGGGGAGCACTTTCTTAAAACCGAGAGCAGTTCCTCTATTTCTGGGGGAATGGTGGCAGGATGACCAGTTGGAAATCTGTGCTGTTGTACACAAGAGTCAGTTCGGGAATTTAATGCTTTAGCAAACTTGTTCTTTTTGAACATGTGCTCACATACGTGCTGTCCTCTGAGTTGTTTAACATGCCATCTGGAAAAATCAAGACAAAACAAGATGTACACAGCTTCTTTGCAAGGCACTGCAGTGTGTTCACCATCAGCAGGTCTATCAAAAAAATAATTAAAAAACAAACCTGGAAGACCTTTGCTATTTGTGAGTTGTCCTGACCCTTTCCTGTTTTGCTAGCTGGTGAGTGGGCTAAGAGCACTTTGCTGGAGATTGCTCTTCATCTCATGCAGAGTTTGCCCTGTCCCCACTCACATCTACAGAGCTTTCTGCCCTTGGGAAGCAAGGTCAAGAAATCAGTACTGGCTGAACCCTCTTTCTTAGAAGAGGCTGGGAGTGTTACCAATGCAAAATTGAGTCCAGCACAGAGCATGGATTAAACAGGCTGTTAATTAAATCCATTGAAATGTATTCTTTCAGTCTTGCATAAATACTGGTGATTCAAACTTTAGAACATCATTAGCTGCTGTTCTGATTTGAGGCTACAAATAATAAAACCACCTAAAATGAATTTCAAGGATGTGTTCCTCAGTAGCGGTTTAGTTCCAACATTCACTGATCTGGTCAAACATGACATTTTTAAACTGGACCTCTGTTAGGAAAAAGGCAGCCTGTCTTGATCGTTGTGGAAATACTCCTTTGGCTCCACACCCTCATACCATCTCTTGGTCTCATACCATCCTCTTCATTTTGTGTCTATTTTTGCATATGGAAAACTTACTAAAGAGTCCTTTATTTGTGTGTGTGTATATATATATAATTTTATAGATATATATAATTTATCTGTGTGTACCTATGTAATTTTTTTTGCATGTAGCTATGTATAGAAAAGAATATACATATTATCTATCTATATATAAGTACCTATATATAAATAGAACATCTGGGACCACTTCAGCCTAATACAGTTTATTACAGGCTCAGCAAGCCTAAATCATGGAAACATCATCATACACGTCTTCTATAGATCTTGCTGCAGAACAGCCATGAACCATAGCCATCTCTGCAAACAGCCATAATTATGAGCCATACAAATAAATAGTGAGCTTTTTCTAAATTGTCTACAGTAATTCTTCCGACTGACCTACTGTTAGCATCCTTTATCAATGTATGTAATGTAATTTATAGCACAGCCTAAATGCAACACGGCTTAGGCCGTTTAAAATCATACATTTCAGTACCCTCAAGTAGCCCAACACAGTAAAATCTTTGTTCCTTACAAAATGCGTGCGTGTGTACAGTATATATTTATCTGGTCTGGAATAAGCATTAATCTTTAATTACTGAATAAACATATTAAACAGGTGTGGAATAACCGAACTTTCAACTGTGCAGTGTTTATCTACTAGTGCAGTGGATACCTTGGCTCTGCAGTTTGAAAAGCTTCACCTTGCCATGCCCAGGGCTGAGTGAAGGAGGAAAGGTTGGGAGGGCGGGCACACAAATGCCCCCAAATCCCACATAAATCAGAAATTTCCAGTTATAAATTATGCACCATCATAACATCCCGTTTAGCACGGTTGGCAAGCCAGGGCTGGAGCGTGGGGTAGTTTATAGCGGAAAAATGGCTTTTCAATGGACAGCACACCCTTGGACTCCTTCTCCTCCTAGGCTCTGTGTGCTGGGCTTGTGGTGTGAGGAGATATAAAGCAGCATTTTTCTAGCTGCCTGGTGGAACAATGAGAGCTCTGTTAGCAGGAGCCCAAACTTCTGTAGCCCCTGCCTCACAAGGTTGGAATGACTGCTTAAACCCAGGTTCAAAGCCCTTGGCCTCCAAGTGCTTTAATTTAGCACTATTTTTGCTGTGCTAACCTCTGTTTTTTCTGCTTAAACCATCTAAGGTCTCCTTGTTTTGCAGGGAACCAAGCAGCTCCTTTTTATAATTAGATTAAAGATAATCAAATGAAGACTTGGATATTTTTTAATGTCATTTAATCTTTTTTTTCTTTTTTTTTAACTTTTGCAAAATTGTTTTTTATCACTGTTGCCTAACTTCTTGTAAATTTACACCTTTCCCCCACCCCCCTATATTTCAAGCTTCTGGTTTTCTGGTTTTTAAAAAAATACCATTTGACAGGTATTTTTCAGCATTTTTATTTGATGCCATAAAATAAACCTTTACCAGGTGTTTTTAGGTACGATTCACAACACTTTCATTCTTTCACTGTCAGATTTCCCAAAGCTGGCTGGTGTGAAAATAAAAGAGAAGGCAAAAAGAAGCACACAGAAAGTTTAGCAGGGGTACAAATGAAGTGGAAAAACTCCATATATATGGAGTAAGGGGGTAAGGAGCAACACAGAACTGCAGCTGAAAGAGGGCTGCGCATTAATAAAAGTAACAAGTAAGTGCTGGCACAATTTGCTTCTAGTTTTAAAACATAAATACACGATCCCAAACACAGGCATTATTCAGATAATAATTGCTGGATAGTTTGTTAAAAACCTCTGCTAAGCATTCAGGCTGTGAAAAAGTGCGTAACAGCTGATCTCAAGTTTCTAAAAGAAAAATAGTTTTCAACTTAATTTTTCCATTCCTCCATAATGCACAATTAATATAAACATATTTAAAATAGGAGGGGGAAAAAAATCTTATCCAATACCAAAGAGTCAATTCACAGTTACGTTACAAACCAAAGAAATTGTATGTGAACAGCCACTTCAAAAAAAGGGTGAGGGAGGCTGAAAGAAAGATCATCTGAATTTACAGTGTATAGAATATCACTGTGCTCTTTGTCTAGTCAAAAAAAAAAAAAGAAATTATGCTGGAAAAGACAAGAGGGGACTCACTACATGGGTCTTGACAGGAATCTATTTTACAGACATCAGCGTGGAGAACAAGGTGGAGATCAAATTTCTGATTTGTTAAATTAGTGGATATCTGAGGGGTACTGGCTGATAAGGCTTTTTCTCGTTTTAAAGATGGTGCTAAAAGTCCTAAGATTTGCTCTTTTTTCTTGGTAAGACCATCACCACGTTATTTTTGTTGTGTTCCCTGACTTTCAGTTGTCTGGGTAACTTTCGTATGATTGTGGTTGTGTAATGCGCTGATGTTTAGCTGTTAATTTTTTTTCCTCTCTCTCTTTAAACTGTTCTTGTGTGTTGTATAAAGATCAAAATCATACAGTATCTCAAGTTGGAAGGGACCCGTAATGATTATCGAGTCAAAGTTCCATGAATTTTTAGAGGCAGACACCTTTAGATGTGGGATGTACTGAATGATGTAAAAATAGGATACCGATGAGGGTTTATTTAATCATTATTATTGTTCTAAAAGCTCTGAAAGGTGTCTTCTTTTCCTTTTGAAGACTCATCAAAATATTGGACTCCTCCAAAAATGACTCAGTTCAGATGGTTTCATTATTGACTGGCATATTCTCGTAACCAAAATAAATTGGAAGTGACGTGGCAACATTTGATCTGTGTTTTCCAATGTAAATATATTGCCTTAAAAACAAAAAGCCTGCAATGATCGTTTGAAATACCTGATTGCAAAAATCAGTTATCACAGTCTGCTTCATTAAGATTTAGAATTTTTGGGCAGTAATTTCATAAAGGAAGTATAATATTAAAATCATGAACAGATGTTGAAGGTGTTTACCTGTCACAGTCGTCACTCGTGTGATTAGAGGTTGCAGTTCTTACTGCAAAGGAGCCCATCAGACTGTAACAGTGGGTGTGTGCACTAAAGATACTGTGTTTTATACTCATACCCAGAAAATGGGAGTGGGAAATGAGCAATGACTAGAATTAGAAAAGAAGAAAAAAAGAAAAAGAAAAAAAAAAAGGATTATTTCCCTGAATTACTCTTGGAGATAACACAGTAAAAATGGCTGGGTGCTGGAAACAGGGGTAGGACTACAGTTTTGTAGTCCATAAAGCTATTATTTAATGCTGTAAATCAAAATAACAGCAATTCAGACATACCTTAACATATTCTAAAATTCAAAAAACTCATACAACTGTGACTTGAGGGGAAAAATAAAGTGAATGTTATCTTAAAAGATGGGTTAAGTATTCCTGATTTCTGAGATCACAAGGAATCTTTAGCCAGCTGGAGCCTTCAGGTTATTGAACGATTCTAAGTAGAAATATAGATGACTCATGAAATAAATAGTTGTCTTCCTCTTAATTTTTCATTTATAAGGCCAACAGTTCTTACATTTCCTGAGGCACTCTGCATATATTATAGAGGTAGTATGTTAAAATGATCTCGCCTCATTTATCCTCCCCCACCAAATAGTTGAGATGTAACTTTCCAAAGAAAACATCTGAAACATTTAATTTTACCTGTCACTTTTTTTTTTTTTTCATTTTCCCTGTTAAGAGTAAAACATTGGGCTGTACATTTCTAACGGAGGGTTTTCATGTGAAGGTTAGAATAAACAAAAGTATGATTTAACATTCAGAGACTAGAAGATGACTAATGGGCAATTCTAATTCATTTTCCAGGTTTCTAGGTACACGTAGTTGAAAGCTATAAAGGTAACAAAGGTTATCAAGACCTGGAGATAAGCTTTAGAAGTTGTTAAGTTTAGTGTCTAAAATCAGAGTTTCCTCATTTTTCTTTCTATTATGCGAAGTAGTAATTCCTTGGATTTGCACTATTCACACTGTCAAGTTAAGACCACGTTGTGCTTTATCTTATTCAAGGAATAGGGTTTTTTTTTAATTAACTTGGTTCATCTAGGAGTATTTTGTATTGTTATCCATCTAGATACCGTACACACACGCTTGCATTATTTTGCAGAACCGTGTTTGAATATCTTCTCTACCATCTTGATGAACTTTAGAATTTAAGTAAAGCCTTTTTTGTAGGTTGTATTGGTTTAAGTGTTTTCTACTCATCCCTTTACTAAAGTCATTTCCACTCAGCAGCATTCAAAGTGTAGGTAAGGGTGGTCTATTGGCTAATATTATTGTCTATTATGGCCACTGTGCTTCTGCTACAGGCAGATGCCACTCTATCAGAATCCATCTGACTTCTCTGAAATATCCACGTTAACATGAACCCTCAACAGATTAACTTTTCTAATGTCACACAAGCAGGAGTGATTGCGCTCTGCTAATCATACAGTAAATTACTTTTACCGAGTCCCAAGAGAAACTGGAGTAGCTATTTTAAAATAAAAGCTTTTATAACTAACTAGCTGTAGAAAAATGCTGTCCGATCAAGTTTTTGGAACAGATAATTCCTAAATACATGCAATCACACATAGGATACTTCTTCTGTAGAAATATTTTAAAAGACTGATTCTGAGACATTTTGCTTGTTATTCCTCTTGTAACTGGGTTCAACCTGAATGAATTAGATTCAGCATTAGTCAAGCTGATTTCACAGATAAAATGGACTAAACTTTAAAAATTACTATATAAGTCTGAAGTCTATACTGAAATTGATTGGCATATCTCATCCCGCTACTTTTTGCTCATGCTTACTGTATATAGTGAAGGAGCCACTGAGCTAATGTTTTTATTCTGTTGCTAATTTATTTCACTTATATATATATATATATATAGTCACTGCAATATTGTTCCATTAGCTGGAGGTTAGTTAAGGAATCGATGTACTTTCAACCATTATGGAACACTGTTTTCTCTGCTGTCACATATATCGGATGAGTATTCTGTAGGATTGCCACTCTTTCATCTCATCATCACTGTGTTCCTCCTCATCAGTTATTTTGTGAAATCCCGATTCAGCTCCTACTTAAATCCTACTAAGCTGTCCACTGGAAAATTTTCTGCTGCATCTTGCCTAAGGTTAAATTGGTTTACCTTTTTTTCTTTTTTCTTTTTTTTTTTAACATTTTTGTCCTCTGTAGAGAAATCTTTCCTCTAGGAACAGGTTGGCAGAGGAAGATGGTTGGAAAAAAAGCACACTGTACTTCACTGCAAATATATGGTGAAAGGAGACTGTCCTTATGCCTGGAGGAGCATTGGGAACATCTTCAGCAAAATAGGCCTCTTGTACTAGAGTCTTGGTACCTTCTTGCCCTCTGCCCCCATTTGTTTATCTTCTTTAGGCTGGATTCGGGTGTTACTTTTGTTGTGGAGATGGTGGGATCCATCCCCAATGGAACCGCAGGCTCCTTGCTAAGATATTCCTTTCTTGTTCTGTCTTAGCAGAGACACACAGGGGTGGCCTAACACCAGGGAGACAGGCAAGAGCAATAGAAGTCAAACCTAAAACAGCTTGGGCTGTTCATTACTGCTCATTACATTCAGCACTAACAAAGTGAGACTATTTTCTTGTTACGCATTGGAAAATGGAAAAAATGCACATTACTTTCTAATGGACCTTGTAACTTTCTCTGGCACACTGACCTGCACACTCTGTCTCAATGAGATGGGGGATAGCCAGTGAAATCCTCAAATTATAACAAGTTGCAACATGCAAAAGCTATTTACAGCATGTAAGAAATTTCCATAAATTACTTTTTTTATTATTATTGCTTACTGCTTGAGCACATTACACAGTTCTCATGCATCTGTGTGCCTGCACAGTAGCCCTCATCAGGGATTTCTCTGGCTAGGGAGCATTGCCCTTCGTGCTTAAACTTTGTCCTCTGTCTTCTAATCCCAATTTGATTTCTAATAATTGTAACGTTACAACAGCTGCAAAAGTCATGATGGGTTTTGAGGTTTTTTGAGTAAGAATTTGCCTGATAAAACTGAACTGATTATTTTTTGCTTTGCAAAATTTATAGACTAGGTTAATTTTCAGTTTGGCTTTATTACATAGTTGTTTATGCTCTGGATCAATCTCCTTCCCCCACACATCATATAGATACATTCCCATACAGTAATGGTATAATGTTAGAAGCAGTGCCTATAGTATTATCCTGAGAGAGTACTATGAGTCCTCAACTTTGTCTTTAGCCTGCACCTGTGCTCAATGCGCTCCCACTCCACTGACCTGAATGCCTGTTTGTGGATTCAGATTTTCTGTGATACACTCAGATATAGTTCACTTATAGATAGGTCTGAGCATGAGCCCGCTCTCATCTTATTATTAATTTCTAGTTTGAGACAATAAGTATTTACATCATTTTTTGTGTGTTGTAGTGTTGTTTGGAGGTTTCAGTTCATAGAAATGGTGACTAGAGTTTGGGATGGCCATATCTTTTCTTCTAAGAGATGCTTTAGATCTAATTTAATGGACTGGTTTCTTTGATTTTAGCTTTCCACATGTGCAGTTATCCCATTAGAACTCCACCAGAGTCAAAGCTAGTCAGAGAGCAATAATTTCATTTCAAGGGAAGGAAGAGGAGCTTTGGGACTTGTGTTCATTTTGATGCTGAACTCTTCTCACACCCACCAGAAATTCCGTCCTGAATATTTTCATGGAAACAGATGCATTTCCACGAAATGCTGCTTTAGAATACCTTTTCTTTTAAAGAACAAGTAAGTTTTCTGGATGTGTAGACTTTTATTAAGCAAAGACTACATGCTAAAAATGGTTCCTGCACCATAAGAATACATTTTTGTATGACTGCAGCACTGAGCAGTGTGAGTGGGCATGAGGGAGTCTGTTTCCAGTGATGCCAATTCAGTGGAAACCCTGAACAATGGAAGATGATCAGTATTCCCAAAAGCAATTCTCAGAAATACCTGAGATCTGTGGTATGCTTGTTGCTATGTAGTTTTTGCTAACTGTAAAAATAAAGAAGTAAATACTAAGTATTTCAGAGAGCCTGTCAAGGAATACTTACGATGTAAAGAATCCACACACTGAACTTTGCTCCTTGTGTTACTAGCAGTCCTGAGCTAAGCTATTTACTCACTGTTAATGCTAATGCAAACGTTGCCCGCCTTATTTACCTGTCTACTGCTTATCAACATCTGAGAAGTATCCCTTTTTCACTAGTGCCCCTTGACTCATTTGGTTGACAGCCTGATCCTGCCTCAACTCCAGCCACTGAACATTGCGGTAGCTGTTCCTACCACTTGTTTTCACGTAGGCAAACCCAGAATAGGTTTTTTTTTTTTGCTGCCTTTTACTTTATCATCCTTTAATTTCCCCTGATGTGATTGTGCAACACTGTTTACTTAGTGACAGGATGCCTTGTTGTGACTAAATGTTGCCCGGATCCTTCACTTTGCCAACAGCATGTTGTGGAGCAGATTTGGTCACCAACCAGACAGGGGAGGTGATTGACATTGTACATGAAGTCCGGGGAATTACTTTTAAAACAATATGTATATATTACAGCAATAATTTATAGGCTTCTAACCAACTAAGTTAAAGCACTAATAGTATATTAAACTTGTTGACTTTTAAAAAAAATCTGGTTTTATTCAAGGTTCTTGAATAAGACGGTTATCTCTTTACAATGAAAAATGGCTATACTATAATGTAGCAAAATTAATTTTCTTCTGTGTTTTAATTGAAGTACAGCAGATGATCAGTGATCTAGACAGCATCTCTTTTGAACCTAGCTAGAGACTAGTTGGCTGTCTTTGTGCATTAGAAGTGTCTTGAGAACTTCAGAAGTATGGATTTTGTGCAAAAATAAATAGCAAAAATAGTCATATTTTGTTAGTGGCCAGAAGCAATACAGGTTTTCAAACTATACCAGGGAGAGCATTTTCTGTTTGCTGCACCGTTGATAGCAGTTATCTTGATAATTAGTGAGTCTGCTGTTTTCTTAAAGACGTTAAAGACATTTCAGCAGCCTGGCAGAGTGTTTCCTTATTTTCCTGGCTTGATGGATTTATTATTTATTATCCACCTTGAAATCCATTTTTAAGTAATTATTTCATTGATGGCCATTTATCCTAGCTGAGAATTTGTTGGGAGAAGAAGTTTCTGCCAGCAAAGCCCAAAATAGCCTTAGAGAGTTTGTGATGCTAAGTTTGGTGGTGCAGTATCAATATCCACTTGCGATTTCCTAGGTGAGGTCTGTGTGTAGATGTCAGAATGGATCATGTGAAACTATGTCGGTCAATTAATCACTGCCAATGAGCCATGGCGTGCCAAAGCTCCATTTCATAACGGCCTCCTTGTTAAGTTTGCAAAATCGAAATCCTCAAGCCAGACCTCCTCTTTTAAGACCTCCAATACAGGCTACAGAAACATTTGCAGGAAAATACATTTACTGCAAGAAATAAATGTGGCGGGCTTGTAGGGTTGATCTATGGAAGGAAGGCGTGGGGGGGAAGAAAAATGTGGGGTTTAGCATGATAACTTGTTCAGTAGAATTGATTATACTGGGTAGTTCCAGAGAAAGGCTTCTTATTTTAATATCAAATAAATCCATATTAAGCAGTGCATATAAAAAACCTCAAAATTAGTTGGAATCCAACATTTATGTTACGTAGCAATGATGCTATGAGGGAGAAAGTGTCATTTGTGTTTTTTACTTCTCCTGCCTTATCTGTTCCTTTGTCCTGATCTTACCAGATGCAAAAACAGGGTAAGAGAGGTAGGGAAAGTGAAAACTGAATAGTAGCCTGACATACTACCAAAATAAATTAAATTCCTGTGACAAGTAAGTCATTGTTGGGGGGGGGGGGGGTGCGGGGGTGTGAAGGGGGAAGGGAGGGTGTCTTTTACTTCACTGGCCCATTTAGGAAGTTTGGTCACTGGTATGAAGCCATACAGCTGCACACAATATAAAGTAAGTTTAACAGCATATTTGGTGAGTTTATAACTTCCCCGGGGCATTTTAACATTAAAAATAGTGATTGTTAACCTGGTCCATCTGAACTTAAATATGAGCTTACTTTGCAAGAAATGAGGGGTAACGTCTCAAGTACTTTTCTTTGTGTTTTATTATTGCTTAAGGGCTTACATGGCTTTATAGCTGCGTTTTGTCTGTTTTTGCATTTTATACTCAACAGGGATATTCAAGTCCATGGCCTGAGTAAGGATGACAGTCCCAGCCCTCAATTAGAAATATGTTCTTTTATAGTCATCACAGATACTAAACAATAAACAGTATAGTATAAAATGGCAGTTGTATATGACTTTGACATTAGCAGTAAGTCCATTACATGTGTGTTATCTCTCTGGTGACTAAAGATTTTCACAAGCAGTAAAAGCTCTTTTTAAACACCAGTGTCTCAGGCTGGCAGCCAAAAACACACCAATGAATATTGAAAGGCAAATGAGAAATTGTGCTGAAAAGAATTACAATAGTCTTATAGGATGAAGTAGATTACAGGATGTTAAAATGAAGTCCCATTTAGAAAAGCACGTTTCTCTATGTATTTTGGACAGTCATTAGAGGAAAAAATCTGTTTTCAGATGGGTATGCAACTGGAAACACACAAGTTTTCAAAGTCATGAGTCAGAATCAAAAAAACATGACTACGCTTGCTTAAAGATGAGGAGATTTTAAAAATAATATCACTCAGGGTCTTCTTACTTCTCACTCATTCATAAGCTTTTAGGGTTTATAGCATCAAGAATGTTTCTGCAAATGTAAAACCCCAAAGATTATGTCTTTTTCTTTGAAGACTGAGATTCTTTCTTACTTGCTTCTGGAATTGGGCTTTAGATGAAAATGGTAGCATCCCCAAATATTGCAATTACAGCTAGAAATTGGCAGCATTGTGGAGGTGCAGGAACCAGCGGGGGTCTTGTGTCACATTGCACGCTTCCATGTAGCACGGGCAGAACTGGTGCTTCTCCATCAATGCTCCTCTCCTGAGACGGTCCCTTTCAATACTGAACAGCAATGGTGTGCCATATGGCTGGGGCCTGGTGCTCGCTGTTGGTAGGTGCTCCTCCCATAGTGCAGTTACTGTTCCATTTTCTGTTTTGGTGCATGTAACTGATTGCTAAGCACCTAAGTGGTGCAATAATGGCAGAATTAAGCCACCCACGCCCCTGTCCTGGAACTTGTTTGCAGTCTATGGTCAGTCTATCGAAACCCAGTAATGGTTATTTCACTCCTGTTGCATGAAAATCCCAGTCCCCAGAATTTACAAAGGTCTCAGAATAGCAATTGTGAATTTTAGGGGTTATATCTATACGTATGTGTATGTGTATATGTACACAGTTCCATGTCTGTGTGTAATTTATGTTTATAGATCAGAGCTGGTTTGAATGGATAGTACGTGATTTGTGAAAGTAACAATCCCTGGCTTTCTTTTTGACTTGCTGTTACCACAAGAGTTGAGGATTGCAATATCACTTCCCAAAGCTGCCAGCTTAAAAAGAATATTCTATTCTGTGTTATATTCCATGTGGATGGTAAGAAAAGAAAATATTATTGTGTGTGCACACCAGCATCTGGAGCCTATACCAGTAAAGACAACTATAGGCCTAGACTTAAGTTTAAGTAGAATCAAGTTTTGGATGAGAATGTGGCTTATAGCTTCTTTACAGGGAAAGCTCTCATAGTGTTGCAAGTATGACAAATAATAATTCATCTTTAAAAATATTGGAAAGTTGCTGGTGCATGATCAGAATTACCACCTACCCAATTCCCTTTGATATAAACACATCACTTATTGATTTAACTGTCTTTGATTTTTTCTAGTTATATGGAATACCCAAGCAATTTGAACTTAAATGTGAATTTCAAGCCTGTGGCATACCTAACTACTTGGGCCTGTTGAAGAAGTTTTTGAAGCAATGATGCTGTGAAGGGTTGTGTGAAGAAAACGGGCCAGGCTACAGTCCTCTCCCAGGCAGTGTGGAAAAAGACATCCAGGCTTTGAATGAGCTCATAATAAGCTGCCTGGCCAAAGAGAGGATGCACCAAGTTAGGGGTACATTTTGCTGAGTGTGCATCACGTGTTTGAGATGCTCATTTCTGTCCATCTATTTAGCCTATTCAAGCCGTCATCATTTCATGTCCTAAGTGGGACAACTTTTTTGTGGGCTTGGTAAATGTGATGTACAACATGATGTACATCCACTCAGAATGTTTCTGGGAAGATCATTTCCCTGGGCTGCTGATTTCAGCTTGTCACACATGTCTTTGCTGGCTCCTTTTCCTCTATCGCATCTGACCAGTGTTACTTGTCTTCACTTCACAGGCCTTTCATATCTTGTATTCACCCTATCTGTCATCTCTCCTTCATTACTGAGTGGCCGACTCCTGCCTGCAGCCAACTTCCAACACCCACAGTCAGCACCCACTCCTTAAGTTTTTGGACGAGCACCTCTTCTCTTCTATGCTACTGGTCGGGCTTGGGAGGAGCCCCCTGTAAACACTCTCAAAGCTATTTCATCACTGCTGTGCATCAAATCTGAGACTGTGATGCCAACAGGAATCTTCACAATGGTTAGACAGCTAATTATCTGTCAGGACAATCAAGCTTGTTCCTGCATCCTTCTTCCAGCACTGACACTTGAAGAAAGCTCTGTATTGGTTTCATCTCTTTGAGACCTTTGGTTTCATGTGTGTACTACTACTATGGCAAGGGTTGTAGCCTGGCCAGGCCAGGTCATGCCACAGTAATACAGATGCTGTGGTTGCGTCAGGGGATTCAGTCTCAATCTCAAGAGGTGCTACACAAAATATTCCTACCATCCAGGTGCTCTGTTGGCAAATGCACCTGTTGCCTCATTGTCCGTTGCCTCATGCCAGCCTAAATGTTCCTTGTGAAACAGTCTGCATGTCAACGCTGCCTACAAGGCTCTTGAGTTAAAGAGCCTCACAAATTTGTCTGTAGTTGGATAGAGTAGATATGAGGAAAGACACATACTCAAGAATGAAACTGCTACCTGTGTAACTCTTGATTTGTGGGACAACAAGAATAAAGACTTGCACATTATTCAAAACACCAAGCCTAACTGGCAAGGTTCATCAGCTAATGGCCCTAGTTTCCTAGACACGCCACCATGGCTCTAGTTCTTGTGGACTGGTTCATCTGCCACCTTGCAGCACATTAGAGAGCACAATCAGAAAGCCTAATGAGAAAGGCAAAGGAGAATGAGAAAGATGTGCTCATGAACCAAAGATTTCCAACTTGGATTTGGTATGACTACCCATTATGTGGGTCAGGATGGTAAAGTCCCAGTCTCTCCAGTGTCTACCAGAGTGGACTTAGCAAATCATTTAGTTTGAAAGGGATCTCAAGAGGTATTAATCCAATCTCCAGCTTAGGTCAGGGTCAACACTGACTTCAGCTCTAGTTGTTCAGGGCTTTGTGCATTTGGAACTTGAAAACCTCTTAGGACAGAGGTCATAAAACCTCCCTTTGTAACCTGTTCTTGCTGCTCATCTGACCTCATCCCAGAAATTTTTCCCAGCTCCTGCTGATTATCTTGACAGCCCTCCATTGGACTCCAGTTTTTCAACATCTTCCTTGTGCTGTTGGACCCAAAACTGGACATAGCATTCCAGATGCAGAGTAACAGGTGCTGAGTAATGGGGTATTATCACTTCCTTTGTTCTACTGGCTATAGGACTTACAACGTAGTCCTGGGTGCTGTTAGACTTCAACACTGCCAGGGCACAGTGCTGACTCATGTTCAGCCTACTGGCCACCAGGACCTGGGGTTTGTTTCAGCAGAACTGCTAGATAGCCATGCCATATTTTAACAGCTTTTTAAACTGTTCCATTTGTATCTCACCTTGTTGACTTTTACAAGGTGGTTGGCCCATTCCTCTAGCCTGTCCAGATCACTCTGAATGGCAAAAATTATCAACCATTTCCCCCAGATTGGTGTCATCTGCCAGTCTGATGAGGGAGCACTCCATCTCCTCCTCCGACTCACTGATAAAGATAATATCCCAGGGTTTCAATTTCAAACGTTTCATACAGTATTTCATGCATGCTCATTTCCATAGCCCTGTTTGTAAATCATAAAAGTTCAGTAAAAGTTGTATTTTTAAAAGCCATGGGAGGTGAAGAGTGAAGGTGTATAGTAAGAACTCTTTGATCAAGTAAGGTCAGGTTGCCATGAACAGTCCCAGTCCTGGAGCTGACCTAACATTTTCAAATCATACCATGTGTCTGAATGTTAGAGAGGAAGCAGAATTCCACTTTAAGCTGAGACCATCCTATCCCCTTAATTATGGTCTCGTAGCTAGCCATAATATATGTATATACATACAGACATATATGCACATAGTTAAGTTTTCCTGGAAGAATGTGTCTTATGGCAGGAACCCTCTGCGCCAAGCTTCTAAACTGAGTGAGGTTTTCCAGAAGAGTGACTGACCTCCGAAGCAGGGTTTCTAACATGAAAATGCTGACATAACCTTTAGCTGTAGAGCCACAAACAGCTTTGTTATATTACTTGTTTCTAGCTCATGTCCTTGCTCTGGAAACAGTGGTGGCATTGTCTGCTGCTAATCGTGTTAAGAAGTAGGGGAGAGTTGGCATTGATATCAGAAGGGAAAAATAATTTAAAATTAAAAATTCACCTTACGTGAGTCATAAAAACTCAAGGGATTTTTAAATGAATGGCTTTAGTTTGGGTCTATGTATGTGATACTCTAATTTTATTATTTTTTTTACATTACACATATATCAGATGTAGTAAATATTCTTTATCAATCTAATATATTTTGAGTATTTTAAGCCCCCTTACATTTATAAATCTGACTGGTGGACCTAATCACCTTTCTTACGTGCTGTTTTTCCTCAATACTTTATGTAAAGAGAAACCAAAGCCTCACACAGAGTTTCCACCTCTCATGATTTTAGTGGGAGTCTTGCAATATATAATGTTTTCTTAAAGCCCCAGCTCCTGGAGCTAGATGATTACCTCAAGATCTCAGCTTTTTTTCTTTACAGCCCTCGAGATGTCCAAGAAAAGACTGCAAATCTGAATGCTAAAAGATCAAAAGTAACAACCAACCAAAAAAAAAATCTAGGAACTGCAATTCTGAATGTTTTTATATGGCTTTTGCCATAAAGGCCTCTTTTAAAGGCTTTCTGTGGTAATACTTTGAATATAATAAATCTGAATAGAACTGCTTGGAATGCAAATTGCCACCAGCGCTCCAGTTATTAATGCTGTCACCTAGAGGTGTGCAAAGCAAAGTCCTAGGGCTCATTGATTCTGATTTGTATATTCAGAGACAGATGTGAATACTGCTTTGGGAATTATCTTTTCTAGATTGTCCCAATCGTACAATCTCGAAAGTTCACTCTTTCGTTTTTTGTTAACTTGTTTTATCAAAAACTTCAGGGTTTGTTAACTTGTTATAAAAGCATTTGAAGGTAATTCGTAACATTTTAGAGTAGTGGAAAAGTTTGGTGGTTTTTGGAAAGGTCCTAAACATTGTGAAGACCCCTTGGTCTTTTGCTTAAGTGTCATGGTGGCTGACACTGTCATTTAGCCTTGCAGTGGATTGTGCCAATGGACGCTGAATCTGAAAGATACATAACACTCACAAGCTAAAGGCTTCTGTTGAGTGTGCCCTTACTCTTGTTTTCTTTCCAGAGGTGCTAATTTCCAGAGATAAAGAACTGATTGCTCCCAGTGAGAAATGCAAAGGACCTTGCAAAAGCTATTAAGTGTGGGAAATTAACAAACATGGGAGGCAAATGGCTGAATATATGAGTTTCAGTCAATTAACTTTTTAACAAACAAAACCTTCAGTGGTTCCCCACTATTCCAGCTGTTCTGCATTTGGTGGCAAGATAAGTGTTACTTAATTTTGGCCCGAGGAGGACAGAAGGGACTTTGTATGTTTTGCAGCAGTTATCTTTTTCATGGCTGATTAGCTTTTTCTTTTCTATCAGCCTAAGAACATTATTGCCCCAGCCGTGTGGAAAATGTGGGTTAAAACAGGCATCTAACAGAGAAGTCTCATGGGAGGTGCCATCTGAGCTGTACAGCGCAGAAACAAGTGCAGGTAAACCTGTGGTGTAACGTGTAAGCACAGCCCAATATGCACCATGGTCTCCCTCCATGGCGCAGCGGTAGGTTATCTTCCCTTTGTTGGGTACCATCCATCTTGAGAGACTGCCCAAGTGCAGGGCAGGTACTGCAGGGGCTTGTGGTTCATTTCATCTTGGAGCCCCTCGCAGGAATAACCAGAAGGGTTCATTCTCTCTTTGGGATGGAAAGACAGGTAGCTAGATGCAGTCTTTAACGTGTAGCCTTACCAGGTTCCCAAGGACTGAAGAAAGTCCAGGTAAACAAAGGTTTATGCCTTCCATGTGTTTCTCAGTCTCTGTACTTTCTGTCTGTCCCGTGCAGTTTTAATGGATTCTGAAATCTTGCGTAACCCGATCGTTGAATGAGATGATATTCCTAAAGACATCAACAGCCAGCTACTGAAAAAGCTGGCCATCATAAAACTGCTTCCTTTTGTTCTTGGTTAATAAATGCATTAATCATCATTCAGAAGGGGGGAAAAAAGAGAAGGAAAAAAGCGCCCATCTGTTACAGTAAAACCATCTGCCCTTTATTTCTTTTGTTCAAAGAAAAAGACATAAAATTGAAGTTCCTTTAAAATTTTCCATGATAACTGTTCCTCTACTTTCTTTTTCAGGTTTTTCTAATTTGTACAAAAGAGACTTTGATTGATTGAAACCCCCTAGTAAATCTCGAAGTCCTTAACCACTTACTGCTTGCTTGATACAGCATTTGCTGTTGTTTATAGTCTGCTATCCATGGGATTGGTTTTCGGTGTAATAAAGTACTAAAAATCTCATAGAGTTGGATCAACTTGGGTGTTCTGCGGTTAGCATGGTGGTTGTTATGCCTAATTCCCACAGCAGAGAGGGGGAATTAGGGGGAGCATCATAAAGAACAAAAGTTAGTGGATTGCCAGCTGAGTAAAGCCCTCACTGTGAACAGGTTTGGGTAATAGCAATATTTCTAAAGGGGAGGGTAATGACACTTAAGTGAGGTTGGTCTTAGTAAGCAGTTGCAGGTCTGGATCCAATAATGTATCATTTACTGCGTCTGGAATAGATCGCTTGAATAAATTAAGTGAACTCTTACCCTGCTGTGAGCTTTCTTGCTGTGTGCTCTGTGCTTATTAGCCTCCTAGCCCCTAGTTTGACCCTGTTCCTTTCTTAAATTAATGCATCTCCAATTCCCTAATCTAGCCCCCCCCCCCCTTTTTTTTTAATCTCATGTTTCTTTGTTTCCACCCAACTTGAGGAAATAGCTGAGGAGTTTTCAACTGTTTACCCAGAGGCAAAATTAACAGGTGCATTCGGGGTTGTGAGGCTCATCAGATGCGCTGAGAGTTTGGCTCAGCTCCCACTCTGATAAACAAAACCGTATTGTAAATTAATTGAAAGCCTGACGGAGATGAAAGTATCACTTAACACATAGGTATAGTTTTGAAAATTTTTTATTATTTTTATCACGACAGAGGGGCGTTTCAAAAGAGGCATTTCACCGTGTCAGGATCTCACTGGCTTTGGTGAAGAGAGAACACACTAGTGACCCAGATTCAGCGAAGGGGTAGTCCTAAAAAAAAAATTTTACATAAAGCATAGCTTTTCAGTGAGTCATAGCATTTTGAGCCTTTATCAATCTAGCTGACAATATGACACTCTGAGAGCACTTTTCAGCTTTCAGGTGGTTCCTCCTTTCTTTAAAATGGAGAACACTTAGCACAGAGATATCCTTACCTCTGTACAGACTGATTTTTGACAGGCATTCTTCATTTACGATACAGTCAAAAGTGCATGAAGGGGCATTTGGTGTCATTTGCCTGATTTGATTTGGAAGAATTCAGCAAGCGATGTGAAGATGTTAAGAAGAAATGCATTGTGATGTGTGGTATGTCTTCATTCAGGGATCACTTACAGGAGATTCTATCCAGTTCCACTTCATATTCAAAGGCTTTTCAGTATGGACAAAAGCTCTTTAAGATTCAGCTTCCTCATTGTGAAAAACTAAACCTCATATTTTTCAGAGAACACTGTCTCCCTCCAAGCACTTCTAGTATTAAAGAAGAAAGGCCTTGAAAAGTTCTTTGTTGAAAGGAGTTTTGCAATCATTCATGTGTCACAATATGTGAAGGCAGCCTAGTTTATAAAATATCAGGAAGTTTGTGACGAGCTGTTTAGTGACCTTGTAATAATTTGTCATTTCAGTCAGATTCTGTGGCATCAGAGACTTTTAATGGTCATTTATAAAACTGAATTCAATAAGACCGGAAAATAATTACTGCTCTGTTTGGCAGATAAGGATATTCTGGAAAATGCAAGAATTCTTGAGCCATTTCCTTATGATGTCTTGGAGACAACGGATTTTGCAAGGTGTTATAAAATGATCAGTTCATACCAGCAGCATCAATTCCAAAAACTACTTATCTGTGCTCTACCTGTGAGTGTTTGTTGACTGGATTTTTGTCCTCTGCTGTCTAAAACTTCAGAGTCATTTGCAGGGTGGAGAATGGAATAGGACTTAAACGTCAAGATGACAGTAATGCCTTCGTGGTGAGAAGCTGAGTGGTGTTGTAATACATTGCAGCCTTGGTCTCCACACCTGTACTCTGCCTGATAACCTCTTCCAAAATGTGGTTGGGTGTTCCAGCTGCCAGTGTGAGTTTGTAAAACCATTTATTAGAAGATGTGACTGTAGATGGTGTCCCCTGACCTTCTGCAGTTTTGATACATCAAGTGACTTTGGAGGCTAAAAACGGAGAACACATTTCAGTTTTGTTGGCTAATATACGGTGCCGGTAACAGTGACCATCACACGACAAACTCTGGAGCAGCTGAGGACACTCTCTCCTTGTCCTTCTTTCTGTGTCAGCACTGATCAGGGCAGGTCTGAAATGATTTTGATACCTGTGCTTCCCCACAGGATCCTATGGCAGCAGCAGGTTCCCCCAAAAGCTGCGGGAGAACAAACTGACTTGGGTTGATTGAAGACAAATGGGATGTTTCCTCACCTATGATTTCTCCACTCATTATACCAACTTTGACAGGTTTCTCACATAATGGTATCTTTTCTTTTGCTTCATTTCTTTTAAGTTTTGTAACTGACATTGGTTTAACTGCTGTTGAGACTCTTCCAGAGATGACCTGAGCATCTTATAATATTCCTACTAAAAGAAGAAGAAAAGAGAAAGGACCCAGGAGGAAAGACTGCCTCTGTTCTTATTTTGTAGCTCAGGTGATAAGCATGATCAGAAAAGAGATGGTTGAGTAAGACTTAACTTGTGGACTTAATTGTAGTAAGATATACAAGCAACGGCTGAGGGATTCAGTTGTATCTATGAAAGGTGGGACAGTAGTTTTTTCCTTATAGATCAGGTCAGAGTGGAGGTGAGGAAGGATTAGTTGTGTTTCTAACTGCATTAGTTTTTGTAATGCCAGAGTGAGAGGTTGCTTCAGCCTCTGAGTTCTGTAGTTTTTTGCAGTATCACTGCATATTTTCACTAGGTTCATGGATCCTGTTTTGTCTTTAGTGCTGTTGCTCTTAATGAAGTTCAAGTAGATCTTTGTGTTTTTCTTGGCATCCCTGTGTCATTCAAGATGCTGTATGGGACTGTGATCGCTGCTGAGTTAGCTTCATCTTTGAGATAAGTATAAGGAGGTAAGAGCCTCTCAGTTGCCAGTCTCCTTAATGTTAGAATGAAATGCTATTCAAGGCACATTTCTGTTGGAGACCCTATTCTTTCTTTCATGCTTTTGATCACTATGAAGTAATTCTTTTAGATGTCAGGAAGGCTAATTAATATATCACTGAAATTATCATGGACACCAGTCAGTTGCAGAGCTATTGCTCTGTGTACTATCCAGATTTGAGACTTGCTATAATGTTTACTTTTTGCTCTCAGTCAAGAATTTCTTCCAGCTGTAAAGAACAAAACATGGTGTGGTTTACATTTTTATAGTTGAGGTTTGAACACACAGCTATAGATGCAGGGATTTAGGAACATCATTTACAGGAATTTATGGACAAAAAGATAGGTATTTGAGTACTATTATTTTAACTCATCAAAACACTTCTGTCATATCCTGGAGAATTACTTGTGTTACAGTTATTTATGCACTTTCTAATTGTAGAAATGCAAAATACTTTGCAGTACTGGTGGCTTTTACCTGTGTTTTGAACAAGAATAAGATGAACCAAAGGAAATCAAAGTTGATAGCAGTTTCTACTACCTTTGACAAGAGACCTGAATTTGTGTGCACTTCCAGCAGTGGGTGATTTAGGCATTGCATAGTCTGCAGGTGATCAGGGTTTTTTTTTCCTCAAACCAATGCTTAAGTCATGCGGAACAGTACTGGGATGGGGACTACTGACTGGACAGCTAAGTTTATCCCAAGAAATTCTGTGCTGTTGAGAGCCACTATAATGCTGGCAAGTGAAAGTCATATATTCTGGGAGCTATCCTTGTGCAAGATAATGCAAATAATTAATTCTTCTGCAGTAATAAATTAGACTATGTACACAGTGGGCAGGGAGGAGGGGGAGAAACATTGGAATGTGTATTTGAATATGAATAGTTCCATAAATATATTTATATATAAAATGAAGAAATGGCAGAAAAAACAGTAAACCCATTATCAGAAGCTGTGTTTCTGGGTCTGAAGCATCTCTTAGACTTCCAGAAAGACATTGACATGTTGTAAATTATCCTGCTAAGTGTGAAACGCAAGCCAGAAGATTATATAGCATAGATGGTTTCAAAAGAACCAATAAAAACTAGAAGCAAGAAGAACATGGGGGAAATGTCTGAATAGCAAATATAACCAGATTAGTTGGGCTTAAATGAGTTCCAGAGGAATCCATTGCAATCTGAATAATTTTATAATTCCCTGATCATTATGGAAGTTGGATGTTACTGCTTTATTAAAAACAAGTGTCACATGTATCAGATAGTTGAAGATTCTGCTTCTCATAAAGCTGTATCTCTAAAAGACACCTCTATACCAGTCCTACAAAAAAAAAGTTGTTTAGCTACCTTTTTTTTCTTGTTTTTCAATTTAAGTCTCTAAGTGTGTTATGTATTCACTTGGGGTATAGTTCTTACTATAGATTATTGCTGCACAGGCAATAATCTCAGAGGTAGCCTTGGACCCAATAACTATAGAAGCTGGTGAAGGATTAAGTTCTTTTTGTCCTTTTTTTCTTTAAAGCTTTATAACTCCTGATCATAAACTTGCATTGGATTGGTGTAAACTGTATGAATTGGGTTTGTTTGGGTTTTTTCTTTTTATCTCAAGAGAAGACTGTATTTCCAGTTAAAATCAGAGAAGTCTAAAAGAAATAAATTAATTATTTATTTTTTCATTTTAGTTTTTCCTGGAGATATGAAAAGCGTCATTAACATGGCAAATGATTGTGTAATGATAATAGTGTGAAGTGCAACCAGAGATATTTTTTTTAATTTTTTTTGTTTTTTTAAGTTCTAAACTGCACAGTAGTTGTAGTTACAATGAACGTTGCCTTATAGTGAGTGAAGTGAGTCTGTAGGTAGCAGAAAGAGTGGAGAGGTTCACTTGAGCCACGCTGCGCTGCTCCGGCAGGATGCCATCTTTGCTGTGGGTTTTTTCTGATGATCTTGTTAGCCCAACTACCATTGAGATGAATGAAAGGAATGGCTTGGAGAAATAAAATACAGTATTTTTTCCGACATCTTTGTGGGCTTGCAAGGGTCTTCATCCTATGACTACTTGCTTTCTTGAAGGCAGAATCAAACCCCAGAACAATACCTTAAAATGCCTCTGAAAAGGTGTATGAACATAGCATGTTTTATCAGAGCCCTAATATTTTTGTTCTGTGTGTTAAAAGCACGCTGTCAAATGTAGTGAAGTTCCTTGAAGCCATATATTAAGAAAGTATATTAATTCAATAGGGTAAGAGTCATCTTGTTCTACAGTGGTATTTTTTTAAACTCAGCTGTGGGTTTTGGAAATAGCTGAAGGGAGAAATGAATAGTCACTCTCAACAGAGAATATCTGAGTTTGATTTCTCTGGTACATTCCACTCATGTTGAATAATCATTTTTGTCTTCCTTTGTGTGGCATGTGTGTGTGCTTGAGGGCCGTGAGGAATTTCATTTACCTGTTAGAAGAGAGATTTATATGTTTATTTATGAGGGAAAAGGAAAAATATATTCAAACACTTTTGGTTTAGAGGCAACATATATAAGTAATATGCAATTTTAAAGGCCATATCTAGAGAACTGTGCTTTTTCTTAAAATGCATCATATGGAGTGCAAATTACTTACAAATTAAACCCTTTTGGAAGTAACATAACTAAATGCAAATAAATATTTAACTTGAGAGCTTCTTTAAAAGTGCTTTGTACAGTGGTTTGGATTTTGGAGGGGAAGCAATGAGCTTAGGTTGCACAGTCCTGAGCCAGGTTGCCGATTAACTGTGTTAAAGGGATATACTGAAGCTAACACGTCTGCTGAATGCTACTTATAAATCACCTTGTGTGTGTCACTGGCTCTGCTCCTTCAAAGGCTTCATGCATGCTTAATGCTGCGCCATGTGAGCATTCCTCTCGAGGTGACAACTCACACTGAGTAAAATCAAGGGTAACTGTAAATCTCTTCAGGCTCGGATCCTGTTTGTGGAGCTATGTATGTGCACGAACTTATGCAAACACTGTAAACTGCTGTGTGTTGCACTTTGAAAATGTCTGCTTACAGCTGAGCCCTGCTTTCCTGTGCTGTTCGACGGGTTGTCTGCACTTAGATCGGACTGTAGCAGTGCTGGCAGCAGAGAGTGAAGTTTGGGCTCTTAAACTCAACTGGCTGCTTGTATGAAGGAAGTTTTTTAGGCTATCTAGTAACCTGCTGTCCCTATCGGGTAAAGATCATGATGTGCTAACTCTCAGAAGCTTTTTGGGAGAAGCACAGAGTACATAGTCCATTGCATGGGATTTTACTCCTCTGAAATCCCTCTCCAGCTCCGTGAAGAAGTGGGAAGCTTCGGTGGTTTCTGAGAGGCCCTAGATGTCTGCTTCAATCCCTGTTCTCAAACCCGGAGTCCTTGCAGGCAGGCTTTGCCTGTGGGAGGATGCATATTGCCCTTTCCCCCTGCATGGGTGGCTTTTTTTCTATAGGACCATCAGCTGCCTCTTCTCTATCTGCTACAGAGAAGCATCTGGAGGAGTTTTTGCAACTTGGAGAAGTTATTTGTGTTTTTTGAAGTATGGCTACTCCCTGGTACTGTCACCTTCTCACCCATGGGAACTTGACCTCATGGAAAAGCTTGTGTGGGCTCGGTGTCATCATTTAAGCATGTCAGAGAATTGTTGTTCTTCACCCTGCACTCCACTCTTGTTACCAGAGAGGAACACTGAGCCCATAATCGGTAACAGAAATCTTGCTTGATGCTCCCGTTAATAAACATTGCACACAACTGAGTTTATTGTCCCTCTGATGCAAGTCATCCTCTAACACAGTAAAAGTGCAGTTAGCAGATGCTGACCACACCACACAATTCAGTACAACTGTATTTTTTATTATTATTATTATTTTTAGAGTGGATATTAAACATTCCCCTCTCATTTGGAGGGAGAAGATGTAACTGATTTAGAATGACTGGAGTAGTAAGTCATGGGCGGAATGATGGATCTGAGATATACTTGAAGGGATAATTGTACACAACCAGTAAAGCTGGTAAATATTTAAGGGTCATGGGTTAAATGTCAGAGCCACAGTACTTGAGCTCAACTCCATAAAGTATCAAGAATGACTGGTAATTAAATCCAGGGTATATTTCACCAAAGGGAAATAAATTTGACAGCTAACAACCAATACTGGATTACCACCTCTCAGAGGTTAGGGATCATGCTAGTAATTGTAGGTGGTTTACAGTTGTTAACATAATAGTAATAGGTAGAATGATTGCTTACTCATAGACATCACAATACCAAGGAAAACTAAATCTTCTGTGTCTTAGACAGAAAAAGAAGCCAGCTAATCATTACAGTGACTTCATTTTACTTCACTCAGCATTTTACTGTTTAAAATAAACATCCTTAGGCTGTTCCTGCTTAAATCTTGAAAGTGAGCATAATCATGATACTATGTCCTCAACTCTCCTCTGAAGCTGAATATAAGGAAAATTTAAACTTGTAATAAAAAGTGGCACAGTAATACAGTAATATCTTTTTCTGAGGTGTTTTCCATTGCTTTCTAAATGTGGAGATATAGTTGAACTTAATGATTGTCACAAATTCCTTTCTTTCCCTGCCCCCACTCCCAAGTGGATTTTTACTGCTGGATAATCCTCTCTTGAAAAAAACTCTCCTTGGTAATCTGCTAAAACCTTGCACTTAAGGAACTTTTAAACCAAGATTTTCAAGATATGCTTAAAAAGTGTAATAAGTGTAGCTTCATGTACTGGAAGCTGATGCACAGTATATCTGATGCAAATTTTATTAATTGAAAAGTCTCCACTGCCATATTTTAGGTATTTATCTTAACTAGACACCAGTTTCCTCTCAGCAGAACTCACCACTCAATAGTTCATATATTTGTCTGCAGAAGGAGGTGCTTAGAGCAAGATCTGGCTGGAGAAAAGATTAGTTAGCAAGATTTGAAGACGGGGATGGGAGCATTATTTAATATTGGAACAGACTAAAGAGTTTTCAAGTGGTGTGGTAGCCCTCCAAACTTTCTTACATCCCATCTTCAAAGCAAATCGTTTCTGTTGGTAAGGGACCCATTATTTTGTGAAGCTTGAAAGAGGAACTTCTTTACTCCTGCCTACTGTGCCGTTGTCTCTAGTTCATTTGGTGTTTGGCATCTCCAGAAGTTTGTGGAAGTCATGTTCAACTTGCAGAGGATGATCTATTTGGATGTAAAGGCAAATATCTTTTCTGCATGTATGCCAAATAGGATTTACTAATCTTTGGGTTTGAGAAGGGAAATGCAAACTAAACCAAATTTATGTAATTCTGTGAAACTGTTCTGAATAAAAAGCTAACAGAACGCATATCTGTCTAGGGCTGAAAAAATTCCTGGCTCTTTTCAAAACCTCTGAAATACAGTTCTTTCTATGCAGGTTGACCAGCAATGGCAGAGATAAGGGACTGACTTGAAAGCTTGACCTCTGCTTCTAATGGAGTACGATGTGTTGGTCTTTGATAATTCAGTTCCCTCTGGCAGCTTGTGCTGCATTGCAAACTGACAGCTTTAACTTGGGCTGAGTTAACTGGAGTGGTAGTTATGTCAGCAGCAGTGATGGCAAAGGTATTTACTGACAGATGATGAAATTTCAGTAAATCCCTGTACATTTGCAGGTGTGTCTACAGTTTTTGGCCAAATCTTTCTACTTATGGTAATAAAGAGGACACAGTTTGTATTTTCTTGCCTTCCAGGTGTAAAACTCTTTGAGAACATTAACCTTGAATCTGCAAAATGAGGTGATTCCTAACAAACTTGAGCAATTTTATTTATTTGTTAGGGGGGGCGGGAGTGGTGTTTGTTTTGAGGGTTCTTCATTTTTTTTTAATCCTTTCCTGTACAAGCAAGCTTCCTGCTGGGATAGAAAGTTTCTCCAGATTCCTCAGGATGCTTGTGGGTTTGTGCGAGTGGCCTCCAAATGACAGCGACCTGTCGATGACATCAGCTCTGTTGTAGCTCGCTTGCTGCCACCTTCTTTTCCTCCTTTTTGCTGTTCTTCTCTCTCCCTCTCCCTCCCCTTCCCCCCCTTTTCCTTCTCTGCGGCCATTTGGCTGTGGGCAGTCGCAATGCGTGGCACAGCCTTTGGTTTGTCTTTCAGGTCCTCCTGTTTCCTCCTTGTGAGGCCCAGAGGTTTCCAACGTCTGCAGTCATTTCAGGTCTTCCTTTCAGAAAGGCAAAAGCCGATGTGGAGATCCTGTCCAGACCTGTGGGAAAGTGCAGCCCAGCAATAGCTATTAATACTGTTCCTTTCCCACTCCTTCTGAAAGGAACTCCCAACAGGAAGGTTTCAGCAGTCTGCACAACTTTGTGGCTTCGCTTTAACTCTTTGGCTCCTACATCATTAAGCTGCCTCAACAAAGCTGCCTCCGCATTTTTTTTCCCAAATGTTCATTGTCTCTTGAAATAATTGCTAGCAGAGGTTTACCATTAAGAGTATTTACAGCCACATTTTCCCACTCCTCCCTGGGGACATGTTAGGAGAGCTTGATTCGGAGATTATTGATGTCGACTTCAGGATTTGGAAATACCTCAGACTGTCATCAAGGTTAATAAAAATGCTTGAAAAGACAGTATCAGCAGGTTAGTTTGGCTTAATCAGTAAATGGTCGCAATGTGTGAAGGGAGTTTTTGGAGTGGAGTTTGCTCTGTTCCTTGTGGGTCTGCTCTCCCTCAACCTATGTATTTTAACTCTAAGGAGATGCCACACTTGCACTGCAAGGGAGCTTCACCTTCCTCTAGGGTAATTGCTGTCAGTTTGTTTTAGTTTTGGCATGTAGGATGGATAACTGCCTCTTCTGGCCTCTCTTATAGGAGCTCTAAATAAATTTTTAAAAAAATGAAAAGGGAAGGAGAGAAGAGATATATTATCCCTGCAACTTAGGGCAAGCAACTTGAAATGTGTCTAAAATTAACCTCTTCAAAGTGCCAAATATTCATGATATAGTCACTGAAATAATAATGCTACAAGTTCTCTCTAGGGGCATTTTCTACAGTTTTTGCTGTTTGGTCGCCTCTTGGAAACAAAAATTGTTTAGTTGGTTTCACTTTTGTTTCTGATCTGATTCTAATCATGATCATTTTAGTTTTTGTGGCTGGGCACTATGTTAACACATTTGCACCTTAAACATGAAAAGAAATTATTCATTTGTAAAACTGGAAGTCCAGGTTTATCCTTATCCCCCTTTAACATCTGTGGTTTTTTTTTTCCTGACATATCTTTTAGACTTATTTCTATAGTTCTGTGGAAAAAATTGGTTTATGAATACAACTGTCAACACAGTTATTGGTAAAAAGTTTTTAAATAGCCTGTCCCAGTGGTTGTTGTATAAACAGTGAAAAGTAGTAAGCATAATGCTAGCACTTTATTTGAAAATTCCTGGGTTGTTTTTTTTTTTTTCATTTAGAATTAACTAGCACCTTTTTTAAAAATGTAATGGAAGATATAGGATGTCACAGTGTTATGAGAACGTCCCAGAAACATAACCCTGAATCATGCTAGGCTTTCTGTAATTCTGATGGAGTTCTTGTGTTACTCTGTTCTTCCACAATCCTCTACTTTAAACCTCCCAAGAAAAATAGGAATGCTGCCTAAAAACATGTACCTAAAAAGCACAATTTAAAATGCTGCTTCTCTCTTTATTAAAGAAGAACAAAAGGCACACATACGTGTTCTTTGTGGAAAACTAAATTATGTAAGAAAATAAATGCCACTTAAGAGGAAATGTAACAGATGAAGTAAAAAGAGTTTTTGCTTCCTGTATTTTGATTTTTAACCTTTCCCAAACTTTCTCTATTGTAAAGTTAAAACAAAGTCTTATCAGCAAGTGCCATATAGCAGCAGCTGGATAGCATTAGAGCCCTCTGTATGAGCTATTCTTCTTCATTACCTTTTTCATGACAGGTCTTACTTTGCACAGAAAATGTTACTTTGTTTTGGAGATTTATGTAATTCAGGTGTCTTCCATTCTGAATGGAAGCGTGGCTGCAGTGGAAATGAGGGGTTTACAAGTAGAGATGGTAGAAATTTATGGGAGAAAAAAGATGAAATTTACAAAGTTCAGTGAAAAAACATGAGTTTATACAAGGACTTTAATGACTTCCCTTTCCTTGGCCCCACCTTGAATCTTCCCTCCCGCCGTCATTTCATGTCGGTGAAAGAAGAGCATTATTTGGGCTGGTTCAGAGCGGGTGTTTGATGGTTTCTGGTTTCTCTCTGTGTGTTAAAACTAAAATATCTGATGGGGGCATTCCTGTTAGAGCAAAAATGGCACATGCTCTTGTTCATTCCCTGATAAACTCATGTGGTTAATCTCTAACTTCTGATGTTTATTTAAAATTTCTCTGATTTATTTAAATAGTAACTTAAATTTGGAGCCACTACTAGTAGGGCACTCAGCCCTGGAGGAATCAAATTGCATCTTAGACTGCTTCTTCCAGCAGTACCCTAAGGATCATGGGAGTTCTGGAGAAGAATTAGCCTTATCCTCCAGAGTGAGAAGGCATTGGTTTGTGTTACAATTTCCAATGACTAGATTGGTTTGGGATTTTTCTGATAAATTATTTTATCACACAGCAAAATTGTTATTTTACTTAAATGAAATATTTGCAGGAGTGCTACCGATTTCAGTGACAGTCAGAAAAAAACAGGCTCAAGTCATCATTACTTCTACCAGCAGAGCCAATTTTAGACCAATGACCAACAAGTTCAACCCTGCACTACAGCGATACATTTTTACCGTATTGCTGGGGATTCTAAAATGGATATTTACAGCTCTGTTCCATGGGAATAATTTTGTAAACAATGGCTTGACCCTGGTCTTCCACATGACACCTGAAACTTCTGGTATGTGATCTGTACACACTCTTTAGTCCAAAAATAAGAAAATACCTATACAAAGCTATCACAACTCCAACAAAAAAGATGCATAGGGATGACACTGAGAATAACAACTAAGATGTTTAAAGGACCCATCTGAAGTTTGAATGTCTTATCAGTTTTGATGTTTGTCCAGTAGACATGGGATTTTAGAGGTGGGTAAGGGCCCCCTGCATGTTGAGCAACAGGTTGTTCTGGGATGAGTCTCTCCTGGGACCAGTCTTTTGTTTTGCCTTCCCTCTCTCAACTGTAAAAGGCTTGGGTTCATACTGGTGTAAAGGAACAAGATAGCAATTTCTCAGCCAGATCTGCCAGTTACCCTACCAGCTGTTTTAAGAGTGTGTTATCTTATTGTAAGTATCCTCTAAACGAGACCTTTCTGCAGCATGTAGCGGTGCTGGCGTTAGTCAGAGAGGCTGAGAACAGTAGTGATATCTTAAGGGGATAACATTCCCTGGAAATTAACTTCTTTATACTCCTCTCTGTTTCCACACAAGTATTAATGCTTGCTGATTAAGGGACCAGACCAGAGGAAGCCTACAGTTGGTGTTTCTCATTTAAATGTGTGTTTAGGCTGGTTTCCTAAGGAAACAAGGCTTAGGCAATCACACTGTTTTTCTGTGCCTTCCTCTTCCCTGGGGCTTTTGAGCCTGCTAGACAATTTCAAGTGAGAGTCTCACAGGTAATTAATTTTCTTTAAGTCTGAAAATCAGTGGCTGTGGAAGGGAGAGGAACTGAACTTAATGCCCCACTGAGGGAATGGTAAATACAATTTTGCTGTTGTCCATTCTGTTTAACAGGAGTTGGCTGGTCAGACAGCTCACGCATACGCTCTGGCCTGGCTCTAGCAGAGGGTGTCCCTTGGCTGGGGAGGTGCTATACAGAATGTAAGAAGAGCAGGAGCTGTTGAAGGCGTGAGGGAGCCATTGAGATGGGGAAGGATGTTAAGAACTATACATCTGTGAAAAGACAGAGATCATTAATTCTGATGCTTGCAGGAGAAATTGTTGCAAGCATGGACCTCACAAGGAGAACCCCTGGTCTTCATACATCATGGAAGTTCTTCTATCAGCTGTGGAACAATCACACCTCTCTAGGCTGTGACTGTACAGCCTGTACATGCCTCTTGCCTGCTAATTTCTGAGTGTAATCTGATAGTTTATGTAGGAATCGGGACAATACCAGGCAGAGAACTTGCATTTCCTGTGGCTAAATCCTTTTGAGGATGGCAAAAAGAAAAAAAACAATTTAAAGAAGTTTCCTATAACTTTGGATTATTTTGCATCTAAGTCTCCAGTCTACACCTGTGTTTTTCAGTTGTAGTTGTTGCATCATGTTTGTTGTGTCATGTCTGGGGCACTTACCTAGTTTAGGCAAGATGACTGATGGCTGTCTGTATTTGTCAGTGCTGTCACTTGTTAATCCAGAGAGCTAGACCCTCCAGTGCTGTGCACCTGCAAACAATAAACTGTCACCATCATAGTGTAATTACTTTTATTTTTTAGCATGCTTTAAAATATGTAATAGTATTTGTATGGCTCGTAAACTTAAAATACATAATACTGTCATCATGCAGGGGCCAGATGATCAGTGTTGCGTTAGGTTTGCTTTTTTTCCACACTACCATTTTTACATCTATTCATTTGAAAACTTTACTCAGCAGATGTAGTATATGTTATGGTCCGATGGCTGCCAAACTCCAGCTGCAAATTTCTTGAGACCAAGGTCCTCTTCTGAAACACTTTGTTATTTCAAGCTCAGACATATATTTGAGGACAGTACTCCAGCCTTTAAAGGTCTTCAGGGACAAAATCCAGAAAGCCAGAAAATCACAATCACACCCAAAGAGAGACTCTGAAGTCTGAAATTGTTTCAGTATGCCTATGTCTTGATCCTCCTCTTAAAAAAAAAAAAAAAAAAAAAAAGTAATTTTTAGACTTGCTCGTTCCCTTCTGTCAGGATATCAATCCAGAAATCTCTCTGTCTGGAGAGTCTCCATTTTGTTGAAATTTGAATTTGTCTCAGACTCTTTCTTGAACTCTGCCCTTCTTTGTTGTTACAGGGTGCTTAATTCCTGTTTAGAAGTGGGATGAACTCTGTCAGCTGAGCCTGTGTCCTTACAATCACAGGGAAAAGGTTTTGGATTTGAGGACAGCAGGTGTCCTAAATCACCCAGAGCAGCATTATCTTTCTAGGGAAGTTCATCTGGGACACTTAAATCTTTGCTCCTCAACCAGGTTTCTCTGCTTTGCCCCACTCTTTGCTTGGTCTTGGCACCACAAGAAATGGCAGCTTGAAAAGGCTGGAATGTTCTTGCTAAAAACATTAAGTGGAAACAGGAAGGAAACATGAAGAGTCAGAGAGAGTGAGTCTGGTTTATATTGGGAGGTAGGAACAAGACTTGCTGCAGTCTAAGTCATTTGGCTTCCAGAGAATTCTCCTGGAAACCTGCTTGAACAAAGACCAGCAGAGTGACAGACGAGAAGTGCCAATGCTTTCCTACCCAGAGGGAAAATACGGAGAGGTGAACTAAAGCAAAAGTTTTCTGTGAGAGTCAGTTTATATATATTCTAAAGAAACATCAGACCAGAGGATATATCAGGTTAAGACTCCAGCTGGTCTACAGATGGAGTGAGAAGGATTAGAGAAGCATGCCATCACAGAGGATTACAAGGAAATCTTGAGAGTAACTAGTATGAAAATACTGAACTTTCAGCAGTGTATTAACTATTCCTAGTAACTGCCATGCTGGCTCAAACCAGAACTTTGTCTTACTAAACATGCTGTTGCTGTCAATGACCAATAACGAAAGCTTGTGAAAAGAGCACAGGGACAAGGCAAGCCTATAAGTGCCAACTTCTACAATGAGGTGTTCAGTGCCTTTGAGATTTTCAGGGCCTGACTTTGTTTTAACTCTTTACATATGGAGTTTTATTTTTCTAAACCTCTGTGAGATTGCTGGGAAAAATTTACATTGTTGTTTGTAACCAAGATCTTGGAAGAATGTCTAAGCAGGGAACACAGGTGTAGGAGCATCTTGTGTCAAAGAAGACAGTATTTCTTTGAGTGACATGGCACTGAAGCCAAAAGTAGCTACAGTGCCTATCTTGGAGAAGATGGAATGCATACAACAAATGCTGAATTTGAGGATTTTTTTCTTTTTTTAAACATAATGAGCATTGTAGAGCACTCTAAGCTATTCTGCAGCATGGTGAAGTACAGAGTTATATGGGTCCTCTCACCAGTTCTATGTGACCTTAAAAGCAGTATTCTCTCATCAATAAAACATTTCTGCTTATACTAGAGCATTCAAAGTGGAATTTAGGCAAACTTTAGCTTTTTTCTTTAAGTGGGTGTCAAAGAGTTAAATCTGTATTCTTGTTAGATTTCTATTAGATTTGAGCAAGACAGAATTGTATAGAATTGCTCGGGCAGCAGAAATAAGAAATAATCCTGAATTTGTTGCTGGAGGAGTGACCCTGTTCAGGACAGAAGACCTTCTTTTCCTTCTCTGGTTTTCCTGACTTTCTATGAAAATTTAGTGCTTCAATTGTGTAGTTTTTCATTTTGTGATGATTTCCTCTGATTTTTAGCTGTCATTAAGTGACTTAATTCCTGAATTAATAGAATGTGTATATGAAATAATCAGGTGTTGTTATTGGCTCATCAGGTCTTTCCAGGCAGATGTATTTCGGTTTCGACCCATTATATTTTGAGAAATCCTACCAGAGGTCTTCCCATAATTGGTACTTTCTAAAAAAATTAATCAGATGAGAAATGCTAATTAACATATATTTGTAAAGAGTTAATATATCATCACAGTTATAAATTAATATTTATAAAATCTAAATAATTTCTTTCTCTGAGGTGTATATTTACCAAGGGTTTGGTTGTTGGCTTTTTTCCCCAGGAGACACGAAAGCAGTGCTTCTACATTCGTTTCATTCCTCTTTTTTTTTATTCCTTTTTTGTTTGTTCGTTTGTTTTTTGTTATCTTCCTTAAAAATTAAAAGATTGGCCATTGCTGGGCAGCAGTTTGCAGCATGCTTTTCCTGTTTAGGTCTTTTTGGATTCCTTCTTAAAGACTACAGGTCAACAAAAATGCATGTGAGTGTGTGGGTAACTTTCATTAAGCAGGTGTGTCAGAAACATAATCGTTTTTGCTTTCGTTTCAAGAAATTTACAGTTTAATTACAACACACTCAGCTCTCTCAGGGGCAGGAAAAAAAAACTGAGAAAAGACAAAAAAGGCTTTGTAATCCTGCGCTGCGTTCAGGGTTTAGATCTCACCTTGTAAAAGTTTTTATTGCAGCCTCCTCCTCCACTTGTGCCATGAAACAGTGAATCACTCCTTCATGTCTGTAAGTACAACTGCAGCTCTCATGTTTTATCCTGACACCTCCTAGATGAGCTTTCCATACCAGGGGAAGGGAGGACATTTGATGCTTCTAATATTATTCTGACGCCTCCCCTTCTCAGAGGAGTCAACCTTGCTGGCTGCCTTGGCTGTGAATCCCAGCATGCGACCACATTCAGGGTGATTAATGTACGCAGGGGCTCAAACCACCCCTCGGCTTCTTCCAGGGCATTCATTCTCATGGCATAATGTTTCGTGTGTTCAGCTGTAGGATGACCTGGGCAGAGGCCCAGTGGTGCCAATAATTTTCCATCCTTTGTATGAGCATCCAGAGAAACTAGTCCAAAGCGACTGACAGCGGCCTCCCTGACTGCTGCTAATGGTCTTCAGTAGCTGAAGACTTCCTTCCCTGTGTGGCCCTCGCACCTTACTGCGTAAATGGGTGATCTGTGTTGTGGCTATGGAGACAGAAAGCATTAACTCTTCTTCCTCAGAAAAATAACTTCTCTTCTTCTTCTGGTTTTGGGTTGGGTTTTTTTGGTGGGGTTTTGGTTTGTTTGGGTTTGAGGTTTTTTTTTTGGATGAGGGGCATCGATAATGTTTTTCCAGAATGTTTTTTATTTCTAAAGGAGCTCATCAAACAGTGCTATTAGGGAAGCTGTTCAGTAGGTTTTATGTTAGCTTTCCCTTTGGTGCTCTACTGTGTTTTACTTTGGCTAAATACAAAAAAATTCTAATTTAGCAATCTCTTATTTATTTTTTTCCCCTTCCTTTTAGTATTTATATATGAAAGCCAATATTGCAGTTAAAACATTGCCTTTTAATAACCTGCCTGTTTTAAGAAAAAATACTGAATTTCACTTGACCGTGAACATTTCTGTAATAACAGAAGTCAGCTTGAATAATCTGAACACAGTTGTGGCTACAGGATGAGGCATACAACCGAGGACAGAGATTTCCCCTGTTACTTTGCACGTGGCTGTTTCAGATTACCTTAATAAAAGGGCGATGCATGCAATAAGAAAAGTATCATACCAAAGCAAATAATGGCTTCATACTCCTCAGGAGATGAGAAAGGCAAATATATAATGAAATGCAGGACAAAGCATGAGGGAGTGTCTTGACACCTGAAACGCTGTCTTAAACTTAGACAAGGTCTGCATGCATAGCAAAGGTTTTAGTCTTGGTTTAAAGTTCCTTCTTACTCCCATTTTCTGCAGATACAAAAATAGTTGCAAATGGTACTTAAACCTTGAATCCCCAATTACCTGATCCGTGTGATCTAGAAGAAAAGCTGAAAATCTCAGTAATGATCATGGTTACTCTTAGTAACTCATTGGTGTAGCATACCTCTCAAGACAGAGGAACTGCAGGGTGTACAGCCAGAAAACAGCTCTGTGAGTTGAAGCTGATTGAAGCCTGCTGTGTTTTGGCTGTGTAATTGCAGTGCCTGGATTGTGCTGAGGTATGTGGTGCCCTTTCCAAGAAACTGGGCAGTACTGTGGGTGCCAGCGAATGTCTGTCCCTTTCCCTGACTGCAATTTCAATCTCTGGAGGAAACTAGTAAAGGTCTTGAGATGACCCGAAGAGACGAGATCAGTGGAAGAAACAGGTGAATCCCTTGGTTTTCTTACCCCCATTGGAGGTAAGCAGTTAAACTGAGACTACGTTGGAAGCTGGAATGTTTGTCATTCACGTACATCTGGCTGACCATTTTCCATCAGTGCTATACCATGCCCTGTTTTCATCTCAGTAAAGATGGACTCTTCCTAAAAGTGGCTCTAAAAGTCAATATTGTTACACTAAGTTTATTTTTCAGGATTTGTTTTTCAAGGTCAGGCCCAGGCATAGGAAGGACAAATAAAGTTCGTCTCTTGCTTGAAATGCATCTGGATTGGGAAATCAAAAGATATTGCTGTATTTCCACATAGACATTTGCATGTAATTGAACTCACTGTAGTGAGGAATTTCTCAGTCTCTGTTAAGTTTCATAGGCTTATCTCCAGTAAAACCGGGGACATGGTGAATGTTCCCAGGAAAGCAGAAAGCTGCCTGTATTTCTGTTTCCCAAGGAGAAGCTCCCCTCGGCTACAATCTATGGCCCAGAGAGCCCTTGGGAAAACTCTGCATGAAAGCATTTCATCTACAGCCAGATGCTTCAAGCTCTTAAGTGGGTGGCCTTTGGTTTTACTAGGAATATTGCGGCATTACATGATCACCTCCAGAGCGTAACTTGTATCTAAGAAAGAGAGGGAGTTATACCATAAAATGCCACAATAATATAGTCAATTTTATAGTCAAAATGAAATTACTGTTGGGTTTTTTTTAATTGGGAGGTGGAGGAAGAAATAGCAGAAATGCAATATCAGATGTAGAATCCTTGTCTCCGATACTAGCTAACTTTTCACTCTGGTTTATTGAAATAGATATGAAACTTCAGTACATACTTCTGTGGGGTTTTTTTAATTCTCTTTTTCAAGGATGATGAAGGTAACTAATACAGATAGTATGTCACATTTGTGCACCAGATTTAGATATCCATGAAGTAGAGCAAAAGATTAAAAATTAGGAAAATATAGTGCATATAGTTTGAAAAGCCATAAAATACAGACCTTAGACCTTAAGTTCTTGCCTGTTAAGCTTTCTCTGACTTGAAAAGGCAGGCTTCCTGCAAATCTTGAATGACTCTAGGAAAATTTATGGAATTTGTATGTGTGTGAGGACAGGTCTGTACTTGGAACAACATAAGTAGTTAATGCAAAAACAAAGACCTGATAATAAGCATACAGTCTGCAAAAAGACCTCTCCTGCTCACCTAACTTCAGTTTGGTCCTGCATCTATAGCTGATTAAATAGAAAACACATAGACTAAGTTCAAGATAGCCTGTTGAACAATGAACATTTCTGTAGTTTTGCCAATTTAATTCTAAGTTAGCAAATGAGTTCTAAAATTACTGGGGTTGTTTTTTTTGGGGGGGTCAGAAATAAACATGTCATTCCATGCTATCTTATGAGAACCTACCAACTTTTAAGTGTTAAAAGATTAGCTTGTCTTTAGTAAAAGAAGAGAGACTTTTGTGGATAAAAGAGTCCACAGCAAAGAAACAGTGTTGATCTCTGGCCGCTTAGTACAGAGTGGCTGAAAAAAAAAGGCATTTCCAGTAATTTCTTTATTTCCCAGACCCAACGTAATAAATCTTAGATTTTTTTTTTTTTCTGATGGTGCAAGTCTGATATCCTGAGCTTATGTGGCCACCAATATTGAAAAAATTTGAGCCACTTTAAAGAGCGGTTCTTTTCAGATGTCATATCCTAGAGAATCAAGTTTTCACCTCCTAATTTACAGAAATTCTAACCATTAAATATTTACACTAGCTTCTTACTGTTATGCTCTGTGCACTGATGTACCCAACTTACTAACATTTACACATGCTAAGTAGTTCCCACTAGAGTTCTTGGCATTAGTTGTAATTATCAAAACATTCATGTGATATTATTTGCAGGATCAGGGCCTTTGCTGAATTTTTTTTTTTATTCTGGGCTTGTTTTGTTCTATTCTGTGTTCCCATCTTTGTCTATGTAATGTTTAAAATGAACATTTCTTTTGCCTTCATTTTAGGAGCTTTGGTGTGTGTGTGTAAGTAAAATGAGTGGAGATTCTATTTCCTTCATGTGTGTTTCTGGGGTTTTTTTACATTCTGAGTAAGGGGGATCCTCTGCACAAATTGAACCTGCTATTCTAAGGTCAGTAAATTGAAGATAGAACCCAATGATCTATGACAGGTGCAGTTTTGGTGCAACGTTTTTAATATATTTTTCCCCACCTATAAGTAATTTAAATATTTTAATTAAAAGCTTTTATAAACCAGCACAGTGTTACCAGCATTTAATTTAGTAAATATTTCCGTATAGAGAAGCTTCCTTTAATTAAGTGCTCTAAGAATAAATTAGCTGTTGTGTTTATGAACACAAAATAGGCATAAAAATGTTCCAGTCTATATGACTGTAATAATGCAGGTACAAGTAATGGATAGTTAGAGGTGCATGCATGTGACTAACAGACAAGGCATTAAAACATTTCCAGAAACATGAGCAATTTCCTCGTCGTCAGAAATGTAAAAGTTGTTTTCTAAATTTTGTTGCTAGCTAAAGTTACTCCCTTTGTTTTAGTTTCACTCGACTTTGTTTTTCTTCCCTTGCATCTGATGCTGTAGGGATTTTGAGCATCTTTGTGAGTTTTAAACTCTTACGATGAATGACACCCAGAATCGGACTGTTCGGTTCTGTAGAAGCCAACAGCTGCCACTGTTGTTGCATCAATTAAAAAGAAATAAGGAAGAAGTAGTTTTTGGAACAGTGTGCTTTATGGTAGTTCGCACAGTCGAACAGAAACTTGAGAACAAGACTTGAAGGAAAACAAAGAGCTTTACAGTTGGGGTTTTTTTTGTTGGGTTTTTTTTTTTTTCTTTTCAGGAAAACACACAGAAGCTAATTTTAGCTTCTTGATCAAATTGACCCAGTCTTTAACCCTGGCAAACGTTACCACAACACACTTCCAATAGACAATAGTTTGCATACCAGCATCGCACTGGAAACAGATGTGCGTGCAGGACTGGCTTTTTTGGGAGTCTCTCTGAGAATTCCACTAGAGTGAAAGCCTGAAAGCACTTTCTTCCTAATTGGGTTATAAACTGGGTCTTCTTTCAGACCCAGACTGGGATCTTTTCAGAGTCACTCGCGCTCTTTAAAAACTTATTATGTCACAGCTATGTTTTGACCAGACTTTCAAAATATCATTCACTTCGAGAAAAGTTGCTTGGCATGAAGTTTGATTATTATCTTGATGGAGGGAAAAAAAAATTGTTAACAGCTGGGCTATTCAGAGGCGGTGGTTGTGCAGTTTATATATCAAAATGTTTGGAATGTGAACAATTACCTCTCTTACTTTCTCACCAAGTCTCTTACAGTCTCTGAAGTCTGGCTTTTATTGTTTTTATCAAAAATACGTAGTTCTCTTCCTGCTGCATCCTCTCCACATTCCCCATCTCCCCTCCCTGCTGGCCCATCCATTTTCCAAGCCTGATAAACAAGTTCCCACTACTAATACAGCTGTTACTGACCTCATCATCGTGATCTCTGATCCACCGTGTTTTGACCACTAGCTAAATTTGGCTCTATCAGGGACATCGTAGTATCTGGGATACCCTGGAACATACATTTTTGAAAAACGTGGCTACACTTTAAAAGGCCCTTCCCATTCAGGTTGTTTGGGTTTTGTGGGGTTTATTTTTCTATAAATTAAAAAAATCTTTACCTTTCAAAGTACTTAATATGAATTTTTCATGCATAACCTGGATAATCCCTAAAGTTCCTGAGGCACCAAGTCTAAAAGCCATTTTTTACAGATCATAGATGAATAATTTACTGTGAAAAATGTTTAAATGGCACATCCTATCTCATTTTACATTACACTGATGGACCACATCCTGGACATAGAGATAACTTTGTTCGGATCACTACACTAGTCAGTCAGCCTAATTTATTATTTGTTTTGCAGTTGCATTGGAAACCCATTCCTGGACCAGAATTCCATTATTTGTGCTGTTAAACTCAGTACAAAAGGACAAACACACTCCAGAAAGTTCACAATCAAGGAAAAAAAACATAGGGAGACACAAACAATAAATGAAGGTGCTAAGGACACGGTAGCAGCTACAGGACAAGCATCAAAAGAATTCATAATGTGTCTGCAAAGAATAATAATAAGGTTTTTAGATGGTCAAAAAAAGCTCTCTTCATCATCTGAGACCAGAATGGCAGAAAAATTTTCTGCATAGCTTAATCTGAACATACTTTCTTCTCCCATTTCTTGTTGCTAAAATAGAAATGGAGAGTCTTGCATATTTATTTGTACTACCTCTGTGCAAATCCCTTCCCCAGATCAAGAAAATAATTTAATTTTTTTTTAATCATAGGTAACTCTTCTTCCTGGCACTGTTGCCTTTGTGTAAAACAGTTACCTGCTAGCATATGTGCATGAAGGTTTGTGGTGGTTTTTAAGTCTTTATTAGCTGTTATGAATGTTAATGGATCATACGATGAGAGAACATTAAGCCTTGGCTCTGGAGCACAAAGGGAGGCTTTTCCTTTTCACCTTAACTGTTGTTAAAATATTTTTCTCTGTTGTACTGTTAATATTAAAGTTAGCTATCCATTCAGTATGGACCAAATCTGCAAATATATGTGAAAGAATTAAAATTGCATGTAGGTGTTGGGCATATGATGTTCCCTAGAAGCTGCTGAGAAAGTTCAGACTTCAGTGTTGATGGCGCAGCTCACAACCAGCAAGGGTGCATAGGGTACAATACCTGGACTGGAGGTAATTGGAGGGGTGTTAACGTAATTAAGGATACTTTTTAACACAGATGCTTTATTAGGGCTAATTCTAAGCCTTTCAAAGCCTGAATTTTGGGAAAAGCTAAACAACCTGAATTAATTTGATAATCAGTTGATAGTATGGTCTGCTGCTATCTCTCATCTGTTAATTTAGCTTGGTAGTCACCTATACAGTCATGTTCTTGTCTGTATTTAGGGGTTAGTCTGCATGAGAAGACAGAAAAAGTAGCATTGAATGTAACTATTATTAAACACACAAAATTGATCCAGTGATACACTGATTAAAACTCAGAAATGTATACAAATGTCAGTCAATGTCATATTTGGGAAAGCTGTGTAGAGCAGTCATTTAATCTAGAAAAACCCTGGGAACTGGCAGCATTAAAATGCTGCATCTAAACAAATGATGTTATTTCTAAATACCTCCTTGTTTCTGTCTTATTTAAGAACTGCTGCAGCTGATTGTTAAATTTGATCAGAAGGTTGTTTCTATTGGAAGCTCTTTTAGCAGCTTTAAGGGAAAGAATGCAAGATAGGCATTTAGCCACCCCTTGTCCTCCCAGCATTTCTTAAAAGGTCAGATGGGGTTGCATCACAGAATTGGCATGTTAGTGTTGTCTTACATCTGGAATGTGTGATACCCTTAATGGGCCAAATAAAAATGTTAGTGCATTGGTTAACATGAAGGTGTATTCTGCCTCAGAGACAAGCACCCTGAGAAATGGGAAGTGTTTGGTATGTTGCCTTTCTCCCAGCTTTACAACAAACACCTTCTTTAAATCTCCTTGCTTGTGCCTTCTCTAGTACCTGGTGTGTTTGGGCAAATATTTTTATTTTTCTTAGCATCATCATAAACTACTCCCATTATGTCTCTCTCTCACAACTGTCTAGCTATCAGTCAGTGCCAGACTTGAACCTCTGACCTGCTGAAAACATGAAGCATCCACTGGACAGTAACATCATTCATTTCAGACACGGAGCTGGTGGCACATATATTTGTGACAACTGGGTGTGCCTGCTTGGGGATATTGGTAAACGTCAGCTTGAAGAAATTGATCCAAAAATGTTCAGAAGTCATGAAGTTATACTACAAATTCAATGCCTGTAACAAACTTTCATTTGTAATTATCATAGCTTTTACGCTGTCTCAATTCGTAGTGTCACAGCAAACCACAGCTTTGCTGTGAAGCACGTCACCTTTTCCAGTATTCAGCCAGTATGCAAAGATCATTACTCAAATATATTTATTGATTTTTGCATTGTATTTAGAAGTGTGTCTCTCCTGAAATATGTAATTTTTCTCATTTCATTTCCAAACTTAAATTAATTACTGTTTCAAGGACATTAGAATTAGCAATTTACTTTCTCATCCCTGGCAGGCTCACTTGCAGCTTGTCTCAGAAGATTCAAGTAACAAGTCATTATCCTACGCAGGGGAGTCTTCTTTTTGTCAAGTTGTGTTGTGCATTTTGTGGCAAAAGAGAAGAAGAAAATCTTTAAGGACAGCTATTTTGGTTCAAGGTATTGCACATTGCAAAGAAGCCAATTTATTTTTTTTAACCACTCTTTATTTGAAGAAATCCAGGCCTACTTAAACTAAGCACTGAGGTGTATTCCAGATGATTGATTCAGGAGACTGCTTTGGATCCTGTAACTAAGTTAATTACAACTATTAATATTGTCATTACCACTTGTCAAGGAGATATTAAAAAGGATGTGTGGCTAATGAACTTGTAAGTCATATCTTTGTTCCAGGTAACAGCATAACTGTGCCAGGAGCAGAGAAAGTCTTGTGAGGAACATCTGTTTTGTAGTTGTTTTGACTACAAATAGTGGTCAGTAGCGTGTGGTTTCTGTAGCACAGGCTGTCCTTGCAACTGCATCACTGAACCCTGAAGTTTTCTTACAATGGTCTGCTGGCCAACTTGGCCATCTGATTCACAGAGACTCAGCCCAGGTAGCCAGCTTCTGTATTTGCAGTGGTGTAGATTGGGGAAATGAAGGTGAAGGGAGTCTATGTGCTTCTAATTTTGAGCAATGTAGAGTTTATTTGTTTCTATGGGATAACCTACCCACAATAATGCCTGTGCTTGTACTTAAATGCACATTTGAAGACTTACTTGAATCTTAACCTGCCAGGGCAGGTTATGCTCGAATGGTGTTTTTTTTCTCACTTGAATAATGCTATTATTTTTTTCCTCATTAATCGCTGTTTCTCACTACTGCTCTGAAATTTAGGTACGATCTGTATCAGTCAGGGTCTAAAAATAACACTAAATATTTGTGTATTTAGAGAAGATACCTACCAGCTGAGTAATTCTTTAAAAGAAAGAATTGGCTACATCTACTGCGAGTTTAGATAGGGTAAGAACTATTCCAGCTTGTCAAATAAGTTATGGGAAGTCAAAAATAAATAAATAAAGGCTGTTACAAGCATGCATAGTGCTGACTTCCTGATATTTTTTATCATGATTTTATTGAACATTTTCCATTAGAATGGTAAAATAATTTATAAGTTAAATGCTTGCTGGAATTAATTTGAAATATTCCTTCTGTGTTAATATGTAAAACTGAGTTGAGCATTTATGTTGCTAAAGAAAAGCAGTCAAACTTGCTCTTTGTGGAGACTTCTAATCCATATGAAGAAAGGAAAAAATTTCCAAGTACAAAGTAAATTTTTCTAGTTATGAGTTATATGTCAAATGTAAAACCTCAGTATTTCTGGCCATCTTACCTCATGAAAAGGGCAAACAGGCAGTGCATTCTTTTCTTTTTCTTTGAGAGGAAAACATGGCAACTCTTGAACTTGAGGATACTTCTGGGCTCTGATACTTCAGACGGTGAATTCAGAGGATATTATGACTCATGTGACATTATTCCTGCGCAGAAAATTACTCATATATGAAAGTAATGGAATGTGTTTGAAGTTTTGGCCCAGCATTTTGGTCACTCAGCAGGTGGTTAACTTGTAACCTGGAAAAACTTTGTTGGTGGTGGATGTTTTGAGAAGAATGACTATTAAAGATAGTAGAAAGGCATGTACATCAGATGAATCGGTCAGTGATTTATCTGTGGTGTGAATGGGGAGGTGCAGTGTGCTGTGCATGGTCAAATAGTACAAGATAATTTAAGTTAAGAAATGAGGTAAGTTCCTTGTCCCACAGCATGCCTTGCACTGCCAGCAGCTCCGTGAACCTACTGGGACCACTTCCTGGGTTTAAGTCCCAGTTAAATGAATAAGAACCTGGCACCTTAAGCATGTTTTATGTCTGTTTTGTAAATCTCATCACCACATGGAATTTATGGGGTGACTTCTGCTTGTTTTGAATGAAAGGGGCTTGTTTGGGATGAAATAATTGGTAACAGTTTCAGCTGGAAGCCCGAGCAAGTCTGTCATTTCACAGTGTGAATTCCTCTAGCTTGAATTCTCCTCTGTGTCCCAGTGGCAGGAGGGGCTGATGGTGGCACCTCCCTCCCATGCTCTCTGGCTTCCCATCTCACCTTCTAATGAAGTCAGATGAATTTACACCACTGGCATAAGGACTGTGGCAGAGCTCTCACCAGTGCTGAGTCATACGTAAAAGAGTGCTGCATCAGCACATCTCATCAAGCATGTGCTTTTCTCCTCTGGTCCATGCACCAGCTGTTTCGTTTTGGTCCTTGCTCTAGGCACGTGGTGAATGAACACATATTTTAGAAACAATTTAAGTAGAAGCAGATTTGGGCATAAATCTTCTCTTGAAATATTTGCTTTAATATCAGCCCAATTTCTGCCGAGTGATGAATATTAGAGTTCTACTGAATGTACATGCAAACAGCTTGAGTACAAGCGTAGACATTCCCACATCTCCGTTTCAAGCTGTGGGGAAGTATCTCCAAAGCAGCCACTCTCATTTGTTATTCTAAAATTTCATTCCATAACGCACCTTTTAGGAATTTGGATTCTAGGAGCTTGGCTCTGCTGCTTCTGTGCCTCTTTCCATCCTGTGAGCTTTTCTGCCAAACATTTTTTTTGGAAAAAGAAGCCTGGACAGAAAAAAAGAAAAAATCAACATTCTGACAGCAGTGCAAGGTGTAGTGTGAGTTGGGATCAATTAAGCAGGTACAAATGTAGCCCTTAAAATTAGGTGGTCATCTTCTGACTTTCTTATGACTTATCATGTTGGTGGGGATGACCTGTCTAATGCCAGCGTGTGAGGAATGCTTACGCCCATGCAACCCTTGGAGGATCATATCAGTGCTGAGCTGGTGCCGTTCCAGCTGGTGTTTGGCAAAGCATTTGAGCACAGGAAAAGTCTGCTGAGTTCAAAGGAGCTATATGAGACCTTTAAAGAGAAGGGCAGGCTTAGCTGGGTCAAACCCTAAGCGGGTGGAGGGGGAAGGTGTTGCCAAACAGGTTTAAAAGCCGCTAAACTCGTGCAGCCACAGTGGTCTTATTTAAAATAGTGTAAGACCTAGTACAAATTTAGAAAAAGACTCCTTGAGCCAGGCGTTGGTGCTTCCTGCCCTCAGCAGACAGCTGCATTTGATTGATGGGTGCACCCCCCCTTCCCTTCACACCATGTATGCGTGGGGAGAGTGTGAGATTTCCCCAGTTACTCTTGCTGTTAGGTTGAAGCAGATGTGCTGTCTTGCTCCCTTCAAAGGGAAAATGTCCATTTATTTGGTCTGAAAAAATTCAATTGCTGGGACAACAGGTCCTCTAATTCTTTTTGCAATTTATCACCTGCGTGTTCCTCTGGCTGCAGGGCCCGTGGCCCACAGAGGGAAAGCGATGACAAGGCCAGCTGGCAGCAAGTGCTCCTCCCAGTTTAGCCCAGGTGGCCACGGCGCTTAATGGACAACCCAGCTTGTAAAATGCATTGCTGGTAGTGAGGACTTCTGACTTTCATTTTTGCCTGCTGTCAGTTCTGGAATTCAGCTAATTGTCTGGGTAATGTGCAATCTTCTACTCCATCACAAGACCTTTTGCCAAAAAGCGACTTAATATGAAGAAGAGGAAATGTGCGGCGCCTCCAGAAAGCCAAAGTTGTTGGCTCCTTGTATGAAAACTGTGACAAGAAGACATTAGCTGATGTTGGATACAGCTATTTCTGTGCTGAACAGCAGATTAGGCTATGAATCTGAAGAATCATGTGGGGAAGCATCCTTCTCAACGGGATGCACATGTCTCAGAGGCACTTGCTTTTGTCTTCACACAGATGCAGGAGCTACTACCAGATGTCCTCTGATAGCTGGAGGAAATGGGAATCCAGAGTCAAATACTTGGTGGAATTTTTTTTTCCCTAGTTTGTTTCTGTCTCCTGAGAAATCCAGAAGCTAAATCTTTGAAATTAGAAGGAAAAAAAAACTGGGAAAGTGAACTTAATTGAATAGCTTTCCTTCAGATTTTTCTCTTCTACAAAAAAAAAAAATAAAAAAAAAAATTACAAACAGAAAACCAGTTCTTTGACTAAAGAGTTCCCGCTCTTTGGCCGCCTCAAGCTCAAATAAGAGTTTGTTTTGATAAACTGATTGATGGAGCAAATTCTGCTTTCAGTACTTCTGGTCTTTCTCTTGCAACTGCTTCCATGCAGGCTGATCTATGGTATCCCTGGGACTCCTGTTGTGAGGACTCTGCCATTCCAGATGTCATCAGAAGGGGACTGTCATTCCTTTTTAAAATAAAGTAGAAGCAACTCTGAGATGAACTAATAAATTTTTGCCTTGAAACTGCAACAACCAGCATTGTCCAGTTAAGAGAAAAATCACATTTTTTAAAATGTCTCTTTGCTTAAGGAAATCTCAGTACTTCCAAACCAGTTCCAATATGCAAATATTCCAGCATGTTTCTAAACCTAACAGTCATGCTGGGTAAGTGGAGATAGAGAATCCATTGTCTGAAACAGGGTCTTCCAGGTATTTCATCTTTAAAAACTTGGTTGTAATCCTCTGTGCAAGAGGTTTCTCAAACAGACAAGCATATGTGAAAAACGTAGCATGGTTATGGGAAGAAACTGCATGTTAACAGTAAATATAGATTATTCAATAAAAGGGAGGATGGATTCAGTCTGAAGAATAAAAGTAACATTTTATTCTCTCTGGATTCAATCTCTCTTACTAGAACACCAGTACAGATCTCTGTACTATGCCTGCCTGGTATTGCCTCGTACACAGAGAGACTAACTTCATTTGTAGACAGCTGAATCCTTAAAGGAAAGTTTAAAGCAGTGGTGTCTAGACCAAAGATGTGACTCATGAATGCATAGCCTATAACCAAGTCCCCACTGTCTTCCTGAGTCTGCAAACTGCCTGAAGCTGTAGCTCAGAAAGACATATAAAGGGGGCAGTGTATGTTTCACTTGGGATTTGTTACACAACTGTTGATTTCTGTAATCAGCTCTTACTTATTTTATTACCAGTTAACTTAGATAGTGGGAGGTGGTTAATGAGAGACTAGGCTATGAGGAAAGTAAAGGAGGAAGCAGAAAGATAATCAGGTGGAAAAGACTCAAGTGAAACAAAAAAGAAGGTGGAGGAATAGAGAAGGGGAGAAAGATCTTGGAAGCAGTCATGAAAGTAGACTAAGGGTGGTACTTGCTTAGGTCTACGTCATTTTTATTCTTTTAAGTGACCATATTGACAGAAAGACTTCTGGTCTAGACCATTCCCTGCATTAAAAATAAATATCCTTTAGAAAATATTTGATGAAGAAATAATTGTCAGTGAAGTCCTTAGTAGCAAGCTAGCAATCCTCCAAAAGAATAATAGGACTATCTAAGTAGAGCAATAAAAGGGTTCTAAGCATTTGAGCTTACGTCAGAGCACCATGCAGATTCTGCCATAGCTGGAGAGAAAAGGAACGAGCTAATAAAAACAACATGCATTTGCATACAAGGGAAACCAAGCCACCAAACTGACTGGTGGAGCAGCCAGGCCATAGTCCCAGGGGAACAGCAGCTTAACCAACAGATGTTTGCTCAAATAGCAAACATGTGGAATCTTCCGGTGATGGATTTATTCAAATCCAAGTGGCCAGGAGCCAGCAATATGAAAAAGAAACAGGGTAAAAAATTATATTTATAGCTCTTTACTGGCCCAGTAGATTACACTTTTCATGAATGAGAGAGATGTCCGTTAGCAAGCTCTACAAGGTCTTGATTTTTCGAGGTCTTAGAGTGACAGGACCCAATTCATTCAGACATGAAAAAAGCATTAGCTGACTAGGAGGTTGCAAAATTCTTCCCTCAGAAATGCCCTTATTGCTGCCCTTGACTCAGATGGGATTCATGGCATGTGTGTAAGCATAGGAAATGTCCCAGCTCACTCCAGATATTTTTCCAGAGATTTTTTTCATAGAATAAATCTATCATGCGTTCCCCATGACCTCCTAAACTTCTTTAGATAAGCATTGTAGCTCACAAGGAATTCAAATGCTTGTGTCTGCATTCAGATGACACAAAGCCTGTCACATACATATGGACAAGAACAGTGGTTAGTATTTCACTGACCTTGTGTTTCAACTGTTGCCTCTTCCTTTTTATGTTGAAGTAGTACTTTGCGACCCAACTCCTAGTCCAGAACCAGTGGTCTATGAGCACAAGATTTGTACAACAGAAGAACAGTCTGGTCTAAGATCTAAGAGGCAACAGATGGAAACAACCACCAAAAAAAGTACAAGGTAACACTGGAAAAAAATTGCTTAGATGGAAAGACTGGCCATATCCCCTTTTCACTTTTGGAGTTCCACTATGCAAGTTTACAAGCAATAAAACTCTCTTGAGGAAGGATCCCATTTCTCTACCATAAAGTGGGTTTATTTTCACTTAAAGAGCATAGGAAAATGACCACCAGTGGAGAGTTCATAGAGTTTTAACAGGAGCTTTCAGGAATTAAGTAAAGATTGTATTTTGCAAAGCAAACCAGCTTCTGCTTTTCAGACAGACCACTTGAAGCTCTGAGTTACCTTGTGTTTTTCATCTGTTTGATGTATCTCTGTTGTCCCTTGCCTGAGATTGCAAGGTCTCAGAGGAAGAAGCTACATTTTTATTTCTGTGTTTGCACAGTGCTAAAAGCAGAGTGGGATTCCTTTGTGTTAGGCACAACACAAATATGTAGGAAGAGGGTAGGCTCTGTCCCAAAGGACTGTCAATCTGTTACAGACAGGCCAGATAAAGGATGAAAGCAGGAATGGTTAGAGAAGTACCAAAGGTCAAATCATGGCCAGGATACACATAGGACAACCCCCTGGCATTTAGCCTGATATGCGGCCACTGGACTGCCCTGCCCCTGTGTTTGCGCTAGGAGCACTTTTCTAGTACCATATTAATTTATTGGAGGGAAACATTCAGTGCTGTGAGGAATTTTACTCCTGTTTAAGAGAGGAGGAGAGTGTATGTGAAAGTGTTTGTTTGAAAGCTTGCAGATGAGGCATAGTTTGTAAGGAGGATGTAGTACCATTGCCTGCAATAGCTGAAATAGATCAAGACCTGAAAAAGGCTTGTATGTGTGAAAATATTAGTGTTTTATTTCCAGATTGCATCATTTGGCTTCATGAAATCTATAGCTTCTTCCTAAAAACACTTTCTACTCCTTTTTTTTTATAAAACTACAGATGTAACAATTTTAGTTGATGAAGGCTTTTGTTGAGAATGAGGTTGTCAAAATACCTTCCAGTATTCTACCATGACTTTTTTCCAAAAGAACGGGCACATTTCTTAGTGGAGAGATATTTTTTTAGATACTGTCCTAGCAGTGAAATGTATATACCAAGATGCTGAGGTGAACATTTATTGTATAGCCCTGGGGATGTGGAGTCATTTGTACAGGAGATGCCAACTTCTGCCCTAGCAAAGAGGTCTTAAATGCTGTACAGATGGAGCAAGCAAAACCTCTTTTTCAGAAAGTCTCTGTGAGAATCATGTGAGACAATATAGCTGCTGCTCTGGGAAGCTTTGTATTTCATTAGGTCAATTTAATATCCAGTGGGAACTAAATACATCAACCTCAGCACTTGACATTGCAAGTGACTTGAGTGCCTCAACTGTTGAGGCAAAATGCTTTCCTTTTGAACCCCATGGATACACTCCTGCTGACTGTGGCCTCTGTTAAAGTGTGAGGGAATGATCACAGGCTCAGTATTTCATCTAGGGAGCTGAGACAGTTCTAGACTGTGAAAAATTACCCCGAATTTTGCAAGATCGCAAGAAATTGCTGCACAGTATCCTCTGAATGTTAGTGTCACTCAAGGAGACTGAGATATGCAGTGAAAGAAAAATTTCTTTGCCTAATTTCCTAATGCTGAAAAGAAATGATGTGATGCAAGTATACGCTGGGAAGTTTCAAAGTATTTTGTCATATGTTAATTAATTATGTAAATGCATAACATAAAAGTATCATTACATATATAATTTTTTAAAGAAAAAAATCATGTCCTTTATTTAAAGAGAAATAAGGAACCTATTTCATTTTCTGGGAACATTGTCCAGTGAAACATTTATCTTCCCTATGGTCCAGTAAAATTTTTGTAGAGCTGCCAAAACTCTTCTTGAAAAGTAAATAGAAAATCCTGCAACTTTGGCTCATCTAAATGAGATGGCTATTGTACAGTTCTTCTCCAAGTTTAATTTATCTTACTTAGGACATTAAAGTTACTTGAAATGGATTTGATTTTAAGATTTTTATATACTAGCAGCCACAGTTGACTTATCTGTCTTCGGTGCAGAGGTCTATTAGTGTTTTTTCCATCAGTGTAAACCTCTTTTTGCTGTAGTTAATCCTTATCCGTCTATCTTTATGATTTCAGTATTGTTTCATGTAGTCCCACACTTTGCCCCAACTCTTAATTTACACATTTGGCTTGGCTGGGTCCCTTTCACCCTGCCTACAAATTTATCACATGTCATCTCCTCATAGCAATTTATAACCTCTATAAAATGTCATGTAGAGTCACTTTTTATGTTTCTGAGTAATGGTTAGAAAGAATTGCATAGGGAATCAAAAATCTAATGAGTTGTACATTATTTTACTATTTATAACTGGAGAGCAGTCATTGACAATATTTGGCAATTTTACAGCTAAGAGCCCGGACTATTGTGCTTTTGAATGTAATTTATTAAGCAAATAAAACTCTTATTGGTAGCGGGTCCTGTTAAACCTGCGGCACCGCATGCGCTCCAGGCCCATACAGCTGTGGAAGTTTCATAGTACCTGCATACATCTTGCATGTCTGGACACTAATGTTTTACACTTACTTCATAGTTTTATTTATTCAGTTCCTTTTATGCTCTTGATTGGACTATAACTAGCCATTTATAGTAGAAACCTTGGGTGGGGAAGGAGAGGGCAGCACGAGAAATAAAATGCATTTATTCTGGGAAGATTTAAGTCCCTGTTTTACGAGGCATGGTATTTAGTAACTCCTGGCAGTGCAGAAAATGGCTGAAATATTAGTGGCTTACACCAGCATAAAAATAATCTCAAAACATAGCACTGAAGGGAAAAAAAATTACTTGTGCAAAATCACCCTGCAATAAGCGAGAATTAATTCAGTACTGTTCCTGACCTGACTGTGGAGGCTTAATTCCTTTATTTCCCTGTCTAAGTCTCCTAATAAACTTGGTTGACTAAAATTGTAGAAAAGAGTCTTGTAATGCTGTAGGGAATTAATACAATCTCATTGTATGAGTTCATAGTTGTGTGTGTAGGTAAATAAGTTTGGCTTTGTTTCTTTCACAGTGATTTGTATCTAGCAGCAGGAAAAGGTTTTCTGTTTGTTGGGTTTTTAATACTTAATTGATTGTGGTTCTTGTTGCCCTCCTGACTCACATGGATATAAATCAGGATTATTTCTCCTTCAATTAGTAAGATTATACCAATATAAACCAAGCCTAACCAAAGCCCACCTGTATCTTACATGTTAAAGAGGAGTAAACCCAAAAGCTGCTCTGTTCTTTGTGTGGTTAATATGTTTGTCATTCAATTAGATCTCACTATTTGCATAATGTCTTAAAACAAATTAAAAGAACAAGGTGTTGCGCTACTTGCTCTGGGAAATAAAGGCAGTTATTAAAAATCTTATCTTCTCAACCTCTGTCTTTAATCAACAGTAATTTAGGAGAAGTCAGGAAGCAACAAGATAGTGGGTATTGGAACAGGGAGGTATGTGCTTGTGTGCTGTGAAATGGGTAGTTTGCACTGGAGTGTATGGCTGAGTTTTCTATGCACTGATTGTTGTTCAGTTCTCAAGAGGTCAGCTCTGCATTCAAGAAAAAAGCACTATTTCACAGAATCATGAGGTTGGAAAAGACCTTCAAGATCATCAAGTCCAACCGTACCTGTCTGCTACTAAACCATATTCCTAAGCACCTTGTTTACCCAACTACCCATGACTCAACCACCTTCCTGAGCAGCCTGTTCCAGTACCTGATAACCCTTTTGGTGAAGAACTTTTTCTAATGACTAATCTGAACCTGCCCTGGTGCAGCTTCAGTCCATTCCCCCTTGTCCTATCACCTGTTGCTTGGGAGAAGAGACCAGCACCCACCTCTCTACAACCTCCTTTCAGGAAATTGTAAGCGGTGATAAGGTCTCTTCTCCAGGCTAAACAAACCCAGTTCCCTCAGCAGCTCCTCTTAAGGTTTGCTCTCCAGCCCCTTCTCCAGCCTGGTTGCCCTTCTCTGGACATGCTCCAGGAACTTGATGTCTTTCTTGTAATGAGGGGCCCAAAACTGGACACAGCACTTGAGGTGCAGCCTCACCAATGCTGAGTACAGGGGCACAATTGCTCCCCTGGACCAGCTGGCCATGCTGTTTCTGATACAGGCCAGGATGCCATTGGCCTTCTTGGCCACCTGGGCACACTGCTGGCTCATGTTCAGTCAGCAGTCAACCAACACCCCCAGGTCCTTCTCCACCAGGCAGCTTTCTAGCCACTCTTCCCCAAGCCTGTAGCATGGCACAGGCTTGTTATGTCTCAGGTGCAGCACTCTGCACTTTGCCTTGTTGAATCTCATCCCGCTGGTCTCAGCCCATTGATCCAGCCTGTTCAGATCCCATTGAAGAGCCTCCCTACTCTCAAACAGATTGACACTTCCATTTCTCTGTGTTTGGGGGAGGGGGTGTCACCCCCTAATGGCAGTTTCTTTGAGAGCTTCTCCACATTCTGCAGCCAGATTTTGGAATATCTTCCATCGGGGAGCACAGCTCCTGGGAAACACGTGGTATTTGCAGCACAGCTCCTTGCTGCTGCCCAACATGGTGCCACCCTGTTAGGTAATGCATGCCATGCTGCCTTGTCTCCTGGCATATTTAGCTTCTCAAATCATCTCTGCCTCCTCTTCCCCCACCCCAGAGAAAAGAAGGGAACAGTGCCTTAGGCTGGTTCTGAAGGCACCAGTGGGTTGAAAAGTCCGTGAGAGTGAGCAAGCTTTCTTCCCGCATTACTATTAAGCAGGATATCCTGTTCCTTGATCATTGCCTCAAGGATGAGGGACTTTTTATATATTTTATACCTTGGTTTGTGGCTGAGAAAAGAAGAGGCTTCATCCATTTTAGGAATCTTGAAGGGGGGTGGCCATGGCAGGGGGGGAGGAAAAGTTAATAGGAAACAGATTTAGAAAAATATTGTATCTATCCTTCTGGGTGAATAAATCAGTGACTGAAACAGCTCGATAGCTGTAACCATAACCTACTATGCTGCACAGAAATAAATATTCCCTTTAGGTCACTGTCTACATACCATATCGTATCTGTGCGCTTGGCAACAAGTTCCTGCTGTGTGCAGCACAGAGTTGTGAGAGCAGACGGGGGACGGTAGAGTTGGGCTTTTAATAAAAAAAAAAAAAAAAACCTTTGGAAAAATACCATTCTTGGATATTAGTAACGTATCACATCTAAACTAAGCCATGTTTGTATGCTGTGTGCCTGGGATATAATTTGTCTACACAAACATAGAGGTAAACCCCATTTGAAAGATCAGGTAGCTGTACTCTCCTCAAGAGCGTGAGCAAGCTGGCAAATGTGTGTAGGTTTTCATTTACTTATTTATTTATCCATATATCTATTTTTAGTTACTAGTTCCTCCTAATTTTCCTTACTTCCTTATAAAACAAAATATCTCTATGCTCTGCATTTCACACCTAACAAACTGCTTTTCTCCTTCATTGATTTTGCCCCATGCCCCACCATGGTGTATCTAAGCTGTCACAACAACTGAACAACTTTGTGGACTTCAATTTTTCACTCAGATTTACTGATGCAGGAGCGCTAGAGAGGGGAGCATTGGCCATTGCCTTTGCAGCATTTCTCTAGTCATTGAGTAGTACCTCTAGGCTCAAGTAAGCTTTGTGCTGTTAGTAATAAAGTGACTGAACTGCTTTTTCTTTTGACTTCTTTGGTACCTTCTGGCCTTACTAAACGGAGCCCCCACCTACTGCAGTAAATTGTAGCCATAGCCTTGATAATACAGTGCTTGGACAATAAGGTCTCAAGGGGCGCTTACTGAAAGAGATTAAACTGCAATTAAACTACCCTGTGAGCAAGAAGGAAAGGGGAAAAAAAAAAAAAGATTTGTGGTTTTCATAAAGCAGAAAAAATCCATTTACTGGTGTTTACAGCCCAGAGACTTCTTTTTTTTTCTCCCTCTGTCTTAACTACAGAAAAATCTTATTTTTAGCTGGAAAGGGTTGTGCAGTAGTGCCGTACCAATCCCACAATCCCGTTCTTTGAAATAATTGCACCAAGTTAGTCCCCAGTCAGCACTAACAGACTGAAAAGCAGGAAAGAAGCATTTAGCACACATGCATAGAAATGGGTGAAATTTACCATAAAAGTATGAATTTATGTAAGCAGTCTGCAGTTATATGTATTTTTTAATTTACTTTTAAAATGGGTTCTTAATTGAACGTGCAGTGATATAATATTCTTTTGTTTAGGCTAAAAATTGCATTGGGAGTTGGGGTTCTTTCGTTGGGTTTTTGTTGTGGGTTTGATTTTTTTTGCGTGGTGGTTTGGTTGGGGTTTTTTTTGTCAACTCCTCCTCTTATCAGCTCAACTATTAAATATTGTGGCTTTCCAGCTATCAGTCTCCGATCAGCACAGTTAGTGCATTTTACCTTCCAAGGAAGTGCACTTTGAGCCAGCTGGAGCACGAAAAATGTAGGAGCTGGAGAAAGTCATAATTGAAACAGGCGACTGCTGCAGTACAGACAGGAAATAAAAGGAAGACGGGGCCCTTCAATGGATTAAATTAGATGTTTCAAATTCAGACAGTATCAGGAAAAAGAAGACTTATGTTAGAGGGAAAAAAAAAAAAGGTAACAGTAAGTTCATTCAGCTGAACACCCCAGCCCTCCCTTCTCCCCTCCCTTAACATGTGTTTTTGCTGGAATCTTGCTCTGATGCTCTGAAGGGTAGAAACTACACAGACCCCTCTGCTTGCCAAACAACAGAGCAGCAGGTCCCTATACTAATGTTATGCTCTCCATATTTTCTACCCTTTCAGACCAGTCCTCAGGTATTCTCTTCCTGTAAATTAAGCATGAAATTATGTTGGGCTGGGGAAGCGAGATTTCAGCTGCCCAGTAGTTACAAATAAAAGTTTATTGTACTAAAGCAAAACTTAAATTGTATGCGTTTCCTGCCTATCGTTTTGAGATATGCCTGTTGCACCTCTCTATATGCCATGTATGTTTGCATACATAAATTGTATGTAGATGTTTCCCATCCAAACTGGTTCCTTCTTGCTGTGCAGCCCCCACCTAGTGTTGCTGGCTTACATGGCTTTATCGTGCCTGCAGTTTTCTTCTTAGTCATTTGTGTGTGAATATATATACATATACATATATATATATATATAACATGATGATGAAGTATGAAGTTTTTTATTGGCTCAGATTTTTAAACGGCCATGTTACTCATAAGTAACTGTATATGAGCTCTTGTACGTCATTCCAAACCCCATGTTATGCTACGCCATTATGCAGTCAGTGAATTTGTGATGCACATTTGCAGCTGGTTTTGTATGTTTGTCTGGTTTTACAATTTAATAGCAGATAACTGGAGCTAACATATAGAATTCTTCCATATTTGCCGTAAGAAATATCAAGTGCTAGAAGCATCTAAAAAAGTCCTGAGAAAATTACTTAACATTAGAGATGGTCAGGATTTTTAAAATTCAAACAGTAGTTTTCACTTTGATGAAAAGTGTTTTTCAAGCAGTAAACAGAAAGATTGTTGGGCATTTTCCCCCAACAATTGTAATTTATGTATTTTAAAAACATGAAGCAAAACACACACCAAGGTGGGCCAGAATCTATTAAACCCTGACCAATTGGATGCATCTTGCCGCACGCCTCGAAGCCTACTAAACTTGGCACTTTAGGAAAAAATGAAATCCTTGAGTCAGAACAATTAGGGTTTACAAAGCGTATAAATTACAGCAGGAATGCCTCTAATCACTCGTTTACCTTCTAAAATGCCTCAAGGGTTTTGGATTAGAAGAGAACCATTGCAAAGATTAAGAAGTATCTTAGAAGCAAATGAATATAGAGAAATGTTTTGGGGTTTTTTTTTCCTGTTGGTGCTTTTTTCATGCTGTAAGAAAAACAGGTTTTAGGCACATGGTCTGTAAACAAAAAGCTGTTTATCGGAACAACAGGAGTTTTAAAAAGTGAAACAGGCGCAGGAAACCTGACAAGAAAGCTGGAGGAGTAAAAGAGGAAAAACTAGATGAATCATGGGATGAAGTAAATTCCTTAGCTGCGTTATGTTTCTTTGTAAATTTTGGTTCTGTCCAAAATTCTAGAGGTGTTCAAAAGTGAATGATTGATTTTATATATTGTCTTCATTTGAGCTATGTAGGTTGTTCCCTCTCTTAAAAATAAGATCATTTCTTCTGTCTTTTGTCAACTTTTTATAGCCAAACAAGGGCTAGTTAGATCCCCAAAGAATCAGATGGCGAAGAGGTGAAACAAGGTAGAATGATGAGGAAACTCTCTGTGAATATGCTGTGGCAATGAAAAACCTTGCAGATAATCACTGGGCAAAAACTTGTGAAGGGGAAGGCCAAATTGAATGGTGTTGCAGGTAAATCTTAATGTATTTGAAAGATGCAATTGCATACTTCAGATCACAATTATTTGTAATACAAGGCCTAAGGTTTTTTTGTCCTTTTTATTTCCATTTGTTAAAGATTTCTTCTGTAATGTGCTAATGATTTATTGCTTCCTAAAATAAGTACCTTCTTACTGTTCCAGTTTACTAAGGAAATACAGTGTTTTGTTGGAAGGTGGCCCTTGTTTTAAAATATGTTCAACAAACAGCTTTTTTTTCCTCAAATACAAAAGCTGTTTGCAAGTAAAGCTATTAAGTTATTTTGTATATGTTTGAGCCTAAACGGAACAAATACAGTGAATGTAGCTGAAGTTTAATTTTCAGGGCTTTGATTTGTGTGTATAACAGTGTTTGATCTCTGATGCTTAATTTTCAAGTCTTAATCTTTACCTTAACTGCTGTGAAACTTGTTTTAAATGGATTTTAAACTTAAAAATTCCTGTGTCATAAGGAATTCCTGTGTCATCTAATTGGGCTGTCCTAACAGTGAAGTCATGAAGTGAGTTCAGCTGAAATATTTCAATCCTTGAGGAAAACAAACTCCTAAAAAAGGAAAAACATTGGTCACTCAGGGGTTCAGCATACAGTTGGCATCCAAGGCATCAGAATAAAACAGAATACTGTTGAAATATAAGTGGGAAGAGAAACGAGCGATGGTTCCTCCTTTGGGACGAAAAGTAATGTCATGTGCCAGCCTGTAGGTCCTGGGGGGGAGTGTTGCAGTGTGGTGAGGAAAAGCAGGTGCAGTTTTGCTAAATTTAAATTTAGGATATGGGTCCTTTGAGCCAACAAACAAACCAAAAAAAAACAAAAAAGGAATGGGTAACAGCTATGAAACAGGTGATCTGTTCAGCCTTGAGAAAAGGCTAAGAGGGGATCTTATTAATGTTTATAAGTATGTCAAGTGTGAGACACAAGGGGAAATGGCCAGCCTCTTTTCAGTGGTCTGTGGAGACAGGACAAGGGGCAATGGCTGCAAGTTGGAGCACAGGAAGTTCCAGACCAATATGCGGAAGAACGTTTTCACAGTGAGGGCGACGGAGCCCTGGCACAGGGCGGTTGTGGAGGCTCCTCTTGAGATATTCAAGACCTGTCTGGACACCTACCTGGGCAATATGTCCTAGGGAACCTGCTTTGGCAGGGGGGTTGTACTCAATGATCTCTCAAGATCCCTTCCAACCCCTACAATTCTGTGATTCTGTGATTCTGTGATGTTTTGCGGCCTTCCATCTGGTCAGGTGGGGAGATGTTGGAACTCTTTGACTAGAGGCAATTATTTCAAATGAAGGATCAGTTGGTTAAAGAAGGGTTTATCTACACACTGTGCAAATTTCTGCAGCTGTCACCTGAATTCTTAGAATATTGTCATTCATTCTCAGTTTCTTGGTAAGTTTTTCAATGTTTTTAAAGGCAGAACTGCAGCACCATTTGTGTGAAGGAATCTCTCACTGCAACTGCTCTTGTAGCTTGTGCAAATGTCAACAGAGAGGAAACAGGCAAGCAGCCAAAAGGAATGCGACCTAGATAGGAGTGAAGGTTGCCTGTTGAGCTTAAGTTGTGACAAGTTGCCCAGATGTGGGAGACCAGAATGCTTGGTTGCATTCCCTACTGTTGAACCACAGGGGGAAAAAAGTACAGGCAAGTAGGTTCTTCTTGGTGATATCCATGGTTTGCAGGGTTTTGAGTAGTGTTGACTTCAGTGGTTTTAGGTTTTTTGGTTGTGGAGTTGACGGGTTGCTGGGGAGGGGGCAGACACAACTATTTGTGGGATAGACAGGAGGTGAAAAAGGCGCTGCTTTTTTTTTCCCCTTCTGTAGCTTAATTTTACCTAGATGTCACTCAGTATGAATGCATGCTTGTAGAATTACATGATATGGACCTGTGTTACATGGCTCCCTATCTGGCCAACCCCCCTTTTTCTTTTTAAATCTTAAAAACACAGGAGATCACACCACCTGCTTTTGCTGTTAAAATTAACCTCAGGAAGCATCCCTAAAATTGGGCTTAAAAACATGTGGCTGCGTTAAAGGATACCCCATGTTATGAAGATGCCTTTTATGATCTTTGTTTACATTGTTTGAATGGTACTCATCCAGTGGAAGTATTTTTAAAGTAGACATTTTGGAAAACATGTCCAGTGATTCAGCTCACGACTGACTCTTTGTAGGAAAGGTGTGTTGTGCGACTACGAAGTATCCTTCTGGGAAACTGTTATTGCAAAAGCTGTGGAAAAGTGACATGTGAGCAAAATGGTGCTGTGGAGTGACAGCTGTTCTTACATACCATGAAACATAGCCATCATATTCAGGGCTCTGCACGGGCATGGAACAGTGACACAGATCTGTGTGCATGGGTCTCTGAAAATTGGGTGCTCTGTCTTAACGGCAGCCTTCCCAAGAACTTCAGTACAGAACCAAGCCAAAGCCAGGATTCCCAAAGTCTGAGGGAGTGATTTTAGGTCTGTGTGGGTGTAACTAAGCTGGCTCTTTGCTAGTTCTTTGAGGAAGTGAAATCTGCCTCTGAGGCAGCCCAGGTTTCGGGCATAGACTATTTCCTTGAAGAGGCAGACCTTTAGTAGCTATGGCCACAAAAAGCCTGTGTAGGTGTGAGAATGGGGAATCAATATGAAATTTTTCACTTTGGATTTGTTAATTGTCCCATGGCATAGTGGCATTTAGGTTTTCTGCCAAAGAAACTATTTGCATGTATAGATGCAATATACATCGAGGCTGGGGCAGTCTCGAAGTCAGGCTGTCAATGGTAAGTCTAAGACTTGAATTCAGATCTGCTTCCAAACTGGGGTACTGTGGCACTCTAGGGGTGCAGCATTGGGAATGCAAGCACAACAAGCCTGTTCAAAGCAGCTCCTGGTGGCTGTTTCCATTTGGGACTAGAATTGGCTCATGTGGAGAAATCCTCGGATTCATCGCTTACTGACAGATGAGAGGTGCAACCTTCTGCTCTGTTGACAGACAACTGACTGCAATGGGATGATAAGACCATGTGATCGACATGACTGCTTTGGTGAGATGTGCAGCCCCAGTCCTCCAAGAGGGAAAGGGTCTGGGTGTAGTTCCCCACGTTGCTGAGCAAAAACTGCTTGAGAATTTGCTGCATGCTGTGTTTGTCCAATATTCCTGTGTTACCTTTAAAAAAAGCTGGAAAAGAAAGTCGGATTCAGTCTTGTTTCATTATTAGCCTTCATTAAAGATTAATCTGGGGTCAGTAAACTGAGGGTGTTGTTGGGAGCATGCTTTTTTTTCCCCCATTGTTTCTCATTATGTTATATTCAGGATTATAAACTTTAAAAATATAGTCAAAAACCAGTAGGTACTTTTTTGTCAAGGGTAAGGTGTGTTTGCACTTAATAGGTTTACGTCAGTTTAAATAATTTATTTCTGCCATAGTCAGCGTAAGAGGTTTCTGCCAGATTAACAGAAACTAGAATTTGGGCTCACAGCTTGCACAGACATTTGTGCAATTCCCTAATAATTTCTTATACGCCTACAGCAGAAGAATGAATCAAGAATTAATTAGCACATCAGGAGATTCTCACCCCAGCTTCCTGTCTTTCTTTTGTATTTCATTATTATCCCCACCTTCCAAATTGGTGTTCTTAGGCATGTAACAATATGCAGCTCTGGCCTGCAGAGGTTGATACGGAATATTCCTCCATTTACTCCTCCTGTGTCAAATTTTGTGCTTGGCTTGTGGATTTGGTGCCAAACTGCCAACAGTTGCCTGGCTTGAGGAAGAAACAGCAACCACAGGTTTTTTCTTACGGCTTTTACCTGAAGTCATCATCTGGGCTAGGTCTGCAGAAAGATACGTAGTTCTTTGTGAACCTTTTGGCAAACCTGGCCTGAAATTCATATTGCTAACGAAGCCAAAATCCAGAGGATATTTGGGAGTTCACTGTGAAAGTTTCTCACGTCTCTGTGGGCATATTGGCTGCAGCAGGTGCCAGCTGGGTTCCTTGTTCTTCAGCCTCCTTTTCACAGGCACTTACAGAGCCAGTTTGGGGAGATGTTCAACAGCATGTGGGAGCAATGTGCTGGTAGTCAGTGGAAACCAGGCACCTGCTTGCCCTTTTACCTTAGAAAACTTCCCTCATAAATTTTGAGTCATGAAGTCTTGCAAGGGAGAGCTATTAAGTCAACTGAGCTTGGGTGGAAAAAAAGGCAAGAAGCACCCCTGACTGGTTAGAGCAAAAGCGTGTTCTCCTGTCTGAGCTTGCTGACACAAGGAAAAACTGTTTGGGGAAAACACCAGTCTCAAATATATAATGTGTTACCAGAAGATACCCATGGCATTTCAGCTGCTCTGTGGTAAATGCCTCCACGTAGGGGCTTTTTTGCTGTGATAAATGCAGCACAGCATTTTCTGTGCGGTTTTACACACGTGTGCTGTTGCCAGGGTACTGCTGCTGTGCTGTGGAGCCGTGCCCTCCTTTGAACTGGGGTCATTTGTTCCGGTGTCTCTCTCCCTACACACTATTAAGAACTTTGCCAATCTGAGTTTATCTTCTCTCAGGTTTCTCATGCTCAGAGGCAGTCTCTTGTGTCCTTCAAGAAGCCTGTACGGCAGCAGTTGAATCATGCTTTTAGTTCAGTGGCATCTTCTGTAGCACCTGATCTTCTGGTACTGAGTTCTTCTCAACCAGCAGACCAGCTCTGGCTCGGGGGATTGGTGTTCCTAGAGTTGCTTCCCCGTCCTCCCACCCCCTGCCTGTCACTCCCTGTGATAGTGGTTTTGGGCGCTCTCAATCTGATGACCTTTTGTAAAATGTCAGGCCAGTTTTGTTTCTACAGCTGCAGCTGCCCCATGCTTTAGGTTCTTGCTAGTCTTCTCCATGCCTTCTCCAGGGGTCCCCTTGTTTCTCTCTTCCGGCCACAACACGCTCTCTGACATCAACTCTCTTAAACATGGCTGTGCTCACTTAATGCACAGTTGCGTTTCAGCAGTACTTTGTGTGGTCCCCACATCGTTCATTATGTTTTCTTGTGTACAGACCCTTCCTGGTATGAAAATTCTCAGTGTTTCAATGTGTTGGGCTACTAATGACATGGCATCGATAGTCTATCTGAAAAGCAAGGAGGAGAAAAAGGACCATAGCAGACTGTGCTTTCTCAAGGGCAAGTAAAAGACACCAAGGAGCTTAAAGCTGATGCTGAATGGTTTGATAACCTTCTGAAAGCTAATTTTCTTTCATAGCTATTTCACAGAGAAAGCAAGACGTCTTCTTTAAAAATATTTTTTTAAAGCTATGTAAAGGAATAGAGTTCTCCCCTTCTTAAAATTATTACTCCTCTCCTCCTGAGCTAGAGGGATTCTTCAGGATCTGGTTACAGCCTGCTATAACTCAGCAGTGCTTAAATCAAAGTGATATTTAGATTCTGCGAGCCAGGGTCTCCTTTCAGGCTGATAAACATCTAAAGTAACCGCAGATTTACACCTAGGTAAACCCATGACTTCTAGGGGGCTCTTTTGGACTTACACCACTCTAAGTGCGAAAAGAATGTGACAATAAATGATGACAATAAAAATGCTTTATTAAGCTGTTGTGAGTGCACTAAAGTCATAATAAGCACATCTATTTACGTTAGTGTCCATTAAAACGTAACACGTGCATTAGCTAATAAAAAACAAGGTTTACTGCGGATGCCAGCCTGTGACACTGTTGAACTCTTGAATTTTATCAGCTCTGTGAAATAGGTCCCATTTGACAGAGCTCTGTCCAGCATGTTTTGGGTGGTAAGTAGGAACTAACAAGTTATCTCTCCTCATTTTCCTCTTCTAAACTACAGTAAGAAATGCTTGGTACTTGAAAAGATCGGAATGGCAAGACCCACGATCTCACTATGATGCATTGGCATGGGAGGCCGAACAGTGCCTGTCATACTTACACAAGTCAGCCTTGTAATTTCTCATCTTTATTTATTATGGCATGAATACCCTGTTAGTGCTTGCATAATCATGATGAAACTACATGAATGAGTAAGGTGATTGGGATTTGGAATTTTTATGTTGTCCCAGACGGTTTGACTTCAGCCACGTGGAACCAAACCTGAATTTACTCCTCCATTTCCAGTATATGAATTTTACCAAAGGTCTCACTTAGTATAATCACCATTTTATATCACTGCACAGTAATAACTGTCTAATATACTGTAAATTATTGTAGGTCTCTTCCTCTGATTTGTTTGCTGAGAGGAAACAGACGTCTTTTATGGGAGAGGAATAAAGCAATGTTTCTCAGAAAGCAGAGTGTGCAGATGACCATCTTATTATTAGAAAAAAAAGGAAACATCAAAAGACGTAGAACCGTTTGTATAATCATCCCAAGCTACTGTGGTCAAACTTTCAGCAAGCCTCCTTCAGCTTTCCCACCCCTTCCCAGCATGTCATCGCACCAGGCCACAGCACGGTCCGCGCTTACGTACCGTGCAGACCCTGGAAATAAAAAATGCAGAACGTGTGTTGTGGCTGGCGCTCGCGTGCGGGGATTCTGAGAGCGTTGAGTCAGGGAGAGCCAGAGTGGGAACTGGGCTGCCTGGGTGCTAAGTCCACAGGCAAAAGGGCTGTAGCTTACAGCAGGGCCACACAAATTTGGAACAGCGCTCGGATTGTCTTTTTCTTTTTCTTTTTTACAAATAAGCTGGGACTAGCGTTTTTGGCGGTTTAGTTCCTGGCTGCATGTTTGGTGTGCTTCCTCTAGCTAGCTCCATAGGAGTCTCCAGGTCTATATTTCTTTGTGACCTTATGGTCGCTGGTCAGAGGTGTTCTCACCTCCCTCACGGGCTGTCACACTTCCTTGACGAGTCACACATGCAATGGGCAATGTTTTTAAAAGCCTGCCATTTGTACCCACGCTGTAATGATTTGAAAGCTTTTGCTTTTTAAAGAGTGAATCAGGCACGGTGAACACTATTAAATGTATTTTCAGCTTGTGTTACTGATATTTGATGCAGGTCTCCAGAGGAATGCTTATGGATTGTATGAGAAATAATTAAGCCTCCCTGAAGATGAAAAATGCAAAGAGATGAAGTGAAAAAAGCCAGTACATACCGCTTTAATATAGAATGCTGTCTATATAATTGTTAAGAGAAAAATGAAACTTATTTATTTTATATCTTTATTTTGTTCTGAAATCTTTATTTTGTTCTGAAATATACATCCACTAATAGTAAATATTCCCTTTTAAAAAAAAAATTCGGGGTAACTAAATACTTTATAGAATAGTTTTCTTGTCATCAGGATTTTAATTTTTTACACTAATATTTTTTGGGGGCGAAATACCAAAAATTGTGTTATCACAAACCAGAGAGAATTATTTCCTTATTTCCCTAGTCGTAGATGTTTTCTTTCCTACTATCCAAGATCACAATGACAGCATAGAAGAGTGGAAACAGACTGCTGAAGAGACAACTAAAGCTCCTTTTTTTGTTTCTTTGTTTTTAAAGGGGGAAAAAAGTGGCAATTATTTGCTAATCAACCAGCATCTACATTGTTTATTTTCCCCCATTTCTGTTCAGTCGATGGTCGATGTACCCACTGGTCACCTAGTGCCATGTGGATCTTCCAGGCTAGCTCCTCCTCGTACAGCGAAACACTTCTTTGTATGGAAGAGCCTGCCACCACCTGAGGCTGCCGTAGAGGTTATGGAACAGCTGCACACACTGTGCGGGGTGGGGGGGGTGGGGAGTGGGGGAAGAAAAAAGTATTTTGACTGCATAAAATTGCTGGAAAAAGATGAAAGTTTAGGGCCCTCAGCATTTTGCAAAGGATCGGACCCTTAATACAAATGCTAGAGATATGTAATAAAAAGCAGGTTAACTCTAATACGGGGTGGGGGGAAGAGAATGGGGGAAGGAACAGAGCAGAAAAAGACGGAGATGCTAATCTTTCATCTCATTCTTCTTCCTGTGTGCATTGTCTTTTTTTTTCCCTCCTTGATTTTTTTTTTTAAAAAAAGTGCCATCACTGCATTAAAGCATTGAGAAAACTGCTGTGCAGTCAAGTCCCAGAATTATTACCGTACCACATATAGGATTACATAAAATGAAGTGGGTTTTTTTCCTTAAATCCAAAGATTGTTCAGTCACATGGCTCACGCATTATAATCAAATGTGAATGCAGGAAAACAGTGTGTGAGATCTGTTCAGCCCTCAGCACAGCTGTAGCTCCCATTGAGGCGGGTACAAGTTGGGATCGTGGCATGGCAGAATAGAAGCCCTCCTGTTCTGAGATGGGCTTATCACATGGTTAGCAGCTGGAATTTATGTGAAGTCTTATTAAATAAAACAGCAGTAACCAGTCACCTACTGCTGCAATATACTTGAAGGTACCGTACCTGAATTTCTTTTTAGAAGTACTTGACCTCTCTGCTGTTTCTGTATCTCTGTATTTTCTCTTGCTTCTTCTTGACAGTTTTTGACCTAGTAAACTTTTATTCTTGTTTTTATTACAACTTAGGATCATGATAATTTAAGGGTTTCAGTTATATGATTGCAGGTTTGTTAAAAGAAGATTAAGATATGCTGAGAACCCCTATTAAACATAAAAACATTTAACGTTAGGTTTTACTTTATTAAATTGGGTTTTATGCACTTTTTTTTTAATATGCACATACGTATTCAAATGTGTGTGCATGTGTGTGTGTATATTTTATTTTACTTTTTTTTAGTCTAGGGAATGTCTCAAGATGGTGGGTAGAACATCTGGAATAGTTGTGTAGAACAGAAGTGTGAATGGAAACAATACTGTACTCACATAATATCACAGGATATTTCATTAAAACAATTCCCGCTTATTTATAGTTGGCAAATTACAACACTTAAAGAGCTGATCTCCATATGGGAGCACTTAGTCCTTTGAAATACTATATATTACTTTTAATTGTGTCTCATTCAGCGAAGGGATTATAATTTTGAAGGTGGTGGGTCACAGCACACCAAGCCACTACACAGCCAACAGAGAAATCCCTGGATTATTGATGTATCCCCTGGTAATGGTAATTTTGATATTTTATAGAGTTTATTAGCCTTGTACAGGAGGTGCAAAGACTGGATCGTTTGTCAATGCAAGGAGGAGAACTCTGCAGAGTGGCTGTCCTTGCTCACTGCACCTTACCCTGAAGCACTGCCTCTTGGATCTGGACTTTCAACTTTAGAGCAGGACAGAATAGAAGATGCAGTTTTTGGTTTAAAGTTGCTGAAATTAGAAACCTCCTGGCCCCCGCTCCTTAGTTGCCCTGCCAGAATTTTAACCCAGGGTTGGTTTGTTTTTTCTGAGGCACACTGCAGAGGTGGCAGCCGTGGAAAGAGGTGGTCTTCTCAAAACCTGGAAGGCAGCTACAAACAATGCCCAAACTTCTGTGTCTAGGCCAGCTGGAAGGGAAAACGATCATTAGAGCTGCCAACTTGGGTTGGGTCATGGTATGAAAAAACAGACAGGAACATCAGGTGGTTCACATGGTGCCATTTACTTCCATGGAGCTTGTCCGTGACTTGTTTTCCATGGCTTACAGCAGAGGCACAGGTGGCAGGACAGCCTGCCACTGCCTCTCTACTGCCTGCCTGCCATTCCTGCCAGGCACAGGCAGGCCCGGAGGGCAGCTCCTCCAAGGCAGGTGAGTGACCACACAGGCGTTTTTTCATGTTCATAGTAACACAAAGCAGTTGAAAAAGATCCGTTTCACCTGCCTTAGGCCTGTATTGAACTCACAGTGATAGAGTTAAGGCCGCAGGAGAGGGTAAGTTCCCGGTGAGTGAATGGAAAGTGATGAAAGAGCAGAGTGGCACAAAATACCAGTTTCTCACTCCCAGCTGCTGCTGGCTTTATCTCTGTGTGTGCCATTGAGTGAATGGATTAAAAGTCCATCGGAAGAGCATGTCACACCACAGTAAACATCTGGTTAAATTCCCAGACAGGATGCCCAGCCCATGGCCAGGATTTTCCCCAGAGGAGCCAGTTGACGCTCTCACACTCTTGCTCCTTGGTCTCTCTCACTTTCGGTATAAATGGGCCAAGTCTCTCCAGCTATGCTGAGGAAAGCCGAAGAAAGGCTCGGAAAGCAAGTTGTGCTTTGCTTTATGTCATCAGATTTCAAGGCAGTAGAGTTGGCAAAAGCGTATTGTTTGCAACCTGGACTGGGCTCGCAGCAGGCGACTCCGATAAGCTGCGCCTGCCCTGAAGAGAATGTTATCTAAACAGCAAGCAGTTTATTTCTCTGTAAATAAGGAAAGAGATTGATACAGACTGGTTGAAGTCAATGACTATTGTTAAAATAAATGTTTTTGCCCTTAGGGGAAAACTGGACATCCATTCTCTAGTATGGCAGATTAAATTCCATGTGAAGCATGAATTAGTACATCGCTGCCTACGCTGCTCCCCCTTAGCATGCCTGCGTCATTAAAATGGTACGTGGTGTGGCTGGGGAAGCCATGCCTTCTGTTCTCAAGTTTCCTGTCCGTTTCAGATTTTTCAGTAGAGACCATGTAGTATCCACATCTCATAGGCTACAACCTCCTATTTATTTCAGAAACCATTTAAAGATGATGTTTTGAAAAGAAAGAAGAAAACAGCCATAAGCCTTTCTCAGTCAAAACTTATGCCTATGCTTCAGAAGAAGCTGATGCTGCCTCCTTCATTGTTAATTATTTAATTGTTAATTATTTTTTTCTACATCCTACATGTATTCAGCATTTGTGTGTCACATCCAAGCAGTACTAGGTCACCGTTTTTTTTAAGCTCTGTGAATATTGACGTCATACAGAAAGCAAGAAAGATTGCTTCATTTTGATCTGTATTTTAAAAACTTGAAAGTCTCAAGTTCTTGCCTAAACTGCTAATTAATATTTGTCCTTGCAGCCTACTTTTAATCAGAGAGTTTAGCTATTGAGTGAATTAATTTTAGTTCTGTCTCTGAAATACGATGTTTAGTGCTCCTTCCTTCTTCCTCTTCCACTAACCACAGCTCCCAAACCCATAAGATGCCATGAAATAACTTAACAGAAAACTTGGTTTCAGGCATTGCCTTCTGCAGCACATCAAATTCGCATCTATTGTCCTGACTTCTCCAAACCACAGCAAGGCAAACCCTCCTCTGTCAGTCGCAGCTGCCCATCCTGGCCTCTGGGCTCCTTGTTCATGCAAGGGTCACGGGAGGTGGGCTGGGAAGAATGTGGCGAGGTGCATGGGTATGGGGTATACAGTTTTAAGAATCAGAAGGAGGGAAGACTATTGCATCACATGAGCCTGGGGCCAACAGCGATGCCAAATATTAAGCTTCAGTGCCGAAGCTAAATTAGGATGTTGTTCTTGATATCACTCTTTATTTATATATCTGCTTTTTGTATGAGGGAGCCTCAGAAAACCATCAGAGTGTGTGAGCTGTTTGTGGTGGTGTTGCTGAGAATTCTCACAGTTGCCTGCAGCCTGCAGTGGACTTTCTGGTTTCACGTAAAGTGTGTGAGCGTGTCTGTAAGAATCATTTGAGTCAGGCGTGCGTCTTTTCTCTGTCATTGTATGATGGCTGTGTTGGTAGTTTAGCATAACAGTAGCATGTGAAATGTTTGCAAAGAGACAGGGGAAAAGTACAGAGCCTGTCTAAAAGCAATCTGAAGGCTGCTTTGACCTCAGTCCCTTTTAATTTTTAATAAATACAGCATGTATTTTGTTTAGGAATCTGTTTTTAAGTCTGCTTCTAATCACATAGACTGTGAAGCTTCGGCCACATCTTCAGTAACGTCTCTGCTGCTTGCAAAATTATTCTTTCTAGGAGAAAAAAATTGGCAATGACAAAAGCTACAGGAAAAAAACATGTTTTCAAAGGTGATCTCTCATTTTCTTGTACATACATCTAATCAGCTTTTAGCATCTTGTTCTAGGTTCCTTCCCGTAAGTTTATTTTTGAATTCAGGCACTTACCATTTAAACTACTGTAATGTCCTTTTTGACATCTCTGCTTTAACATCCCAGAATATTTACCTTTACTGAATGTAAATGAGAAGGCACAATAATTTATTTTTTTTTAAAAAAAAGGAAAGAACAAGCTCCTGACACTACGGCAGTATTATAATGAAACCCAACAGCATTATTATTCAGAAGGGATTTTCCCAGCCTTCTACTGAAGGAAAAAAAACCTTTTCCCCTTTTCCATCATCCTGCAGTCTCCTCCAAAACTACACTGAGCAATGTCTTTTGCAGCATACTCAGTGGACTCTCAAATAGGAGGCTATTTTAAGTTGATGTCTAGCGAGTTAAATTCTCATGAGTGATATTCAGAACTTTGCCAGCTTACAGACTAGACTAATCAACTTCTTGGCTGATAAAGATCTGATTGATTTTGATTTATTCATATCTTTCAAGCTATGTAAGTTAGCTGAAGGTGGGATAACATTGGAAATTTATTTCTCTTATACAGAAAGTCTCCCTCTTTCTTCCTGCCAGCTTTTCAGCACTTGGCCTGCATTAGTTATATTGGCTGTTACTGCAGAGGTATTTGCTATCAATCTCTTCTGGAGTTATTCATTTGAGTTGGATTTTGTGTATATCAGATCACGTTCCTCTTTTACTCTTAATTAATGGTGGATATTATTCTCCATTGAAAACATTCAAGGGTTCACTTCGTTCCCTAACCATCCAAATACTGGGTTTCTTGTCCACCGTCGCTCCAGATTTTCTTTCCCTTAGTCTGCAGGGCATTTTTTCCACACAATCTCTATTGAATCTCTTTAATGACACCTTTAGGTTTTTTTCTGACAGAATGATAAAAACTGTGGTCATTTGGACTTTGTGAGATTTCCTCCTGAGGAAGGAATGCTGTGGCCATCTGCTGAGAAGCAGCAAAGAGCCCCTAGGTCAGAGCTTGCTCAGATTGACATGGCTTGTGCTGTGCAAGGAGCCTGACATTAGCCAGTGGCTCTTTTGTAACATCTGCACCATGAAGAGGAACTTTCAAGCCAGGAATCAACAACAGACAAGATGACCAACACTCCACTCCCGTGGAACCATGTCCTTGTTACAGACACCCTCAGCATAAGGGGCCTCCCTCTTATGTTATACTAATAGTAAGTAAAGCGTAAGGAGGTGGAATCTAACATTCCCAAATAGTAAAGGGTGGAACCAGGTGTTACATTTGTCCCTAAGAGAACCAGCTAAGTGTATGGCTTTAGAATCTTCCTGAACATCCCACTTCTCCCTGACAGTGGCCTTTTTAGAACATGCTGGTAGGTAGTATGGCTGTTTCAAAGGGAGCTGCACCAAATCAGAGCACCGCCAGCTCTCTCATCCTTTGCAAAATCACTGCTGGTCTCTTTTGGGGCTAGAGTATATGTCTTACCGGTACAGGAAAGTTTGGTTTGCAGTTTTTGAAGATGCACTAATGAATCAGTTGCCTTCACGCCTGGTTTTATGGTCGTTCAGCAGCAGCATTTCTTTCAAGAGATACAGCTAATTGTAACTGTCACTTTCCATATCATACCTGGTGGATGTTATGCAGTAGTCAGGCACAGAGCTGCTCTTGAAGGCTCGATTATTGTTGTAGAAGTGGCCTCAGAACAAGAATCCCCAGTGGGACTTTTATAGAATGAAAGTGCATGGTGCTTTCCGGAGGGCTCTGCACTGTTTTGCAATAATAATCAGTTCCTGTCATTTATGAGAATTCAGGGTCATGTTTAACAGCTCACACAGTTATGCAAATTTGAAATATCCAGCATGGCTCATCAAGCTTGGTTTTAGGAACAAGCTTTGCTTTGGGGGTTCTCAGTTAGGATAGACAAAGTAGCAACGTGGGCCCCTCGTGCATAGGTGGGAAGAAAGAGGGGGCCCTGCCTTGAACTTTCGAGTGTCCATGAAACTTGCACTGGATCTCTGTGCCTGAAACCTTTGCTTATGCTTCTTGGAGTGGCCAGCACCCAAATGTGGGACAGAGACAGAAAACACATGTTTGCATGGGAACTGAAAACATCGTGGGATTTATTCCTTTAAGCATAAGTCTCTGTAAGCTCTGTGTAAGCTCACCTTGTAGAAGGTTTTGGGTTGTTTTTACTACTGTGAAGAGCTCTAAATACCAAAAGCACAAAGGTAGCAAATTGCTTTGAGACTAAACTGAAAGCCATTCCTAAAATGTGGAACGTTTGAGAGGTATGGTCCCTGCAGAAGCTAAATGCAATGGAAAATACATCATATTTGAAATAAGAGCTAACTTATCCCCATGCTGGCAGAGATCTCAATAATCTTTTAAGCCTCGAAGAATTCAATGAGTGTCAGAAAACTCTCAGTGCTGCCGGATGGACTAATGTCATACAGGAAAATCATGAGGGGTTTGGCAGCTAGAGGAAAAGGATGCCTTCTCTTTCTGTCAGCCTGCATGCAGTGATTCATCTTGTCTGAGCGAAAGGAAAACCAAAGCAGTAGGGTTCTGGTCAGAAATTAGTCACTGCGAAACAGTATTCAATCAGTGGCCCAGGGTTGGGATTTTTTTGTTTTGTTTTCTTACCCAAAGTCATATGACTTACCCTCCATCCTTGTTGTTCCTACCAGGGGTGTTTTTAGCAGCACACCTGGGCTCTTAAATTGATTAGTTTTAGTCCTTTGCCTTGCAGATAAGGGAATTTCATTGTGGATTCGAAAACTCCTGGTTGGCATCAAAGCCGCTCTTCCTGTAGTGGGTGGTATTGCAGAAGAAGTAATGATGTTCCCAACAAATACATTGGAGATGAGAAACAACTGCAAGCTCTTGTGGCCTGGTCATTACCCTTTCCCAGCATACCGGATGAGTACATATCAACTTTAACAGCATGATATGCCAGTTGGAGGGAGGGAAAGAAATTCATTTACTTCTGCATTTATAGTCATTATAGCTAAATTTTTTTTACCGTGGTAGATTTGTGCTAAAATACGAGATTACAGATTTAGGAGATTAACAATCATGTATCTACTAAGAGAAAAGTTGCATCTAGCAGAGGCACAGGGCAGTTGTTATCTATCCTGTTTCAGACAGCCTGGGCATTCGGTTTTTTTGCACACCAGAGGTGGGCTTTCTAGGTGCTTGGACACTGGCTGACTGCTTACTCCAGAGCACTTCTGTGGAAGGCGGTTTCTGAGCAGGTTGGTTCCTTCAAGCACTGCACGTGTTGATGTGCCTTCACATAGTGGAGAGCATAGTGACTGACCTCTCGTGGGACTGCAGACCTAAAGGTCAGTTATGCTTTTCCCTTGAAAACGCTCTTTCACAACCCAAGCTCTATACCGTCATGATGTGTAGAGGAGGAAAGAAGGATCTTCATCTTTCGAAGGCCACAAGAAGTAGAAAAGAAACCAAGGAGAGGAATGAAGGTTTTGGGACTCACAACACCCAAAAGTGATGCAGAGCAGGGAAGCAGGGCTAGGCACATGTGCAAAGTTTCAAAAGATTTTACAGACAAAATTCAGTTCTTTAAAAATCCTGTGAACCACAGGGCCTCTCTGCAGTAGCAGCTTGAATGGTGTTCCCCCTTTGCTTAGATTTAGAAGCACAAATGTCAAAGCTGGTTTTCTTTATTTGTGTAGCAATGGAAGAAAGTTCACTCAGGAGACAGAAGAAAGAATGAGTCTGGGACATGAGGCACAGACAAGGCCTATAATGGAAATTAATTGGGTAGCATGTTAAATAATATTACTTTAATCCTGCAGCTTTGGGCAGTTGAGCTGAATTTCTATTTTATGGCATGTTTTACAAACTAAAATATTTTAAGGCTTGGAAACTGCTTGGCTTTAGTAGTCCAGCTCAGGAAATATGCTCCCCTGCTATCAGATGCAGCAGTCTATACTCTGCATTGTTAGCCGTGGCACGGTGCATGCAGACAGTTCTCCTTGTTTGCTATCTCTGCTGAACCTTTCACATCAGCTCATTTATCTTTCAGGTGTTATAATAATTGACCCTCAATCAGTATTCCATTATCCTAAACAGGCAATTATCCACATTGTCACTTTTGCATTTGCTCTTTTGACCCAGAGGTCATGGAGGCCTAGTGTAACCGAATCCAACAAAATTATTCCCTTACCTGTCATATAAATAGTCATCCCAGCAAAATGAGACCCATGGGGGCTTTTGCTGAGGTGTTGAGAAGGCCAGTCTAACTCGATCCTTTATTCTGCTCTTTAAGGAATGCAGTACTGTTTTGGCACTCTATCAAAATAAAACAAAGTTCCATTTTTTAGCCTTCTTTTTTTTCCCCCCTTTTTTTAAGTGAGCACCCCTGCACTTACAAATGCTTCTTTGTGGCCTACTTTATTGAAATTTCCATTCAGCTCTTCCATCTGTTAGCTGTGTTTACCACTATTCCTGGGGAAAGAATTCTACGTTTCACCTTCATTTGGGGGTGTAAGGTCATAAAACTGTCTGGATTATTTCAGCTATATTTATACCTAAGTTAATATTACTTCTTTAACAGGTTTAAAGCTTTTAATTCCCTAGTTCATTATTCATGGCGAGTGAACTGAAGTGAACGAAGGTTTTGTTTAATAAAGAGGAAAGCTTTCGGTATTCAAAAAGTGTTCTGCCAATGTGAATTGTAACCCTCTTCACCCCAGCTCCCCAATTCCGATTAGGCTCGTGTTTCATGCCCTCCCTCCTTCCAGTGCTTAAGGCCACCGAATGCCATGTTTTATTTAGCTAGCTTCTGTGAGTAGTTTGTGTGGACACATGCTGGGCTTATGTTTACGAACGCGCTTGTTGTGCCTGCCTTGTGAAAGCTGGCAGAGCGGCAGGGCCACCGGCATGAAGTGCACACAAATTGCAGAGCCCACCTCACATACGTGGCCTTGTAGTATCAGTGCCAGGCCATCACAGAGCCTTTGGTATACAACTGTATCCCGAGAAGAGGGGATTATTCCTGCAGTATTGGAGGGAAACTAGACCTGAGAGCGGCAGAGGGATTTTTCTGGGTCTGCAGGTGGCAAAGGAAGGAAGCAAACCTTGCTTGTCCCACCTCTGTCCAAAATGTAGCAGCCCATGGTGCAATGCAGGAACAGAATGTGTCATGGGTTCCCTCCTAGCTGATGCGTTTAGATGTGTGTGTTCTGAAATCAAGGGTACTCGAAGTGAAGAGTGTAAGGGGAGGAAAGAGCGTTGCTCTGATGGGACCCAAATATGCTTGCATCTAACTGCGAGTCCCAGCCTAGCTCCCTGTCTCATCTGTTCTGTTTTGCTAGAAAGAGATAGTCAGCACCTTGAAACACTGGCCTGGCACTACTCCAGCAAGAAACTGGGAGTTGAAGTGAGAACACAAATGCAATTTATTTTTCTTTGTTGAAATGTTCGTATTTTCCCAGTGGCAGCACGACTCAATAGTTGAAATAATGTTATTGAGAGAAGAGAGTGGAGTCCCAGTGTGAATATTCTGCACAGGCCCTTAAGCTTAAGCCAGAAAATGTCTGGACAATATTTAACTTGCTGTTTGGTTCTTCATTAAACAAAAACCCACAAAAAACACCCCACTAGTCAGGATACTTTGGGCTTTTCTATGCCTAGTTGTTTATGAAAACAACTGCTCTTGCACGTATTAATATATTGCTTTATAGCAGCATAAATTTCCTGCTCAGTCATTCTGGCTTGTACTTTCTTTTTCATCTTTGTAACATCCTTTCTTGATAGCTTTGATGGAGGCAGTGCTTTATTTTGACACAGTCCCCCACAACATCCTTCTCTCTAAACTGACGAGATATAGATTTGGTGAGTGGACTGTTTGGTGGATAAGGAATTAGTTGGATGGTCACATCCAGAGAGTAGTCGTCAATGGCTTGATGTCCAGATGGAGATCTGTGACAAGTGGTGTCCCTTAGGGTTCCAGACTGGGACTGGGACTGGTACTGTTTAATATCTTCATCAATGAGATTGACAATGATGTTTGCAGATGACACCAAGCTGAGTGGTGCAGTTGACGTACCAGAAGGGTGGGATGTCTTTCAGAGGGGCCTGGACAAGCTGGAGAAGTAGGCCCATCTGAACCTCATGAGGTTCAACAAGGCCAAGTGCAAGGTCCTTCACCTGGGTCAGGGCAATCCTCATCATCAGTACAGGCTGGGAGATGATGTGATGGAGAACAGCCCTGCAGAGGAGGACTTGGGGGTGCTGGTGGATGAGAATTTCAACGTGAACCAACAGTGCGTGCTCACAGCCCAGAAGGCCAACTATATCCTGGGCTGCATTAAAAGGAGTGTGGCCAGCAGGTTGAGGGAGGAGATTCTGCCCCTCTACTCTGGTCTCATGAGACCCCACATGGAGTATTGTGTCTAGTCCTGGAGTCCCCAACATAAGAAGGACATGGAACCATTGGAACAGGTCCAGAGGAGGGACATAAAGAAGATTAGAAGGCTGGAGCATCTCTCCTGTGAAGACAGACTGAGAGAGCTGGGGTTGTTCAACCTGAAGAAGAGAAGGCTAAGGGGAAACCTTATAGGGGCCTTCCAGTACCTGAAGGGAGCCTACAAGAAAGCTGGAGAGAGACTTTGTAGAAGGGCACGTAGTGATAGGATGAGGGGGGATGGTTTTAAATTGGAAAGGAGTAGATTTAGATTGGATGTTAGGAAGAAATTCTTCACTAAGAAGTGGTGAGGCATTGGAACAGGTTGCCGGGGGAAGTGGTGGATGTCCCCTCCCTGCAAATGTTCAAGGCCAGGTTGCATAGGGCCTTGAGCAGTCTGGTCTGGTGAAGATGTCCCTGCCCATGGCAGGGGGATTGGAACTTGATGATTTTAAAGATCCCTTCCAGCCCTAACCACTCTGTGATTCTATGATTTTTCCATTAGCTGCCAAAGTCTGACCCACAAAGAAGGGCTACAGTGTGCACAGGGCGAAAGAAGGTATAAATGGCTGATATGTTATAAGGGTTGAGGGAAAAATGATGCTGTCTCTATTGTTTAAAAAAAGAAAAAATAATTGGAAAAATAGGAAAGATTTCTTAGGATCCAATACAACTGTGGAAGTCTGCGTACCAAGCTCCATATTTGTCCTGAGAAGCAGCTATCTTTAATTTCACACACAGATTCTCAGGTAATTGGCAGCAGTTTAAAACCATAAAAAAATTCTGGCCAAGAAAACTTGTTTAGAAAAGCCCAAGTAACCTGACAAAAGAAATTACGACCAGGAAAGTATCACAGAGACAAAACTGTTTCAAGGTGAAAAGCTAGCCAAATTATCAGAAGGCTTAGTCAAAAACCCCTAAGCAATTAAGAAACTTTTCTAGAAATAAGCCATTTTTTGCATGTTCTTCTGAAACAGGCGATGTAAGAATGATGATGCTGGCTTTTGGGAAACAGCAACCTTGAGTTTATTGTGGCATCTGTTGACATCAGGACTGCAGTTTGGTGAGTCCCTAGCAAGAAAGCCACCTTAAGGGGAATAAATTGGCCCCTATTTTTCCTCCCCTTCTGCTCTCACTGGCAGTGGTAAGCTGAGGGGGAATTGAGCTGGCCCTTGAGTGGCTGGTTTTATGCCAGAAATCGCATTTGCTTAATGCAGGGAGTATTTTAACATTCAGCAAGACCCTTGCAATGACAGCTGACACCCAGTTCTGCATCTCATTTCTGGACGCATTGCTGTCTGAAGGCAGCAGGCAAACCCTGAAGGTTTCATTCAGATTCTTGCAGGACTCAAGGCTCATGCTCATCAGCCAGAGAACTTAGCCCTGGTCCCAGTCCTTTTCATACTAGGCATGTTAGCCTTTACTCTGGCTTTCCTGGCTTTTAATTGTTGGGATAGCAAAGTCTTCCAGAAGTGTTCTCAACACACCATTAAAGATTCAGCCCTTTATGAGCCATTTCCTTCTATCTGTGAGGATATGGTCTCAACTCGCCCGCAACTGTTCTGAATGACAGAAATCAAACAGCACCTAAAGCTGGGCTAGATCTCTGATAACATGCATAGAAGTTTGTCTTCAGGGGAGAAAAAAAATTAAGCTAATCTTGTATATACACTAGCACACATTAGTGTGAGTTTTCCTTTAATTGTAAAGCAGCTTCTGTAGGGTTAGCACAGACTTCTGTGTGACTGTATTGCTTTGGGAACAGACTGGTGTACTGGGGTGTACAAGCCCTGAAGTTTCACTCTGGCCTCAACCCTGATCCGTCAGCTAACTTTTAATGTGTCCTCTCATTTTTCTTCCTCTCACTTTCCCTATCAGTAAAATAGCAGGTACTGCTTTATCTTGAGCCATTTCAAGATGTACTGGTGAAGACCATTGCAGAAATAGAGGGCATTTTATATTGCTTCTTAAAGCTAGACCTGTATATGAACTTCAATTAAGAGAGGTGGTGACACCAGAGACATTAAGTAGGGAAACTGAGACTAAACCCAGTGTTTTCATACCAAAACAGTGAATGCATAGAAATCAAAACAGCTTTCCACAGTACTTATAGCATCCCATTCTCTCATTTACATACTTTACCTATCATAATGTCTTTCAGTTTGGGCTTTGGAAAAAGAATGGCACACATGCTACCAAGATGTAGTGTCTTCTTACACGAGGATATGCTGAGCTGGTGAAGTTATGCTCCACATATGTTAGCGTAATGGAGAGGAAGAGGCAGGCTTAGTTTTCTGAAGTTTTTTTATGTCTGCATTTTATATGTGAAGAGCTGTCTCCACGCACACAGTTATATAATGGCAACAAAACCCCTATATATGCATCTTATGCGTGGTAAACAAATTTTGCAACTCCATGTGCGTTTGTACTGGAGACTCTCATATGCTCACTATCCAGCTTACTAACACAGGAAGCAGTTTTTGTAGTTGTTCATCTTCCAAAACATTTTAAAAAAAAAAAGCTCAGCAGCCATGAAGTCACGGCCTACATAATTTATGAGACCTTTCTCCCACCCTTCCACTCTTTCCGTGACTTAGATGATCCTCTTTGTGCTTTGCATCGACTTGCTGTGTGTCCTTCAGGCGTGCGGAAGAGCAGCGGGGTAGCGCGTACTGAAGCAAAGAGGTGAGGTAAGGAACGCAGGTTCCGCTCAGTAACACGCAAGTAGCAAAACCAGGAATTGAAATAAAGCCATGTATGTCTTTGTTACAAATGCAGGGCACTGCACACATAATAAAATATGAAAGAGAAAAAAAAGAAAGCAAACCAACACAATAAACCAAAAGCACACAGAGCTCTTCCCTTGGGGAGAGGATGAGAGAGAGAATGGAGAAACCACAAATGAGGGAGCTTAGTCATGTTGCTTAATGAACTACTGGAAGCTTTTCAGATACTATGGTGATGAGGGAAATGTACATAGAACAGTATAATGTTCCTCAGCTGATATTATCTGAGAGTTCAAAAGCAGCAGCAGCGCAGTAAAGTAGCTCTCTGGTATGTTATTAAAAGGTATCTTGAGCTTTCCTGCTTGACAGATATTTCTTGTTTTAAGTTACACTTCTACTTCCATAATTTAGACCCAAAACAACAAGCTGATAATTGAGCTAGTGACTAGTTAACACAATGCATTTATGCAAATCAATTATTTTACAGTAGAGACAGCTTGTTGATGTTATAGCCCTGGCAATTAAAGTCCTCAAAAAAAAAAAAAAAAAAAAAAGACAGTATTCTGCATTTATCTGATGTCTGATTTTTTTTTTATTTTACTTTTGTAATTTCCCACTGGTTTGTACAATGAACAGTTACCTCATTGTGCAAATGCATAACTGGACTGAAAATCTGCATCATTGCTTTTAGGTGCCAAGAAAGAAAATTACAAAATTTACTCTTTTTCCTCTCAGTGTGAAATACATTGTGTTTTGTGTTTTGCATCATGCTGACTAAACCGATGGGAATAATCCATGTAATCTCAGAAGTAGTTGTTAAGATTTGCTATTTTGTACAGTCTTTGTTGGTTAGATTGCCCGTAAGAGTGCTTCAGGAACATTAGCCCTGTGAAACCTGGATGAAGCCTCATTCATGTCTAAATTTAGTGTCTCCCCGCGGGGTGTCTTGTTATGTAAAAAGAAGTATGAAGTTCTGATCCAAGTTCTCTTTCCAGAGGACAAAAGTTCATGATTGCTGGTAGCTTGATGTGAATTACTGGAGGCATGGGCTCCTCAAAGATCCTATGGATTGTCACTGGAAAATCGTGGCATGAAACCCTTTCTTCTATAGAACCACCCTAAATGTTTGGAAAAGTTTTGGAACTCAGGCTTTGCTATTGCAACAGCTTAGTGTTTTACATTCATACATGTAATTAAAGATACGTATGAATCACATTTCCTGTTATGAAAAAATGTGGAAACTAGATGAGGTGTGAGCTGAATTTTAAGGCGCGACAGTAGTATTATACAAGGCTATCAATAGAAAGTGAAACATGTGCAGTGCAGTCAGAACTACCAGGACGGGGGTAAATGTGGATGGTGCAGTGGGGACCTCCACACAGTGGATCCTTGTGCCCAAGGTATCTGAGTTAGCCCAGATGCTTCAGAGCACCTTGGTGCCTTGCTGTCGCTAAAATCAGTGGAGGTTCTTTAAAAATTTAGTCTCTTATTTTGAAGACTGTGTTAGTGATTTTATGTGCAATCATCAGCTATTTTATGGAGCTAAGGTTAAGGCAAGAGTTTCTGTTTGTGCAATCAGCCTTTACATGTGGTTCATCTCTGTCTTTGCATTCCCACACTCCCCGTGCCAGCCTGCCAGCTATTTAAGCCAGGTACTACTTGACAAGGAGCTGATACCTGTGTTTTCATTAAAAGTATGGTGGGCTCTCTCATGAATTCCCACAACCAGGGGCTAAGATTTAGGTCTTTCCCAGCACACCGCATTTCTGATGACACACAGCTTCAAGGCTGACACTCCGCAGGAGCCCTCACACAAATAGTGGGACAGCAGAGATTTGTCTGCTGCTATGACAAATAAATTGCTGCTGTTATCACTAAATTATTTCTCTGTATTTTCCTCTCTTCCCTGCATCTTGGATTTAGCAAGAACTTCACACGATTTACCTGTGTGCTTCAAAAGTGGGGTTGAGAGTAATTTCAGCTATTCATTTTAAGCCGGCAATACCTTTTTCAAAAGAAAGAAGAAATAGGGTTTGGGAATTTTTTTAATTCTTATTATTTATTTTATTTTCCTGTATAACCCACATCTGGCTACTTTTACTGAAGAAAAAGCATTGTGTGTGTGATCCTTTTTCCTCTCCATCCTCCTGCTCAGAAGTATATCCCAATTTAAACATTAGCAAAATCAAACATTAACATGGGAGTTAATGTTTTAAAATAATGATCTCCTGCCGGAAGCCTGTTGGTCCTGACATGCTGCCAACTACAAAATCTAAATGAAGTTAGAAGCCAGAAGAAAATAAACTTACTCTCTTTTCATTCTCTACTAACATCTTTTGCACTATCTGAAAACTTGATCACTGTATTTTATTGTACTTGAGTTCTTCTTTCAGTAATGGATTGCAGGTGCCACGTTTCTGCTAAACAATATTTAGGCTACTTAGTTTTATTGTTTGGTTTCATTTCTTGAGTGAGTGATTTCACCAGGTCATCGAAGTTTCTAATTCCTGTTCTTGCAAATAACAGTGAAGGGAATTGAGACCACTGAATATGAAGTTCGGAGAGACGGTAGGTATTAAAAATCCGTGTAAAAGAACCATTTAAAACATATGCCTGTGTCTCCAAAGACACTCTCCAGAAACTCCACAACAAGTAATTGCAGTGATAATGTTCTGGGAATTGAAGAGCCACTCTTTAATTCCATAATAGCATGTAGACTGTAGTTGTTGTTGCCATCGTATAGAGTATCTGAAAGTGAATTAGAGGGCTTGTGATGAAACCAGCCTGGAAATTAGCAGCAGGTAATTCCAAGGCACACAGTATCCCAGAGTTTGGCCACCATGTAGACAGTAATGATGACCTGAGCACAACTTTTAAAACTGAGTGGGTGATACTTGGCCTTTGGAGCAGAACTTGGACAGCCTAAAGCATGTCAGTGGTATACATAGCACAGCAGTGGGTTGTTGTATTCTGGAGAACACTTTATAATGATGTAAGAGGTAATAAGCAGGATTATGAATGCAACTGGGAGACATTACTGTGAATTTTAATTTTGGGTTTACTTGGCCTTTGGCACATGATTTCATTTCCCATAGACAATCTAAATTCACTATAAAGGCTACCATGGGACCTGGATGCATTCACTAACATAGGGTGTGGTGATTTCCTGTCTGTCTGATTTCAAATTACGATTAGTATCCGACTGTCTTATGGAGGTTGCTTCACTGATCATTATTTAGAAGGTATTTTTAAAAGAAAATTATTAAGAAGACTTAACACAGTGTATACTTAGAGAAGTTGCCACCAAACTATTTTATAAAAAATATATACATGTGTCCATAAAGGCATTGTCCTGAAATGCCATAAGTAATCACATAAAAAGCATATGATTATTTTATTCATAACAGCCTTTCTGTATCTTCCTCTAGGACTACTTCACAAGGAAAAGAGTTTCCTTTTTGTAGTTCAAATTGCTATTTATGAGGTTTGATATAAGTGTGAGATTTTTTTATAGTGGAGTTGGATAGTATAAAATAAAGTAAAAGCATTTACTGTCATCTTTCTGAATGATGATATGTCTTAAAGACCTAGTGCATATGGAGCACATAAAACATAAAGTATTATTTAATATTAAAATGGTATTCATAATAGGCTGTCTTATTTTTCATTCAGTACTTCAACACTGTACTTCACAGACCTCAGTTAAGGGAAGAACTTCAGTCTGGACATAAATCTAATTAAAGTCAACAGATTTAAACCCCTTCAAGCAACAAGCATGTACTTAAGTCTTTTTTTTTTTAATTGTGGTGGAGTTAAGAGTATGTGTAAAATTAAGCACATGCATAGCTATTTTGATGAACTGGAGATTTATCTTGGAGCATCAAACCTCCTATGGAAAATTCATAAAGTGAGGATTGCCTCCTAATTATTATGCTCATTTTAGCAAGTGCTGTAATCATAGGAACAAATTTACATAGTATTTACCAAGAGGCAAGAACATCTGTATGCTTCTAATGGCACAGAGCTGCAAACTGAACACATACAAACATATGAAGAAAAATATTTACAAAGTTTCTGGGGAAATGATTACAGAAGGACGTTGGCTTAACACTTTTTATAGGACTAATGCAGTTTACTGTTCCAAACAGCTATAAATATTTTCTGTTCATATTTTTGTAAGATATTATAGAGTATCTAATTGTAAAAAAAATCAAAAGGACGTTTTGATATATTTTTCATAATGTGATGTAAAATAAAAGTTGTGTCAGCTTTCTGTTATCCCAAAGACAAGATACACTCTCTGACGTTTCTCTGACTCTATCCACCTGCCCAGTACCCCACATTAATCTGGCTGCATTAGCAAGTGTTTGTGCTGTGGTGCATCCTTCTTCTTTGGCGTTCCCAGTCTGAGTCATGACTGAAGGTATGTTTAGAAAGGAGTATGTCGGGATTGCACAAGGAAAGAATGGCTTCCTTTAGACACCCACATATATGGACATTTTTACTTCAATTAAGAGATGAAATGTCTTGGCATATATACAAAGAATTTGTGTTCCAGTCTAGCAGCAATGCCTGCTGGTGAGATCAGGGCTGATCCAAGACAAGTGCCTTGATGACAGCTTATTTGGGACTTGGGCAGATATTTATTCTCTCCTCATGGCTGAAGGATGTTGCAGGCTCCTGTTGTCCAGCTGATCTGCCACAGTCAGATCCACAGGTACGACCTGTAGGATTTGTCACTGAGAGCTCTCTGTACATCCGGGCTGAGATGGGGAGTATAAGGGAAGTAGAGTGAACTAAATTCATCATAGACTTCTAGGAAATGAAAAACAGTTTGAACCAGCTAGATTTTGCTGTTTACATTTTCTCATCTCCTTGATCAAACTAACTTCTATATGTCAGTTCTCTCAGAAAAGCAGAGAACTGGACCCCCATCCAGTGTCATACCTGCAGCTACCCCATCAGTATGTGGTAGAGGCAAGCAGATGTTGTCAGCAGACTTTGGCATGCACAGCATATGCCTCAGTTTAACCCCTGCTCCTGACAGAAACCAATTTGTTATTGTCATGGCTTCCAGATCAGCCATGGTCTGCCTGCAGCCTCTCCCAGGTTGATCTGCTCTTTGGGACTCCGGTGCTTTAGGATCCAGCTGACTGGAAGGGACAAAGGGTTTCCCTGCCAGCATCCCATGCTCTTGCTCTGGCAGGGTAGGAACAGCTGGTGGGGAAACACACAAAATTTCATACTGCTCCTCAGGTGTGTCAAGCCAACCTCAGCCTGTCCATTTGTAATTACAGTTAGTTGTTACACAAGCCGAAAGCATTTAAAATTCAACAAAAAATCCAGGCTGTGTTCCTGCATGGTAAATCTTTCTCTGAAACTGGCAAGTCTAAACTTATTTGGTTTTTTTTTTTTTTTGAAGCTGCAGTTCTGCTATCTAAAGAGCTCCAACTTCCGCCTAAAGTTTTCTCTTTATTTAGAGCCTCTGTAATGGCTTCTTCCTCCCTAATAGGAGTTTCATTCAGGCTTGGCCATTCCCTCAGTGATTTGACAGGGTATCTCTCCCCTTGACAACTCCCATTGCAGTAAGAGTTGCACTGATTTAATGTTTTTGGTACAACTGTCCCTTTGCCAAATTTTTATTGATATAAGCCAGTCGGAAAGTGCGAGTTACTGGACTTGCACCCATGTGCATGTGAAGAGAATAAGCCTTGTTTCATCAGTAAACACGACTCAAAATCTAGTGAGATGTCTCTGGTTTACACTAAATATGAAAGAGGAGAACAAATGTTTTCTACTGTGAACTTGGTTGACTGTACAGTGGATGTGGCTGGGGGGAAATGCAGTTTGAAGTATTCACCCACTTGCTATCGAAACTAGAGTGCTTAAAAGTGATGGCATGGAAAGCCTTAAACCTGACCTTGACGATAAACAGACACGTTGCTTTTACCAGATACTAAAGAATGGAGTTTTTCACTACAACCTACAGTCTCCAGTGTACACTGGTTGATTTTTAGTGACTATTATTTTGATTCCCTTATCAGCAGTATTGGGATGCCATTAAATTGGGCGCAGTAGCCCTCATAAATTTATTAATGAACAACAGATTTTTGCATAGCAGATCTTCAGTTGTTGAGCTCGATTCTTTTGTAGACATCATTTAGCAGGATAGCTATCAAATTCCTGATGTGTACAAGTGATAGACAGAGGAATCCTTTAGAAGCTGAATAATGTATGCCTGTAATGTATGGCCACATAGTTATCATTATTATTACTGTTACTACTACTGCTTCTTCCTCTACTACTTTTAGGAATTTTCTGATCAGTCTAGATTTTCATTTACTGATTAAATCACTCATTCTGTGGTTTTATTAAGATGTTTGCACAGTTCGGATATAACTACTTCTTTGTCACTAATGGAAATAATGGGCTTGGCTCTACTTTTTGTTATGGTAGTGCAAATCTTGAGCAATTGAATTGCTAGTGTCACAGTGCCAAGGAAACAGCAAATTTAGGGCCAATGTGTTTTTGCTATTGCCCTTTAAAATTAGTTTACTCTCTTCTAAGTACTTCCATTCATAAATGATGTGTCATTTTAGCGACCATAATTGCTTTCTGAAACAATGTTTTCTGTTGTTTTTCTAGGGATTTCCCAAAGTTAGAGGAGTGTTTTGGTTTTGTTTAAGAAAATGAAACACAGTTTTAAACCTGGGTCAGATGCCAGAAAATGTTCTCCTCCCCTTCCATCTTCTTCTGCCTTCTGCTTTGAGCATCATAACAACTCTTCCTTTAGCTGCAGAGCCTAAACTTCATCTTTAAAGGTGTCCGTTTGAGGAAGCTTCTGGCCAGAGCCCTGTTTTGTGTACACCCTGTGTTTTGAGTATTTGCAAAACATTTGGGCTGGGAAAAAAAACAAACCAACAAACAAACAAACAAAAAACCCAAGCACTTGAGGGTAAATTACATGTACAAGTTATTGTGGCTTGTTACAGCCTTGTGTAGCTGAGCCAGGATAGCAGATTCACTGTGTGCTCTCAACCCATCGGCAGTGCAATTGCTTTCACTTAAAGCTCTCTAACATAGTCTTAAGACAACACATTTACATTGGCTTCACGACAGGGGGAACGAAAAGAAACCTTAACTGACTGGCTGTCATGATTCAGTGCTATGTGGCACCTCTGCGTGGTGTTGGTACAGTGAGAACACGTGTATGCACACGTATATGCGCTTGAGATCCCTTTGATGTCTAAGGATAAATGTGTGTAGTAAAGTATTCAGGATCAGCATGTCAGCTGTCTTCTGGTTGCCCTGACATTCTCACACTTTTAATCTTAAAAAAATACAAAATCCTCTCACCATCTCTGCTTATTTTGCTTCCTATTCCTTTTAATAAACTTTGTTTTCTCAAAAGTAGGTGAAATAAGTTGTTGCCAAACTCTGTTGTGATAACTGGCTAGAAGACTTTCACAGGTGCCTTTAAAACCAGAATTAGAAAAGTCAGCATTTTCCTTTTGTGTGATATTACTCTCTACATATAAGACATAGGTTTGTTTCACATCTGCCAAGTTTACATTTTTTTAGAAGTTTAAATATTTTTTTAGAAGTTTAAATTCAGAGAGCAAGAACATTAATATGCCAAAAGACAAAGTGTTTGAGAAGGTTGAAATAATACATAAATCATATCTTAAACAAAGTTATGCCTTGCCCACTCAATACAGCAATTATATTGTTTTGATTTTGTATGGATAACTGGAAACTTTAACTTGGCAACTTCTTTACCCAGTCTAATAACTAGCTGACTCCTGAGGTTTCTGAAAGTCCTCTCTCGCTCCTCCATTTGTATAATTCAGGGGTAGAGGATGTGAAAAAGAGAGGGAGAGACAGACAACTGACTTAAAGGCTTTTTCCAGCGGTAGGTACTACAGCCCATCAGCAATGCTTCTCCTGCTGAGCTGGCAGCTGCTTCCATAAGTTCAGGGAGGTCACCGTGGTCTCTTTCCTGTTGCTCCTCCAGGCATTGAATTGCTGGGGGAGTTGGAAAAAAGGCATCTTCCTTTTTTGCCCTGAGACACATAAAGACAAAATCTTTCCTCACTACCAAGGTCTGTTCTGGTGAGACACATGAATGCTCAGACATGATGAAAATTATTCAGGTTTCTGTAGCGCCTTTATGCAGAAATATCTGAAAGTGCATTACAGACTATTTGACATACCAGGATATGCATTCTGGGTAGGAGGGTGGATGGGTGTCCTTCAGTGCCTGCTGTTTTTCAAAATGCAAGCATTTTCTTCACCATCCACTTGCTGCTTTCTCACGATACAGAACAGATTATTTGGTAATTCTTTCAAGGTACCGTGCCTGATAACTTAGCGCGATGCAGACTAATGTATCCACCTGAAAGTCACAGAGGAAAAAGTAGGTTTTTAAGAAAGCAGGGTGCAAGTTAAACTGTCTTTAGACCAAAATAAAAGCAAGAAAATTCAGTGTTTTTAAGAAGAAGCTCCAAGATTCTATCAATTGCTGTGCTCCTCACAATGCAGTAGACTGATGGGTCTGGTCCAGGAAAATCATCCTGAATTAAATTGTAAAGTAGATCAGTTGCCTTAAACCCCAGTGAGGGTTTGTATTCAGGGCCAAAGTGTTCTGAATTTAGGTAGATAAAAGTGAAGACTCATTCTGACAAAGGATGCCTTTAATGCAGTTAAAAGTAGATTTGTTGAGATGATACTTTTAGTTTGTTTGGATTCATTTTCCTATTTGCACCTTTCAAGGAAGCTCTAGCATAAAGAGAAAAGCCTATAGCTATAAATTCAGGTCTCCTTCCTTGTGGTTCACATTCAAATATTTGAAGCTAGTTTGATTATTTTTTGGATGTAAATATGAATTGTTATCTCTTGTTTTGGCATTAAGAAGAGGGAAGAATCTTATTTAGCAATCATTCTCTGCCAGCTTATCGTATATTTCACATGCATTTTTTTCCTAATTATTCACTTACCAGACTATAGCAGCTCTGAACTGTTTATATATAAAGTCTGGTGTTTGAAAGAAAGTAACTTATATTAAAAATTTCCCTCTGTTTTTTAAGTGCATAAACTTTTTAAAGTACATAAACTGACATGCAGTGCCAAATGTGCCCTTCCAGTATATAATAGTAGGGATCTAATTGCACCAGTTTCCCAAGGGGCACGAAAGTAGAAAAGCAGAGCCTGTGTAGAAAACACCCCCCTTTTTTTTTGCCTTTGGCCGTGACTGACTTCTACACTCAGAATGAAATTCCATCCTCACAGAAGTCTATAGCAAAGATTTAACTGACTCCAGAGGGGCAGGATTTGGGCCCACATGCCTGATTTCAGGGTATGATTTTGGTGATGAAACAAGCTTTAGGGAGGGGGAAGGAGTGTTCACTGGGGAAGGAAGAGTTGATTTTCATGCATTTTCTGCAGTCTCCCTCCTGTGCTAGAACAACTTTCTCCTGTGATGTATCTCTTCGTCTTTCTGAGGAAGACTAGAAAAAGCATCTACTAAATAGATGCTTGAGTTCTGGAAAAGCTCAATGGGAAAATTTGCTTTGATTTTTAATGGTGCACATACAAACTCTGTGGCACCCGTGGCAAAGCAGCAGTTCTTCTGTGAAAAGAAGACAATTATAAAAGGAGTAAGAAGCCTGGTTTAGCCTCTTGCTGCCCCAAGATCTGTCAACTTGAAGCTTGTTTCCCCAGCAGATTGCTGCCCTCAGAGTGTAGCTAAGAGGCCATGCTAATATTTCCTTCCTGAAGGGAGAGAGCATGTTGGGTTGTCCTCAATGTGAACTTCATGAACTTTTGTACCTCTTCCTTTTCTTGTCTTCTCAGGAGGAGGAATATTTGTCCCAATATATCCAAAACATAATGTTATGCAGGGTTGGCTTACAAACAGCATTTAATAAAGTAAGATTTCACTTTCTAATCTCAGATTTGCAAGAATAATATGGTTTTCATTCATATTGTGCGAAGTTAGGTGGTCTTAGTTTATTCCTACCAGTATATTTAATAATGCTTTGAAGTGTGAATTCCTAGGTCTTATCAACCCAGTTTTTCCAATAGATCAAGCTCAGGCAATTAGTTTTTTCCATACATTTCTATTTCCTCTCATGCTTCCCTAGAGTCAGCTCAGTCCAAGAGAAAAATTTATAATTCGCTCCCCATCCTGTCTGCACACAGAGAATCAAATCCTTGTTTAGAGGTATCCGGTGGTGTTTGTTACAGTTGTCCTGCTGGAAGACGAGGTGGAATATTGCTGGGTGTGTTGAGCTACCTTTGTGTCTCAGCCTGCCTTTGAGTTGCATAGGAAACACCCTACTGCAGAAGTGTGGGCAGACATTGGCATTCCTTCTAAGTTGTCTTTTTCTTTTTACCTCCTAAGGTAGATTTTGGTTTGGTTTGTTTGTTTTGGTTTGGTTTTTTTAACCTCCATCCACTGAGGGAACCTAAACAAAACCTTGTGTACACAAGTCTTTGGGGGGGTGGGGGAGGAAGTTTGGAACTTGGTTGTATTTGCTTTGCTAACAAGTGTTAAGCTTACACACATATATGGATGAATTATAATACTGTTGCATATTACAGAGTTCGCGTTTCCTGATTAAAAAGCTCCTATGAAGAGTGAAGTACACCAGTGTTTATCTTTTACCCTTTACTCAGTGCCCTACGTAGTCGCACACAAACAGGCCGAACAGCGACTAATCAAACCTTTTAGAGCCGCCAAACCCACTTTCTGTCTTTATTATGAAACTGAGATTTGGTCAACTGAGGTCAAGTTGTGCACTTAACACAGCTTCCATTATAGTCAGTGAACTCTGTAACAGAGAGTAAAGTCAAAATATAAACAGAGAACATTTCTGCAGCAGCTCTGGGCTGGGATTAACTTGGATCACCTAGTCTTCTGCTTTTAATGAAATTCTCTCCCTTGTATTTTCTTGTTTGGAAGAGAGTCCAAAGTTATCTCATGCTAATTTAGTTAGGCAGTGCCCTCCAGGGATGTCACAGGCCTCCGTGACCTCTCCAGAGAGACTCAGCAAAGGGATGAGGAGAATTAAACATTCCTGAGAAATTGCAAAGCAGCAGCCCCCAGAGATTTCGCATAGAAACGAGCTCCAGACTAGCTGCCAGAGACCCAAGTCACCTTTTCAGCACTTCCTTGACATGTCTCCACCAGTCCCATCTGGCTTGATTCAGGGGGTCAGTGTGGGGACTGAAGAGAGGTGGCAGCTAGAGAGCACAGGATTCGAGGAAGGTCTGACTGCAGTGGTCTCCGGCTTTAGAAGTTTCCTTGGGATGTGCAGCTAGATGGCTTTATTCCCTTTCCTTCCCACATGGTCTCATGCTTTGGTCTTTTCCTTTGTGCTGGAAAGAGTAAGAATACCAAGTGAGGGGGTTAAATAAGTTTAGTTACTGTTTCACCATTTGATGCAACCATTTGTTTCATATCTGGGTTTGCAACCACCTCCTGGGTCTGATGCACCATCAGAGAGCTACTTACACTAACGTGAACTAAAGACCCCGCTTTCCTCTCTTTTATGTTGATAGTCAGGCTGTAGAAATTCATTAAATTAATCTCATGTGAAGTCAAAATCAGGCAGGGTTTGCTGGATGAAGCTCATTTCACTGGAAAAAGATTCAGAGAGTTTTTCTCAGGTTTCATCCAATTACTGTGCAAAAGGTGGAAAAAAATGCTGTAATTGTTTATTAGTATCTTGATTGCCTGGGTAGTTATCTCACTTATCTCTTGCATCACAACGGAAATGTGCAGTATCTCAAGAAATGTCTATTTCATTGAGTTTTGGAATGTGTAATCTAACCATCATTTCCATGCACTCTCATCCATGGGTTTCCTTGCTCCTTTATTTTGTGTTTTAATTAGCCTAGAGCTAGACAGTATTAAGGAAGAATGTTTGAATTCACACCTCCTAGAGAGAAAAATAACTTTTTTTTTCCCTTAGATGCAACAGCATCTAATGTTAGAAGAAATAATGCTCTTCATTAAATGTCTGTGTAACTCTTAACAGTTGCATAAATATTATCACTCCAGTCACACACAGCAAAATTTAGGACTCAAGATTAAATGCTTTAGTCAAGGCTTCAGAGAGGGTCATTGTCACCTCTAAGGCTGGGACACTGAAGATTGTGTCTGTTCATCATTTGCTTTGAGCAAACTGAAACCCACAAACAGCCTGGACCTAACTATATGAAGAGCAGAGAACTGTGTTCGTGTGAAATAGATTTTAGCAGTTGAGTTATAAATCTCTGAGAAAGAAAAGGGGGAAAAAAAGAATGAGGAGAAACTTGCACATGGAAACCGGCATATAAGGGATGATAATGTCATTGTGGTGATAAATCCGTTGCGTTCCGCAATGACTCATGCCTGTGCCACTGTTGTTTGCCTGAGAGCAGACCTCTGGCCTTTGCCAAGTAATGCTTGTGGGAACATTGTTCCCGGTGTCTGGCCTGCAGCGGTTATTCCAGCCTTAATGGCAGAATATGTAGCGTGTGTAGAGTCTCCTTCACGTCCACTGGGGAGGGAGGGCCCTTACTTTGTCTGGATGTGATATGAGCGACGGCTTCTGACGTGCATGTAGCAGAGATTTATTGCAAGCAAAAGCTGAAGTGTGATAATGCTACCGGGGTATTCTGTAATAATATGGTAAAACACTTGTCAGCACTTCATCGCAGGCAGTGAAAGTCAATTGTATATGCTACACAGAGACAGATAAAAAAACATAAGTATACTTAAAACTTCATATGGTTTGCATTTTTCGTAACAGCTCTCCTGACTCTAATATAAGACAGGTTTTAATTTTGTTTTGGGTAAGTGGATGTGCTTACAGTCTCACACCCACAATTCCATGGCTTTAAATAGAATCGCTCCCAGGGTGCATGAAAGAACACATGCTGTTATGTGAAGGATTTATCCAGGATGCCAGGACTGTATTTATTGCTGGGAACAAACTGAATAAAATTTTCTATTCCATTTTGACACTAGCCTAAGGAGAGCAGCCGTAGGTTTTAATGCAGTCCCTTCCCTTTCCCTGACTTAGGATTCAGTGCGACTAATCACCATTGCAGAAGTAGTAATTAATAATGACAGTGGAATCAGGACCAGAGTAAGCCAAGGGAAGGTCAATGCAAATTGCCCTCCAAACGTACTTTTGAGCATACTCCAAAGAAGTCTTCCTGTTGACTTTTCACATCTGTGCTGCACAGCTAGACTTCTACAGTGCACCTTCATTTGGTTTCTGGGATTGTTTTTATCGTTGACTTTTGCAGCTGAAATTCCCATGCCCTGATTTGAGATAGCAGAGACCATGAGCTGGTATCTGACCCTGAGCGTGGAGACACTTGGCCAGAACAACAGTAACTCTAACACTGGCAGTGAATCCGTGAGCTGGTTTCCTCTGTCCGAGACCTTGGGTTAAAACCACCCGGCTCTTTGCATAAGCTGCTATATCACATGGTGGCGGGTTTGGGTACTGTTGGCCTAAAATTGAACTTGTGACATGAGGTAAAAATAAAAAGGAAAATAAATCCCTCTGTATTGCATTACCATGTCCCTGAGGCATCAAGGTTGTGCTCTTGTCTCTGTGGTCAACTGAGAGAATTTAGCATCAAATTCCAAATGTTGTCACCTGAAATGTTCTGGTAAAGGAAAAATTCCGCGGAACCAGGAATGAGATTACTTTAGCATCTTAACACTTTTTCAGGTGACTTCTTGCTTTTTGCAGTTAATAAGACAGTTCTTGGTGTGCATTTTTACCATTGCCTCGTAAGGAATCACAACTTAATGGTGAAAATCAGTTTTACTTCCACCACCAATCAACTGAAAGCTGGAACAAAATCAGAAGCTCAAGTTTCAATGAAGTGTCAAAGGCAGCACACTCTTTATTTATATAGATCATTCAGATGAGGATAACTCTAGTTTTATAAGAACTCAATGAATAGTAAATGTTTTCCTCGGGATGAGTAAATTAGCATTTCAAGTCAGTTGTTTTAGGTTATTCAGGAATGTAACAGTTTTTGGTATCTGGTAGCAGTCTAGGGATAAATTGGCTTAGTGTTCAAAAGCTTGAAGCAAGAATTCTGGACATTTGGAAGGACAGTAAATTATAAAATAGAGTTCAGGCTAAATTTATCTCCCTGCATTTCTTAAACAAAAAAAAAAAAAGAAAACTGCTCATAAATTTTATCTCAGTACTTCTGCTTTGTTACTTTTGCTATCTTAAAGGCTTGCTCCTTCACAATTATGTCTTCAAACATGTATAAACATTATGAAATACTGATTTATTACCTTTGAGCCTATCTGCCTGTGCTCTGGCAGTTCTCTGCTGGTCCTAGTACTGTTTTACAGTACTTAGTACTTTTTTTACTAGTGGTTTCACCTGGGTCAGAACCCTTTTCTGGACAGGCAGTGGGCAGATACCTGCAAACCTGTAGTGGAGAAGCTATCAAGCTGAAGAGGCAATGTTCACAAATGGGAGGAGAGGAGTGGAGAGGACAGGAGATTTGGAGAGGGAAAGTAATTGCCTGGGTCATGGTATATAGATAATGGCATTTTTGATTGTGGGGAGATCAGTAGTACTTTGATCTGTAGATCATGCTGCTTCTCTGACCTCCACGAAAGGAGCACATCAGTTTGCACTTAGCTGTAAGCATCTGAGCAATCCAGGAAAGAAATAGGAGTCAAACAGGTGTCAGAATCACGAACCAGGATCTTTTTATAGTCAAATGTGGCACTGTAAACATTTTGTGATCAATATCTACATTGTGATCGTTATTTCGGGGCTGATCATTTTGTTCCAGTAAACATGCCAGCACTTGACTTGAAAGTCTAGTTTGTTTTCTCGTGGTTAGATCATGGCCCCAACCAGTCCTTCCTGGCATGGGTCCCTAAGACTTCTCTGCCCTCACCGCAACCTGGGTACAGCCCTTTACTTCAACGGTGAGTAATCCTGTCAAATGGGAGTCTGCTTCTTTGTGAAAAGGTATTTTGTCTTTCCACTCATATAAAAATAGCGGGGAAAATTAATTCTGGAAGGGAAAAAAAGGGAGGGGGAAGTGGGTCAAGTATGCCTTAGGATTGTCTGCTAGGTGGAGCCTGGGAAATGCATTTATTCTATAGCCTTGTCAAGGTAATGCAAATCTGAGTGGCTGAAACTCACATGTACTTTCTGTAATTCAAATTTTTCACATTTTCCTCTGTTTAGCTTTGAATTTCTTTCCCTTTTTTCTCAAGCAAAATTTAAGGCACCCCTTTGTTAGAAATTGTGACAATATCCTCCAAAATTATGAACGAAAGAAACAGAGCATATATGTATCCTTTCTGTATCTTTTCATTTAAATTACTTTGTGTCACATATGCCACTTTCAATTTAACCATTTGAAGAATAAACAAACCATTGTGGACCTAAAAATCTGTTCAAATTTTTTTGGCAGGAAAAAGGGACTATATTAATTTTCATTGTTGGTGAGGTTTCCCAACAAGCAGCTTTACTGTTTCTTTTTTGCCTCCAGCTAACAACTAAAGATCAGTTATAAAACTGTATACAAATACTTCCATGTAGTAAAAGAACAATATTTTGACACTCAGTGACATGAGGGAATAGAAAAAGGAAAAAAAAAGAAGGCAGCAGTAGTCTAGTTCTTGATAACACAATGAGAACTTTGTGTTCAACTGAGGTACATGTGAGAAACATCGTGTTGCGTTAACAGGCAAGGTTGACCTTTAAGGTTTATCTGGATTATAATTCTTGTGGTTTTTATTAATAAAACTGCCTACTAAAGTTTCACAAGTCCTCCCTGAGATCTGTAAAACAATCGGCCTATCTGCTTACAAGAGAAAAGTTAGACGGCATTTCCTAGTATTTCTTACAGATGTGAGGGCTTTTGTTTCAGAAGATATTGATATTGTTTTCATTCAAGATGCTCCACAAAGATTATCAGGTATTTTATTATCTTAGTAACTTTATAATTGTTGGATTACTATCTTTAAATATATCAACTATACTCTTTCAACTTGAAAGAAAAAAAGTCATGGATCTGAACACAATTCAGCTCTGAAAAACTTTACATCTGCAGCCAAGCCATAGGATTTGACTAAATCAGCAAGCATACTTCACATTGCTTTTGTGGCAGTTCATCAACTTTAACTTTGAAAATCTGTGAGAAAGTTTACAACATGAGTTGCCAAATACTATCTCTAATTATACCATAGGAGACTTCTAATAGGTATATTGGTACAAGTGATTTTTGTTGTTGGTTTACTTTCTTGGGATTCTTAAAGTAAATTTTCCATTGTTTTTGTCAAATGATGTTGTTTTCCTCTCAGAGGAAAATGTTTTCCTCTTGAATCTGTTCTCATTTTATACCTTTTCTGTTGGTGATGTAACTGTACGGTTTGCAAACGCCACTCTTCTGACTGGAAGCAGCTGCCATGTCATAAGCACTAAACGTCTCCTCTGCATGAGTAGAAAGGACAATGCTAAAGGAAAAGCTTTGTACACAGACACTGGGGCCCTTATGTTCAGCATTACAGTCTTAAGGAAGAAGCATATCAACATGTATTTAAACTGATGAGATCTGATAGATACTTAAATGGTGTTCAGAAGAGTTTTTCCATGAATGGAGGTTCCTTGGGCAACAGATCTTGCACCGACGCTGTGATTTTTTGGTGATCTGAGAACACAGGATGATGACTCCTCAGGCGAAGAGGCATGTGTCCTGCACTTCTTGGGCAGTACCTCTTTCACTGTAGGTTTTGAAAGAGGGTTGAGCTTATGAAAAATGTCACTCCTGTTGCAGTGATAGGCAGTGACCTCAGTCATGAACTCCAGTTTGCCTTTCAAATACAAACTCTAATAGTGTGGGCTTCTGCTTATTGGGTGTGCGCCCTTACTTTTTGATTAACTGAACAAGAAGGGTTGTGTTTCAAAAAAAAAAGACTACATTGATCATGTATACTCCCATATTCCTGCTGTCACTAGCTTTTCTTGGAGTATCAGCGTGCCTGGCAGCACATCCCTGTGGTTTTCTTTGGCAAGAGTCTCCCTGCCATGTTAGCCTTGCCTTACGACATCGTCAGAAACAAGCACTAAAGCAATAGTCATTGCTTAGACTGAACTCCCATTGTGGCAGGGAGCATGGGATCATGCCCAACACTTTTGTCTTGGCTTTCTGGCAGAGGCAGCTTATACTTTACTCTGATCACGAGATGGTTTTTGCTGCACTTGAGCTTCATTAGTGTTTTTCAGCAGTGTGTACTATGTTTGTATTGTGTGCAAATGAGGTGTAAGGACGTGAGTTTTCCCCCCTCTGTTGTGTATTAAATGTATGTATCGCTGTGTCTTTATATAATCTCCTTATATAACAGGCACTCATGCCTGCTGGGTACACCCAGTACACACCTATGCTTTTAACAGTCGCAGAAGTCAATCAGATGAGGGTGACTCAGCCAGCGTAGCACCTCTTCTTCCTTCCCTGCCACTCCAAAAGTAAATAGATAAACTGGAAGGCAATGCGGGTTCAGAGCTCTGAGTTGATGTTCCCAGTCTCGCTTTTCCAAGACACCATCATCAACTGAGGTCATTTCTGTAGCAGCATGAGAAAACCACAATCAGTCAGTTGGGTTGTGTCAGTAGGAGCTGGGTGATGGCGTCTGGAACTGCTTCATATCCAGGCAGGAAGTGCGTGGGCATGATGTCTCCCCATGTGGTACAGTGCAGAAGATGCCAAGCAACTTCTTTCCATGCCACTGCAATTGAATCGGGAGAACGCAGAGAGGGAGGTGATACAACAGCCCTGTCTTTTGTGGCACAAAGGGAACAGTCCCTCATGATGCAGCAGTCATGCCAGGCCTTTGTGCTCACCATATGGGGAGAAGGTTCTTCTTTGCTGCTACATCTCTGTAACAGCTCATGATGCTCTGGCCCAAAATTTTCAATTCTCCTTCTCGGTGGAGACCTCAGCAGGACAGCTAGGTTTGGGATCACCAGAGAGTACCAAATCCAACCCACTGAATTCTTCTGCCCACTTCTAGACAATAGAGTACAGAATACTGTAAAGACAGAATTTCTATAAATGGTGCTAATGTACTCTTGGGTCTCTCTGGGTGGTAATGTTTTCTGACTTAGTCAGAAATTGCTTCCTAATTGTTGACAGCCTTGAGGTAACCCATGCCCTCTGCAAGTGATAAGTAAGTAGAGCTAGACATTCACCGGTCTCTGCTGCTTTGTCTCCAAAATGCACAGACAATGCATCCTGCATCAGGCTACAGCTATCTCTCCCATATCCTAAAGTAGACATTACTGATTCGGTTTGATTTTTTTGTCTCGCTGTGTGTATGGCAAATACAAAGAAGTAAGAAGTTCTCTGCATAATGCTTAGAAATACGTATGAAAGAATATTATTTTTTTTTTTTTTGACAGGACAGGGCTTGGAAAAAATGCTGTGTAGCAGTGTGGGGCAATAGTAATTAGTAATTTCCAATTATCACGTTGTGTGTCAGTTCAGTCATACCTGGTTTGGGTCTTACCTCATATGAGACCGAAGAAAAGGCTTTACTTAGTCTCTTGAAAAGTCACCTTTTATGTCCAGAACAGAAATCATCAGTTGTATTCTACAGTCTCAGAAAGTTGGATTTGTATTTCTTTTTTCTCTTTAATAGGCAGGTAGCTGATTATGAGCACATTTTAACCATCTACTGTGCTAGAGCAGCCAGTGAAAGAAAAGCATCAAATATATAGAGTTAAACATAATCTCAACTACCAAGTCTTTGTTATCCATGGATGACAGCCCAGTTAATAAGTGTTTTCTCACTGGGATTGCTGGAGTAGAATTTAATGGTGTAACACATCTACAACACACTCCAGATGCTCTAGACAAGCAGATGCAACACAGCCATGATGGCAGTGGCATGCATAGAATGTACCTATACGGTGGCTGCATTTGTCCAGCCTGGGTTTTCCTCATCACTACCCCGGGTGCAAATGCTATGTAAGCAAAGAAATTTGGCCAGTGAGAAGCCTGGTTCATGTTTTGGATATGTTGCTTGAAAATGTTGCTTACTACCGGCAAGGGTTTATATACAGAAAAGGGAAGAGGAAAGATGAAAGAGAAAAGATTTTGGCAGAGGATGGAGTTCAGGCATGCAGAACAGATATCCTACTCCACGTAATCATAAAAGTGTGTCCATGTGCTAGACTTCCTATGTATCTCTGGCTAGCGTTCTGTCTTTAAATGTAAATAGCATAGTATTGCCTTTAGATTTTGCGAGTCACTAGACCAGAGCCAAAAAGAGTTCAAATATGAAAGATATGTTTTGTTACATATGCCATTAAAGAAACAGTCCTATTCTAAGAGAGCCAAAGCCTGAATTGTTTCCACAGTAATTTTCTCCTCCTTTTCAACATTTACCCACATTTTGTTAACTGGATCGAGCAAAAAATTAGGGAGTGCATGGCAGAACTGAAAGCAAGTAGTTTCTTTACTTGCTGCCAGCCCATCCAAAAAAAGCCTTTAACAAAAAAGTTAACGAAAATCCATGATTTTTCCCTTCCTGCACCAGAAAAAAATCCTAAAATATATGACCTTGCTATGGTTAAAAGATAGCCAAGAGCCAAAGCTGGGCAATGTTTTTATCCCAATTCAGCCATGTCATGGGTCATGTGGTTCAGCATGTGAACAGGAAGGTGAGAATGGGTGAACTTTTGCCTCAGTTGTGCAGTCCATCAGAGAATAAATGGAGCAAATCACTCTGCAGCTGTATTGGGAGGTGAACGGCTGAATACCTCTCACACAGAGGCCTTTGTGTTCTGGACATGATCTAGCATTATGATGGGACGCACTAGGCTGAGGCTTTGTAGCAATTACTAACCCATTATCATGCTAGAACATGAGATCATTTATCTTCTAATTCAGAGTGTCACCTGTTCTTCATTTGCCAGTCAATAACCATTAATTACTTTCAGTGGAAATTTAAACAAAGCTTTTCCCCTCTGTTAAAACCAGTAAGCCATTCGGTAATGACAAATAAACCTGGAGCTGTATCTCCCCCTTTCCTCTCTTCTCAGCCCAGAGTCTGGTACAATATGAACTCCTAAAAGAAATGCCTAGAAATTGATAGGTCAAGGGCCTTTATAAGTCTGATGCAGGGGGAAGCACATTCCTGGCACTTGCTGTAGGGAAAGCACACAGCTACTGCTCGTACACAGATTTCTCGTTGGTTGTCATGAGCTGTACCTGTGGAAATAAAGACCTGAATGCAGAGCATGTTGGAAGATTTTTCTGTCTTCTGGCTTGCCCTTGCCTTGTTGTTTGGGTTTTTTTATGGATTGTTCATGCAGACCCATTCAAAGAGACAGCATTTGGTCGCTTTCCTCAAAGCAAAACAGAACTATCACTTACTTTGTTTGTAATTTTTAGCATGTTCTTTTTTTTCATACCCGATTTGATTGGGGTAATTGTAAGTGCCAACAATTGTGAATGCCAGAAAAAATAAAAGAACCAACAGTGATAGATTCTCAAGTAATCATTAATCTAAACATTCTTTCCTAGTAGGAGTTGAGGCAAAAATTGCTCTTAGCAACTCTATCTGCATTGTTTGATCGTTGCTACGTTGATCCTGTAGAAATTTAGTGCAGTTTGAGTTGTACTTTTAAGACGGTGATTGCTTGCTCTTTGAAATGGTAGACAAGAATTGATACATCCAAATGCATAAGACTCGACAGGACCAATTGTTGAAGGCTGGTTTTGTTAGTACTTTGTAGCTGTCTCCTTCAATGTAGTGCATGCTTTAGAGTAAAGAGAAAATTCCAATGCTACAAACTTAATGTGTACGTATTTTAATACTCACTGGATTGGTGACGGTCTCAGCATAAGTACCCACACTAAAATTGGGTCCAATTAACTGTAATACTGCAGTGTTTAAAAGTGGAAAGATGGCCAAAAAATTATCGTGAGTCTGATCCTACTCAGACACGTTAATATTGCTATACGACATGCATAGTAAATTGCAGGTCCCTGTGCTAATATTGCATATTCAGTCGACCTATGTGGCATTTGGAGGTGGGGTGTGATTTTTACCAATAAATGAGGTTCAGTTGTTACAACTGTCAGATGTAACTGACACTACAGAGCTGTGCACTTTTCAAACAAAGGCAGGCGAGACCTTGAATTCATTATATACAGCAAACATCCACCTAAGTCAGGGGAACCACTATAAATTCCGACTGATTGACTATCTAAACTTGGAAATCCTTATTTACTCAAATAATGCCTTCTCATATGAGGAAGCTTGTTGCTTTCAGCTGGGCTACTTAATGAAAGTTGAAAGTCTGTGGAATCAGGAGAACCAGAACCATCAATTACTTATTTTAGAAATTTCTTTTTTACCTTTCTGTGAAGCTGCTATTACTGTGAATCCTGCAAGCTTGTCCAGTCACGAAGAAACGGGAGTTGGTGATTTACGATGACCTCTCAAATCAGCAGGGAAACCCCAGTGTTCCAAGAAAGCTCATATGAGAGATATAAGTTAAGACATCTCCTCCTCACAAGAGGTGTTTCATCAGCTAGTTGGGTATTTCTGCGTCATTGGCTAGGATGTTCAACCCTTGAAAGGAAAAATAAAGTTTGCTGCTATTGTCCTGCCCAGCAGGTTATATCCCTAAAGCACAATTAATGTCAAGGACTTACACGGCAGCTGCCCAAAACCCAGCCTTCCCCGCACGTTCAAGAAGCAAAAAAGGTTCAGAAAGAACATGTTAATAAAATCTTGTCAAAACTTTGGAAGATGCATAAAATAATAACTGGCAAGAAAAATTACTTGCAAATAGAAACATTTAAGTGGAACATATCGCCTTGCTGTGCTGGACACTGATTTATTAATAAAAGGGGGGGGAAAATTGAATATTTCAGGTGGTATTTACCAAGAGAAACTGAGCTGTCCCAAAGCTTTTATTAATCTGATTTGCAGAGTATCCACTACCATCAAGGGACCTACTAAAGTTGTTTTCTTTAAAGCTGATGTGAAGAGGTCAATGCAAATAGCGTTGTGGATTACCCTGTGAGAAGATGACAGTCCTTTTTACCATATGGAGAGAAAGTTGAATTATTTTGTTTTCCTTTCCTGGTTATTTATTAAATGAGGATCATGCCATACAGGTATTCCCTTTTCCTCTCCAAAGGAAATGAAGTGTTTACATCATTTTGATTGATCTAAAGTAATAATTACTCTATCTGCCTACAGCTCCTAGGCAGTCAAACAGCCCAGTCGCTAGCACAGCGGCTTGTGTATCAGAAAACTGAAATGTACCTGCCGTGATGCCTCTGACAAGTCACGCGTGTCTTTGCATGTGTCCCCTTCCATCTGCTTTCCCGCTTTCGTGCTGACTTAGCTGGCCAGACCTCAGAGATGGTGCTCACCCATCATTACTTGTTTGTGGGAGGGGACTCCGTGAGAGACATTGCTGTGGGAAGTAAGCCGTCCCCCCTGAAATGCAAACGCGTTGGCAATCCCATGGTTTTGTTTCAAAACTGACTGCAATTTCTGCTGCTGCACAAATGGCAGTGAACAGATTCATTTGGTCAAATGCACAGTCGACTATTCTTACTTATCTTTTAATTAATTTTAATTAAAATCTCAATTTACCCAAAACAAACATGACAGAAGAAAGAGCCAAAAGGAGGGGCCATATTTTCACAACTCAGGGTGTTTGACATCATTCTGTAACAGACAGAACACAGCATTCTGGACTGCAACGCTAAAAAAAAATTATCCTTTTCCCTGTATCTATGTCAGTTCATGCAGTGCTTTAAACAAGTGAATCCATGCTCTTGAGCACTAAACCAGGTCTCAGCATTCAAAAGCAAACATATTAAAGTCTCCCCTGCAGAAAACCCTGCTGTGAAACAAATTGAAAATCAAATACGGCATTGTTTTCTGTAATAAGAAATAATTGAACTCTTTTCAGAGTTGCACTGAACTGGTTAATAGCCACCATGTTAGGGAAGTGCTAATTTCCCCAGCTTGGGCTATGCATGTGTGGTTACTTCCAAATCAAAAATGCCGTAATATAATATCATGTCCCAAAGAGGCCACTTACATGTGCTCCAAATCTGACTTTGTTTGTCTTTCCGCAGGCCATGTGGCTGATGTTGCAAACGGATGAGCCTGAGGATTTTGTCATAGCCACTGGGGAGGTCCACAGTGTCCGTGAATTTGTGGAGAAGTCATTTAAGCACATTGGGAAAACCATTGTGTAAGTATGAATGTGAGATAGCCACAGGTTGAGCATCTCTAGCCTATTGCATTTGCAGTGTTATTGTTTCTCTACACTCCTCTTTTTCCCCCCTCTCTTTCTGATTTCTTAATTTGTGAGACCTTCCAGGCATGACTGACTGCCACTGTGAATATGGGTAGTGTTGCCCTCTAGATCACAAGAAAAAAAAATGTAGGTGGGTATGTCTTAATTTTTTGTTCCAAATCTTCATTTTCTGCTCTCCTATTCACTCCCTACCTTGGAGGCGGGGGGCAGATGCCCATCCAAAGATATTAGTACGAGGTTGCTGTTCATCCCCCTGCTGCAAAAGGGGTGTTTCTGTCCAATTACTATTTTGGGCCCCCTGATCCTGCTCCCATTCTCTGCGATCTCAAGAGATGACACCTGCCACCCCTGTTCTCTCCATGTGATGGCCTATCAGCCATCAGCCACACCACAAGGATTATGTAGCAACCCACTAGACATTCATATTAGCTCTTCTCCTACTAAGCCATAAAAATGTTGAGCAGTGGGTGCAGAATGTTTACAATGCATATTCCACATAGTTCGATTGAAAATACAAAATTCCTTCTCAAGGCCATATAATAAAACCAGGATGGCTTGGTGAGCGCTTTCTGTAATTTATATTTTTATTGTTTATTATTTTTTCAATTTCCCTCCTTCTGTATCTTCTCTGGGCCCCATGCATCAACATACCAATCTCAGCTGGAAAAGGGAGAGGAAAGCCACAGGCTCTTCCATGACGCTAGCACCAGGGCTGTTCCTCAGGCCATCAAAGTCACTTGTGCAGCTGGTGAACTTTTGACAGGGCCAATAAGTTTTACTTGGGAACAAAAACTTGACAAATTCAATAAATATGCAGAAGTGCACAGATATATACAATATTATTTGAACAGCCAGTGGGTGGCTGAGGAGGTAATAACATTTTCTACTCAATGAGCTTTTAGTCTGGTTTCAATTTTTGGCATAAACTTCCAGAAAAAAATTCTGATGGGGAGGAGAGAGAGAGAGAGACTGTATAAATAGAATTTCTAGCCCAAAAGCTCAGTTTGGGGAATAAGTTTTTCTCCATCTTTTAAGCTTGTCTTGATAGTGAGATGTCCCCATACGATCACACATTGTCACATCTCCTTTAACAGTAGTGAAGTTTGACATGGTAAAGGGGATGTAGTGGGAGCTCTCGCAGTTGGTTTGTCTGTCTTAATTTTTCTCCTTTTTCTGTACTTTTGCTCTTTGTGTGTATAAGTGAATCCTCCTTACTAAGCACTGATACTGTGGGTTCAGTTCCTCTATATAAGTAAGAATTCTTCTGAGTTTGAGAACTATGTTGTCCCTGTCTCATGGTGTTTGCAAAAGAAAGAATGAATGTCTGGTGAACAATTTTTTTTGTTATTTTGACTACCTAAAATTAGAAACTGAAACATTAAGGTCAGTACCTAGCTGAATGTCTATTTGCAGAGGTTCTCAACATCACCCTTTATTTTGGTGTCAATAAATTTATAAATTAGTTTAATTTTAAACTCCCTGCTTTGGTGTTGGCCTAAGAAGTCTCAGCTTTTGGCAAGACTTGACAAGTCAGCATGTATTCTTCAGAAAGCAAATTAAACCTTTGAGAAAACCTAAAGAAAAGAAGAAAAAAATACACAAATAAAAGTGAAAGCACTGTTACGAATGACTTTTGTTACCAAGAGGATATTAAAGGCTTACCTTCGATTTAGTTAGCCCAAATACACAAAAAATTTTGTCCCATTTGTTTAATTTTTTGCTCACATATAGCTCCATATGGTGGACTGCATATCATTCATGTTCACAGAATCACAGAATCATGAGGTTGGAAAAGACCTTTGAGATCATCGAGTCCAACCATTCCTGTCCTGTGCTAAACCATATCCCTAACCTATCTACCCAACTACCCATGACTCAACCACCTCCCTGGGTATCCTGTTCCAATGCCCAATAACCCTTCCTGTGAAGAATGCCTAATCTGAACCTGCCCAGGTGCAACTTGAGGCCATTCCCCCTTGTCCTATCACCTGTCGCTCGGGCAGAGATGAACACCCACCTCTCAACTACCTTTCAGGTAGTTGCAGGAAGTGATAAGGGTCTCCCCTCAGCCTTCTCTTCTCCAGGCTAAAAAATGTTGGTGATTTCTGCAGTCAAGATTTGGGTTGAATCAATTGGTAACAAGTTTCTCTGTCAGGGAGACTTGCCAGTATGGCTCCAAGAGATAAGGTAGGGCAGCGTCTACAAAGGCACAGTTGGATTTTTTTTTTTTTACTAATCAATGAAATTAACTTTTTAAAATTGTGTAAGAATCCACATGACATCCAGTGACATGGATTTTTAGGAACCTAAATCACTTTAGAAACGGATCTTGGGCTGCTAATCCCCATTGGCTTTTCTGAAATTTTTCTTCACTTTGAATAAGTTATTAATTCCTTAAGATATTTACAGGTGATATATAAATAGCTATACATATGGGGACTGAGGTGACATTTTAAGTGCTATTGATAATTTTGTTGCTGATAATTTTGATAGTGGTGTAATTCTGATCATTTTAGATACAGACTAGCCAGAAAAACCAGTTGTTCATTCCCACTGCTCCCAGGGTGGGAGGAGTATCACAACAAATCCACAAATCATCCCACAGCTATCATTCATCTTTGAAATTTCTCTAGATATAAAATAGTTGTCAGGATTTGGAAAGCTTTGTTAAGAACCTCCATAATTTTTCAGGGTGTCAGCCTGGCCCATGCTTTTGCAGCACACACACAGGCTCTTTCCTTACCCTGGCTTCTCAGCTGGGCAGCTGGTAACCTCTCACATTCTCAGAAACCCCCTAAGGGCTTTCTACTCCCACCTCCTCCAGTTTGAATATATCTTCTTCAGGGAGTAGTCTGGCAGCAAAATCCTCCCTTTTAGTGGAATCCCACCAGTGAGTCCCATTGATCTGTTTCTTTACAATTTATGACGCACCTAAGAACCAGCGCACCAGAGTGCAATTGCTAAAGGAGTCCCTGAGAGGGTGACTTCTTTCTTCCTCTCTCTCTTCCTCAAAATTTGGTTGAGTAGTTTGGGCTGGTAGGGTTTGGGGTGGGTTTTGGTTTTGGTTGGGTTTTGGGTTGGTTTGTTCTGTATTTTTGCAGGGTTCCAGGTATTATGAAATTTGGCAGTATCAAAAATGTATCTAGGAAATTTCCAGCAGCCCTTTGCACTGCTGTAAGTGATGGCAGAGCTTTCCAGTTTTGCTGTGCAACATGTCTTTCAAAACTGATGGGGTGATGGAGTAAATGGCCAGGAGGGATGTCGCGGCAAGCAGCAACTGGCAGAGCTCATAGTGCATCTGAGAACACATGTGCCATGTGAAGGGACTCTCAACCATCCCCACATTGTGCTTTGGCAGAGAAACTTGCAAATTTAACAGTCTTAGCTGTCACACCTTGATATTGCAGTAGAAAACAGGAAGAAAAGCAATCCTGGCTGCCCCTTCAGCCAACTAAAAATACAGGGGGATTTTTTTAGGTTTTTAGTTTTTTGTCTTCCTAACAATTCACATTAATCTATACAGCTGAAAATCCAGGACCGCCTAAAATGACTTTCCAAAAGATAACATAATACTCTGTCACAGACAGTCATTAGCACATGTCAGGACTGTATCATCTAGCCAAAATAAGAGAGGGAGAAATTTTACTACATTTTCGTAACTAATGAAATGTACAGCTGCAGTAAGACTGAGTCTCTCTCTGAAATTGACTGTAAAATGTATGCAGGGGGTTATCTACCCTGTGTGTTTTTTTTCTTCTAACATTTCTTTTTCAAGGGAGAAATTTCAAATCATATTTATATAGTCCTCTGAATCATTCCAATTCAGTCCTTTGTACTAACAGGAAAGCCTCAGAGCTACAAATATTTTCCCCCTGTAAGGATTACACTTTTTTTTTTTAATTCCTTTACTTTCCCTTCTACTTATTACTAATTAAGTAGTACTTGGGGGAAACACTTCCCACCTATAATTTGAACTACAGTAGGGTAAACGAAACAGGCAAATGCTTGTCTTGACTAATTTTCTGTCATTAATCTTATTAAATTAGAACAGGATTGCAAAGATAGCCTGAAACCACTACAGCATTCGGAGTTCTCTGCAGAGTGCTACAAAGACTGCTGTCTGCAAATGTGAAAAGTAAAAAAGAAAAGAAAAAAAAAGAAAAAGAAAAAACTGTTCAAGCAGTGGAAAGATTTATTATGGGGTTTATTAATATAAAAATACATGCACATTTGTTACAGAAATATTCATTGCTTCCAGGATCAGAATTAATTCAGTAAAAATTAATATTTTACTTTAGTCATTTGGCTGTACATACAAATTTTATCTTAACTAACATGCCAGTTGGTCTTATAAAAGATCACCCTAAAAAGGGGAAGTTTGAAGATAAGCTATAAGGTCTAATGAGGTGAACTACTAGCAGAAGTGGTGCAGTGGCCTCTTCAGTGACAGTGAAGGTTGAACTGAGATTGAACTGAGGGAGGAGGGGTTTTCTGGGTTGGTTTTGTTTTGGTTTTTTTCTTCATTTTCTTTTTACCTTAAAATGGAAGGTTGGGTTGCAGAAACACATGGTATCTGAAGGACTGTTGTAGGAATGCAAAGCCAACAATACATTAGGAATGGTGCTGTGGGGGTGTGGAAAGGGAGCCACCAAAAGCCGTCATCAAAACAGCTGCTGTTTCCAGGTCTGGCTTCTGCCCATCAAAAATTGCAGGCTGGTCAGTGCTGTGTGTTGTACTTAGCAGCACAGGAAAATCAGAAGCTTTCAGATGGGGAGGAAAGAAACAAAATTTCATACAGAAGTTGGAAGCATTTTCATGAGTGATGAAAGGAACTTAGCAAGGGTCTTCAATTAGGACTGCAACACTCTTATCACATTCTCATTGCAGAGTATATGTTTTAGGGAGCATTTAATCCATCTCAAGCTGGAGAAGTAACGCTTTCAGATGAGCAGGCTTTTTATTACTTTTTATTGATTCAAACACTAATGAGTGTTTCAGAACTCAAATTAAGGTTTAAAGACTGTAACAATTAAATTATTTGATTTCATGCATCATACAAAGTATGAGAGTTTCTCCTACAGGAAGACTGGGTAAGAATTATATGTAGTGTTTCATGAGAAATTCCACACGTTTTTTCCCTGCAAATTAAATAAAAATAAATCTCACGTGCAATTCAGAAAAAATATATGATTTCAGGTCTGCTGGACCATATTGTTCCTCCTCTAACCTCCTTTTAAAGAAAGAATAAATTAAAGAGATTTGCCAAAGCCATTCTGAAAGAAGAAAAAACACCAAAATTTTTCCGTTCTGAAAACAACAAAGCGTCTTTTTTAGATATTATTAATATAATTTTGTTTCAGGTTGACAGTAATGGAACTCACTTGAAACTAATTTTTTTCAGTCCAGACTACTTTCATTTTCACAGGAGCATTAATGTTCTTTGAGAAAACATTTTTTTCTCAACACTGACTTTCATGATTTGGAGTAAATGTGTGAGAGCTTCAAAAGTTTTCCAATGAATTGACGAAAAAAGAAACCATAAAATAGGGAGCCTAACATGTTCTTTTTGAAGTCACATAATGTAGAGAGCCATCATTTAGATTTTTAAAACTTGAGCTTGACAATGCTGGGAATATAATGACAAGAGAATTGTTTTACCTGTATTCCCTCATTGAACAAACACTGAAGACCTGATTCATCAGAGGATTTGAAAAACAAAAATTAAGTATATCCCTCTATGTTAGCACACTTGTTCTTTAAATTTCAGCACAAGATTGTGGTTAACCAGTCCCTATATCCTTGGTTACCTTGATGCATCAAAGCTGCTGGCAAGGTTGATGGTTGAGTTGGTGGCAAAGGAACATAGAAAGTCATAGTTAAAGATTTCTTGCAAAAGATTACTTGAAAAAACATTAATGGTCTGTTAGAAGGTGTCAGTCTTGCTGTTTATATAAAGTGCCAGGACAAAATGAAGTGCTTTGGCTTAATTATGTGTATAGCAGCTATCAGGCTGCAAGTCCAAGAAGTCTACACAAATGGTATCTCATATTGGCTGTAGAAGAGCAAGATTTTCCTAAATTTTTTTTTATCTAATCTATTGTTCATTTTCAAATGTGCAAATATTTTCTATTGATATATATTTGATCTAAAAGATATATATGATAGTTTTCTGTAAAGAGGCTGAGCAGCTGTAGCTACTAGTGGCTTTGAATATTTCATTAAATCCCATTAGTTCTGTTTCCCTCTGAAGATCAAGCAAGGAGGTGAAATGCTTGCTCAGCTTATCTGTGCTTTTGTGAAAGCACAGTTTTAGTTGACTTCTTCACCACCTCAAAAATACGTGTACTTTGCCTGGCTTGCTTCTCTGTTACAGCCATTTGGACCATTTGGTCCATTGCAGTGTTATTCCCACCCAGCCTCAATTATCCTGGCTCCCCTGTGTCCTTCCCTGCCTACCTCACACCCCAGCAGGTGGGTACCCCATCCTCAGAAAACCCCTCTATACCTGTGGATGTTTTTATACCTTGAAGTTTGCTGTCTTTATTGAACAGTTATAGGAAATTGAAAACAATTGGAATCTCCAGAGCTGAAGAGGAAAAGGAGCCTTCATCACTGCTGATAATAAGTATTATGATAGCAGCGATCTGCAGATATGAAATTAGCTTTGAATTAAATACAGTCTGTTCCTCTGTAAACCCAGAGTGTAACAGCTCTTGAGGTGAACAACCTTTTAAACAAATAAAATTGTGCATGCATTTGAGATGGAATTAATGTCGTTTTATGGAAAATTCTGCTATCCACCAGAGCTGACAATCACGGTCACCCTAAGCGGACCCAAAGCACCCATCTCCAACAGTGAGGCACTTGATGTGGAAGCGTAGGTGCAGCGAGCATCAAACCTGCTTCCTCAGTAGCAGGCACGTGGTCTCGTGCACCTCTGTCTGGGTACAGAGCATCCTGACATATGGCTGATGACATCAGCCATGGCGCCAAACCCATCCTTTGCTTCAGGGAGAAGGTGAAGTTCCCCAGTGTGGGGCAGGCAATGGCCTAGCTATAGAGGGTTGTTGTCTGTAGGCTCTATGACCTGCAGTGTTTTGCTCAAAGCCTGCAGCAGGCCAGCCAACCAAAGTCCTTGGCTTTGACACCAGCTGCAGAGTTGGGGGGATTCACTTCCCACCCTCTACAAATTTAGCTCCAGTGCTGATTAGCCAAACCTTCTTTAGCCAGGGATCCTTTGCATTTTCCCCCAGTTACAGAGGGCTGTTCTCTGGCCTACATAGGCATCTGAAGGAGCACAAAGCCGGGTAGTCCTTGTGACTAGAGTTACCTAAAACTGAAGCAACTTGAGGGTTCCCCATTCTCCTAACACCATGCTCATGCTTCAGAATAATCTGGCATTACCTTTTCCAGTTAACAATTCTGATTATAAATTAAGGAGGGGTTTGATGGAGGGGTTTTGTTGGGGTTTTCTTTCCCCCTTTCCTTGTGTTTGGAGGAAGGGAGGAGGGGTTGTTGGTTAGCAAAATGGATGTCTGGCTCCTGGTGTCAGGCTGGCCCCCTGTGCATCCCTTTTATCAGCAGTGTGGTGTCCCCAGCTGTGAGCACCGAGGTGCCAGCAGTAATTAGTAGTGCGGCTATCAAATGCTACTTTGTTCACAGTAAGTGCTGCTTTTTTTTCTCCTTGTGAACTTTTCACATTACTGGGCTGAACAAAACGGGTGGAGATTTCTTCTTAAACTGTTTCTATTGTTATATAACTTTGATAGCGACATTAAGTGAGTCTTTACTGGCTTGGACTGAGTCTTCTGGAGCCTGTTGGGTGTTAAATGGGGTTCACTGCTCAGTGACCTCCAACAACAACTGACGTCTCCTGATCTAAGCACTTCCTGTTGTTTTACTGGTGATGGTTAGTTTTCTATTAAACTCATTTGAGTCCTGCACATTTTTACCCTCTGCCCTTTAAAGGGAGGGACTAATGTTAGTTTTGGCTTCTGAATGAAAACTTTGCAGTTCAGGCTTCAAGAAGAGCAACTGTGACAAAGAAAGAAAGAAATATATATTATAAATCATCTTTAGCATCATGGCATGACTATTAACAGCTGACTTCACTGTAGCTATTATCTGTTGGAAATTATTTCAATGTGAAGTGTTCCCAGTATCAAGCATCCTTTAGGCTTTGCTAGTCATCAAAAAGTCATGAGCTGTGCTTAAAAAATCGTGGGATTTAAAAACTAGTAATAATGCATATTTGGTATTTCCTTCTGCCTTTCGGTGTTTTAACCTTCATGGGTACGCAGAGGTCACATTTTCAGACTTTTCTCCTTAGCCTGCAGGGCTAGAAACTCAAAAATGAAGGCTGAGATTGTCAAAGAATTAAATTCTTCTAGGAGCTTGGGGCCGGGGCGTGGGGGGGCGGGCAGGGGGGCAAGGGGAAATCAAGTCTGTGACAAAATCCCATGATCTGGCGGTAAAATTACCAAGTGGGAGGTAAGGGGTTCTTTTACTTCATTGCTGGTGGCTGAAGCTAAATATTCTAAATCACCATGATGATTTAAATTGCATAGGTTTTACTTAAATACAAAAAGTAAAGGACGCCATCACTACACTTTAAATGCCAAGCTGCTTCGGAGTCCCTTGATACATTCTTAGAGGCAGCAAGAAAAGTGAGCGTAGAATTTCAATCCTAACTTTAGATCTTGTACATTCAATGGATGAGGTTTGATGCACCAATGTAAATTGCTACATGAGTCATCTGAAGCATTTGTTTTGAGCGGGAGCATCTTCTTCAGGCTTCCAGGTTGCAGGCTGGCTTCTCCAAAGGCAGACCTAGTCACCTATCAAACCATTCCTCCTCTGCTGCTTCTGAAATTTTAGACCGGGACAGTTGCTAACAAAAATAGTTCATGGTGCAATCAGATCACATAAATTACAGCAAATTGCAGGCTGTTCAACGCATATGAAACTAATTTGGACAAAGTAGCTGGATTTCAGCTCACAGGTAGTAAGTACTGTTTATAGTATATGTATGTGAAGTGCCATGTCGAGCTAAGACTGAAAATGTAAGCACTGTTTTTTGTTTTGTTTTTCCTTGTTAAGCACAAATTCAATTATGCAGCTTAATGCTATTCAAACAGATCTGCAGGTCCATCAAATTAAGAGATTAAAGAGTTCCGGAAAGTATTGGCCAAAATACAAGAATTAAAAATATTTTAAGAAAACAACTTTGAACCAATCCACAAATGAAAAACCTCGCTGTCGTCTTTATTTGCAGATACATGAGCCATACTGAAATCAGGACATTTCATTTTCCCCTAGTGTTATGTGTTTAATTTGGAAGTCCTGTATTTTAGACCTTCCACTGAATCAAAAACCAAAACAAAGAGACTTCAAAAGCCATTGTTGCTCCATTCAAGTCTAAACTCTGCCTTTGTTCCTATAGCTAATGAGTTTATACTGTCCTGCAGGGAGAATTGACACCAGCCTCAAGTAAATGAAAGCAGGCCAAATGTTGGTAAGATCAGAGCACTAAAGTAATTATGGGTTGATTAAATGTTTATCTTCTTTACAGGTGGGAAGGGAAGAATGAAAACGAAGTGGGGCGGTGCAAAGAGACGGGCAAGGTTCACGTGACAGTCAATCACAAGTACTACAGGCCAACCGAAGTGGTAAGAAAATGCCTCTCTTCGCTTTGCAAATGAATAATCCAATCACTCAGCCAATAAATCGCTGCATTTGGCCAGCAGTCTGTGAAAACGGCTTAATTGTGCTCCCGCTGCCAGCTTTTAGAGCTCTAAATTAGCTTGCTTGTTGGCCCCCTCACAGCCAGCTACCTGGGAATGGCAGGCACGCTGCCCAGGAGGAGCAGGCCTGCCCTGCCACAGGGGTGCCGTTCTGCCCCCACCTTGCCCTTTCAAATGAGAGAGGGGATGCTTAAGGGGAAGCAAGGCTAAGTGTAAAACTTGGTGCGCCTCTGGTCTCGAATGAGTGCGTTGTCATCTCTCCCACAGCTGCAGGAAGGGGAGGAAGAGGAAGGTGAGGTGGGTGCTAATAGGCTTGATTTTTAAAGTGCCTCCGTGACTTCACAGCAGTGTTTCAATTCCATCCAGTGAGTAACCCCTTTGCAACTGTAGGCACCACAAAATGCCCAATTTAAAAGTGCACGTGTGCTTTGCTTCCTCGGGAGCTTCGCAGGGAACCGCTTGGTAAATGCTTGTTTGCAGAAGAGGTCTTCGCTCCCAGTAAAGTCTGCTGGCAGGATCAAGCCCATAATCCAATAACTCCTGTGTTTGAACTACTTAATGAGCATGGTAGAGAGGCAGGGGGGAAACCCAACCGGCTATATTTCCACGTCAGGCAGGATAGTGTGAGTGCACAGAGATGGCACAGGACAAAGCCCCATTTCTGGATACGGGGAACAATAGGCCCAGTTGTGCGATGTGTAAATGGGTGTGCCCAGAGAGAGGATGTTCATGTCTCCTGGGGAGGGTGATACCAGCCCCACCGCCTGCTGACGCAGCATCGGCTGTCAGTCTCTCCAGTTCAGAATTGCTGGCTTCAGCTGCCTGATTCAGGCAAGGTGTGATGAGAGCACATTTGTCTTGACATGGATTGCAGGGTGGGAGCCGGGAGCTGTGTGTGTGGAAGTGGACACAGGTTCTAAAGTGGAAATTCAGAGGGGAATAGAGACTTTCAATAGACTCAAAAAAAAGGGGTGGGCCCATGCATCAGAATCAAATGCTAGGAAGTCATTAAGAGCTGTCCGTCATTCTGTGCTTTGGTAAGGTGTCAGGATGATAAGGAGGACACAGAGACAAAAGGACTTGCCAAACAGGAAAAGGACACTTGACCCAACAAGTCTGGCTTTGTGAGACCCACTTTCCTGCTTTGTCATACCTCTTACTAGCAAGTACATATTCCCTCTTCAAAATTCATGGGTAGCATGTAGCTGTGCTGTAGTTCCACCTTATTCATGTGCTCAGACATTTCCTCCTGAAACAGTGGTGTCTGTGGTCTCCCCTCTGTCCTTATTAGTCTCCTTTTGGGAATACAGTTTCTGGATTTTAAATTGAGCTTGCTATATACTTGTCCATTTTGGGACAGTGTATAAGCACAGGTCCCTCAGGAATGCTTGCCCAATTGCTGGTGGGCCCATACATGAGTATAGGGATGTACTCAGATGCAGAGTGGGCTGTGGCCTTGAAATAGCGCTGTGTATAAATTCAGGAGACATCTGATAATTATCTGGTCTGTCATAGGCCGCCTTCCCTTGGGCTCCATCTCTCTCTTCCACTGCTCCCATCTTGCCCTGTGTTTAACACAGACCCTGCTTGGTTCCTGTGGAAACCAAGAAGGCTGTGAAGCTGCTCAGGCATGATCAACATAGGAGCACAAAGTGGGTTTGGAAGGACCTTTGATATAAAGAATATGCCGATGCATTTCTTGCAAGCCCCTCCACAAAGAGATATGGTATCCACTTCCTGGAGGTCAGTTTCCTTTTTTAGAGCATCTCAAGGTGGATGCCCAGAATCACTTCAATATTTATTTTTTTTCTGATTTCATTACCATTCCTTATCAAAGGCATGCAAGCTTCTGTTTGTTTCAGTTGGGGAATCACATCTCTGCAATTCCAAAAATGCCAGACCAAAATACAATCTATTGCGACAAAGCGAGAAAAAGCAACGAGAGAACTAAAAAGGAGTGATGGCACGTGTCTGTCCCCCACATACCACCCTCACCAAAACTGCTGAAGGCAAGAAAGCCTCAGGTTGACATTTTAGGAGTCTTAGCCAGATCAGTTAACAAGAATTCTGCTGTTGAATCCCAGTTGACAGAAAATCTGATGCTCAGATTCTCATGTCTTATTTGGAAATGTTTCTGTCTGTCTGTCTCTCTAAAATTTAACATGGTATTCTGGAAAGTGAAAATAAATATCATTTAATCTTGTGTACAGTCTGTTCTGACAGTGCCAATGCATTCATTTGAAAACACATTTGTTTTCTTCAGTTAGTGATCCCTGGGGTCAAGGCCTTCCATTGAAAAGCTTAGCTGTACTGAAGAAGAAACCTTGAAATGTGAGACTGTCTTCTGGTCAAACTAAGTAGACCCTTTGAATGCTTTGACTCTAAATCTCTTCACTCTGCTTTTGACTGCTTGGGGCCCCCCTGATACTCGCTGGCCTTGGGAATTGTTCCTGCCAATGCTGCTAATGCCTGTCTCCCCTTCTTGCATCTTGCCAGCTACAAACTGATCTATAGAACTTCTTACAGCTTGCATCAAATCCCATCAGTATCTTTTTTCAGATTTTATTGTTATTTGGAGACTCTAATCTGCTGCAAGGTTTGGGGGGGAAAAATTAATACTTCTGCCTTAAAATCAGCAGTTTTCACAGGAGCTTCATGACAAGTTTGGGTTTTATGCTGAACTTCATACACTATGGAAGATGCTTTCATGCATTTTGCGGGCTTTTTTTAGCACATGGCTAGTAACGTCATACTCTATGCTCACTTGCTGCCCAAGGCATGTAAAGATAAGTTTCCACCACAGTTTACTCATCTGCAAAATGTGGATACTTCGGAAATTATCTCACCAGTCTTTTTTACTTTTGTTGCTATCAGAATGTTAGGCAACTTAGTCTGTACTTGGATTTAAATAATCTATTTGGTATTTACAAAAATAGAATTAAAATTAATTTTAAATTTATTTTAAAAGTTAAAACCAAAACTCAGCAAGCCACTTCAGACAGTTGGAAACAAGAAGCCCTGCAGCACAGGATGTCAGAAGCATCAGATCTCTCAACCCCTAAAGTTGGGTAATTTTTAGAGAATGAGGGCCTGTCTTTAATATTCTTATCTTTCAGCAAGATAACTACTATTCATTTCTATGCAGAAATTTCCCTCCAATAATTGCACAATTGCTTGTAATCAAATCATGCCCATTAAAGGTGTTTGAGTCAAATTGCCTCTATTATTTTTGCATGGCTGATATTAAGCTAACAGTTGTATGGGAGCTTGCTTCATTTCATTGCCCTTTCCCACAACAATAAAGATTGACTCCAGGTTTCACTGGTCTATCCTGTCATCACAGACCTTAAGATGTGTATATCTCTCAGTTAGGAGTTCATGTTAGTTTTTTTAAGGGGGGGAGGGGAGAAATCTTTCAACCATATGTAAATGTTGCTTTTTCTCTGAATCTAATGCTCTGCTTGTGTTATGGGGAATTCTTCCCCTTCCCTCCCACCTGTCTCTGCAATTGTCCTACCCTTGCCTAGGTCAGGAGCTGCAAGCTGTATTTGTGCATCCCGTTTGTTATGGGCTGGCATGACTGTAAGTCTGAGGAGGTACATACATCAATGCAAATTTCCTTCCTTTAAGCAAACCCTGGAAACTCTGTCACAACGTGATGCTAATATTTAAACAGTCATCTGGCCTCTTATTATTCTTCAAAGGAAAAAAGGCATACTAACTTGCTAACTTCTTCCTTTTGTTATATGCCTGAAGCAGTTAAGCACTTTTCTCCCAGTCTTTTCTAGCACCAACATAAATGAAACTTGGCTAGGAGAAAAAATTCACACAGTGTCAAAAGACACTTAATCCTCGAGGAATTATTTCTTCCCAACTTCTCTTTCTAAATCCTAAGAAGTTCTGTATCCCTCCTTATCAGGTTGTTTACTTTTCAAAGGATTGTTTGTTGTATCTAAAGATCTACAGGTAGATTTCTATATATAAGAAATTTCCCTTCTATATATTCTATATTCTGTATTTCCCTTCTTCTATATATAAGAAGTTTCACTTACACTAAACTTTACATCTTTACTGCATTTGGCCTCAGTTGCCCTTTTTCCTCCTTGGAATTAAGCAGGATGGCTTTAAATTTCAGCCTCTTTCAGATGTTTTTTAAAAATTCAGCTCTATGTTTCCCATGTTTCATAGGATTCCAGTAAAAATTCCTTGGGGCATATCACATTCTCCCAAAGTCAGCTTTCCTAAAGTCAAAAACATTTCTGACCGCCTTTAAGTGTTTCTGCCCTAAAGAGCATTTAGAGTCTAATGAAACCATGATCACAAAACCCTAAATGCCCCGCACTTCCACTTCAGTTTTCATACAAGCTTCATTTCCTACTCTTAAGTTCAGAGCCGCCTGTGACTGCGAACTGCTCAGATGTCTGCACGAGGAAACACGTGCTTCCCTTCCTCAAGGATCTTTTCGCTCCTCAGTGTCAATACGTGGCCGGCATTAATGCTCGTCAATATGAAATAGAAGCGTTCAAGGAAGGATAATCTTCAGATTATTTTCCTGTCTATTTTCCTCACTAGCAGGCAGGTATAAAGAAGCTGCAAGTTGTCATAATGCTGGCAGCCTTACCTGTTGGGTTTTTTCCCTCATTATTCTGAAAATGTACATCAGTGTCTGAAAACTACTGCCTTGGTAAACGATTATCTCTGTTGTCCTTAATCTTCCTCCCAGCTGACTTTGCTGCTGCGTCAGCCAAAATGTTTATATCTTTCCTTATGTCATACTCAGCATTATCTCTGTGTTGCTTTGCCACCCTCTTCCTTTTACTTGTCCCTCCTGCTAATAAAACCTGTGGTAGATTTTTTGTTTGTTTTAGTTGAGGCTTTACATACCAGGCAATTCAGAGGTATCTCTGAAAATATACGTGTCCAATTCAGCCAAGTAAAATAATGATTAGTAGTAACTTGTCTCTCTTCTAGCTTCTACAAGGCACTGAGCACTTAACAGATTTTAAGTGTTTCTCAACAAGCATGTGAAAGTTTGGGGTTTTTTTTAAAGAATGTAGTATCACGGTGCATCTGCTTCTGAAACACACGTCTGGCAGAGCAGACAGAGTGAGATCAGGAGGTGGCAGCAAAGTTAGGAGAGCCTGATGGTGTGGTGCTCTGCTGCCAACCATCCCTCCACAGGTAGCTTTTTACTTTTTTATCTCACCCTGACTTTATTAGTCTCAGTTGTTCCTTAGAAAATAGGAAGATCATTTGTGCTATCAGTTTTTCCTCTCAATATGTCACCAGACCTGAGAAGCCTCATCAGGCTCCTGTCCAGTCTTGCTCACTGTCTCATTTAATCCTCTTAACAGGCTCTTAGCAGGAGCTCTAGCTTACCTCCTTTCTTGTGGGAGCAGATACCTAATACGTGCCCCTCCAACACTCCCACACACATTTCTGACTTTTTGCCTCATAACTAACTCATTACATCAGTATTAGACAGGCACATCCAGTAAAGGAATCCCTCTGGACACCACTGCAGTCCTAGTGTGCTGTGCTTCACTCGCTTGCTTCTCTTTGCGTCATCCTGCTCCTCCTCTGCTGTGCCTCCAACAAAACATTTCTCTGGCAACTTCTGCAGCTGGCTCTATTCCCCTTCCTCCTTCACCACCTCTTTCCCTGCTGTCATTCCTGAGGTTTTGAAACCAGCCATGTGTCATCTGTGACCTTCACATCTTCATTGATCTTCCTGAGAACCATCAGCCTGTCTCTCTGAGTCTGCTTTCTGATCCTCTCATACCACAACTATCTGACAAGACTCGCCAGAGGAAGGGGGTGTCCCTACCTCCTGGGGCCTAAGCTGGAGTGCTTTTGCACCCTGGGTGTTGCACCATATGTTCACTTACAAGATCAGTAGTTTTTCTTCAGAAATGTCTGGACTAGCTGAAGAAATCTCTGACCAGCTTTGGGCAACGCAATTTTCCGATCTGTGTGGGTAAAGAGATTGCAATCCCATTGAAAAGCTGGTGTGTAAAGATAAAGCTGTCATCCAGGCAGAAGGGTTGGTGGTTTTAATTCATTGCTCATTTTTCTGGACACTGTTGACACATAGCAATTAGTGGCAATCTTGGATGTGACAGATCCAGGCTCAACTCCTGAAAGCAGATTTTTAAATTAAACTTAGGTGACTGGAGGATTAAGTCTGAGGGAGAAGGCTGTTTACCTCCTTAATTAGGCCCTGATTCAGCCAAGCATCCAAACAAGTGCTTCACTTCAAGGGCATGAATAGTTAATAGGGACAGTTTCCATCCTTGAGACATTTTCCATACTCGAAGCTAAGAGTGTGCTTACGTGCATTGCGGCATCTTAATATGTAGCAAAGCAATTCGTTTGTGATGGGAACTGAGATGGCCAGCCCAAATGTTTGTGGGAACTCAGGAGATGCCAGCTGATGATTCCTGTTTGTCTGCTACTGTAAGGGAGGACAGTACTTGGGAGTGGAGATGCTGAAGTAGCTCGAGACAGTTTCTTTAGCCAGGTTCTCTTAGGGTGGCTTTGCAGGCAAGAAGGGATTAGACCAAGTTCATGCAGTTTGTAGTTTTAATCAACTGCTCCTGCAGTGACATTTCCTGCCCGTAATTCTTCTCTGCCTTCCTGGCAGTGGGGGGTCTTACCGCCACCTCTTCACTTATTCATGTTTATTCACACACAGAAAGTCTCTCTTTATCTCACCTCTTGTCCCCTTGCTCTCCCCCTTCTCTTGGCCTGCCATTTGGCTTCCTCCTCCCCCTTGTTATCTCTATCTGTTGTCTCACCCTCATTTGGGCCATCCCTTGTTTTCTTATCACTGCCTGTCCCATACAAACACTCCCTGTGCTCCAGCAGATGTGGTGGGAAATGCAAAATCTCTGGAGAGAAGCCACAGGGGTGGGAGAAAGTCTGGAGCAGGCAAAAGCTACAACAGAAGTCCAGGCTCAGGCAGCACCAAAGACACATTTGTCACAACTGCCAAGTGTTCCCTCCTGTCAGCAGCCTCCACCACCTACAGCCTATTCCCCATTGCCTGTGTGAGCTCAGAAATTTAAAAGGGCCGAACTGTGGTTCAGAACATGTTTTGGGGTACTGGCACAGCAGCTTGGAACAAAACTCTTCCCACCGGGGCTTTCCAAAGCCCTTGGTGTTAGAGGCGGTTGAGGTCACTTACAGACCTGATTGCTGGTTTGCATTCAAAAGTGGGAGTATGTCCAAAGATCTGTCTCCCACTCAGATGCTGTTCATTTTCTATTACAGTAGGATTTAAAAACCCAGGCAATACATTAACAATGCTGCCCACACTTTTATTGTTTCCCACCACGTTGTAACCTTGTCTTTTAAGTGTGCTGTGCCAACTCAACTCTCACAATGGTTTTAGGATGGCAACGCAGAGCTGTAAATGACATGATTTATATGAAAATAAAAATGAGGTTTGGGTGCAGAGGATATGAGGCAGAGGTGAGGTTTCCTTCAGCAAATCTGGAATTAAGGGCTAGACTCCTGTCTAATTTCTCCAGCCTTCGCAAGAGCCTGCCTGCCTTCAGCTGTTTGTATTTTATTTTATGGGTGAGTGGGTGCACAGAGGAAGATGACAATCACAGAGTGTTCGCATGCTTCAGCTGAGAAGCCATGAGGTGGTTTTAGGGTTGTTAAAAGCAGCTTCTGCTGAGTTTGGATCAGCAGATGCCTTGACACCAGCTTTTTCAGCACAAAGCCTTCCAGCCAGTGGTTTGCAGGGAACATTGCTGTCTCAGGCCTGGCTATACCGTGGCACCTAATATTTTTTGTGCTTGAAAGATGGTACTTCAAGCCACTGATTCTCAATATCCGATGCCATCTCCTGCAAAGCATGCATCAGTGTTACCCTGGTGCTGCTGGAGACGTTATCAGCGTAAGTCCCACTGAGAGACACCCCAGGGCAGTGTGCAAGGGTCTTACGGTCAGTTTAGGAGGAATGCATTAAGAGGTAGCCAGTTCTGAGGAAACAGGAGGGTTTGAGGTTTTGTCTCCAAAAGTTTTCGTTTCTTGTTTTTCAAGTATTTCACAGCACAAAATTACATTAGGTTTCTTTGACTTTTTTCTCTTATTTCTTTAGCTATTTGAAGTCTATTCTGCTAGAAAATGTGGAATGTTTTAACTTTACCTATGGAAAAAAATCAAAAATTTTTGGCTCAAAACCCAAAGTAGAACAAAATTGGCTTTCTGGGTTTTTTAAGGAAATCCTAATTTGGGGTGGGGGGTGGGGACAAAGACAGTACTTTTCTGGGGGAATCAGACTTTCTTTTAAACTGATCCTAGCAGTCTTCTAAGTCTCCCCAGAAAAATCAAAAAAAGCTTTTTGTTTGGACTCCTATCTCTGTCCTTCACTATTTACAATTCCCCTTAAATGGGCAAATGTTAGGAAGGAAGTACAAGTTTGGAAGTGGTAGTTGAAAAAACAAATAAGCCTTCACCTTTCTCTTCCATCACCTTTAAAGTCATCATTTGTAAATTAACAAATTCACAATGGGGGCATGAAGAGGTGGGACCTTTGTTGATGAGTGCCTAACCACCTTCCATATTTTTATATCTCAACTTTGTGTTTCACTAAAAACCTGTAGCAATGATTCTGGCCTTATAAGAACTTTAAAACATTTTAAATTGTTAATTATTTTTTAGTATCCTTAATACTTTCCTACTGTTCAAGGAGCACTTGAATGGTTGAGTTGCGGGGGAAATTGAGCCTTGTAGATCTAAACAACTTTTAAAAGGTGGTGTGGGGGGGGGGGTTGTTGCTTAATAAAACCCTAGAAAATTTTCTCTGTGGCATAAACAACTACAGTACTTGTCATGAACCAGGAAATGGATCTTCATGCCCATCTTGGATGCTCCCCAAATTGTCTGATGTCCCAGCTGGATGGGTGAAAGAGGAGACAGTAATTATCTGCAGGGCAGGGGAGACTTAAACATTAAAGAGCTTTATGCCTAGGATCAGCTGGAATTTTTGCTCATTCCTCACATATAGTGTCTGAGCTCACCAAAAGCAGACAATATGAAAAATATTAACAGGATTCAAGAAGACATTAGTAATAGATTAAGAGCGCATGGCTCCATTGCAGAGCTTTTTCTTCTTGATTTTTTTTTTCCTTTCAGCCAGAAAAGTCTAAAGGTGAGTAGGTGAAGTCAATTTTAATAATTCACAGACGATAATACATCTATTTCTCACTTGACAGAGCTAGTGTTTAAACTATTAGCATTGTCTGGCATAACATGAAACAGGATCAGTCACTCATCCCTTTGAAACATCTAACCTGGCCTCATTTAAATTTCTTCCTTCCAGCTTTGCCAGTATATTTTAATAGTCTTGGTAGAGCTCTCAGCTGACTTGTGACTTCAGACTTTATCTACCAGGTTGTGGTTAGGAATGGAGTAAGACAGCACCATTCCTCATCAGCTTTTTCTGTTAGCAGTGACACAGAAACCTCAGTGCTGCAGATAGCCATTGAAATTCAAACCAGACCACTTGACGGCTGAACAGAAATGAGTTTTTAAATCAGATTTTCTTTTTGGAACACTGTTCTGTAATTTTTTTGAGAGTGGTCCTTTTTTTTTTCTATTTTATTTTTTTGCCCTACCCCCCCTCCCTGCCTCCAGATTGCTGAACTGTTACTACTTTTCAGTCATGCTTTGTATTGAATAGCTGTGAGGGGAAAGGTGGATTAACAATAATCAAAACAAAGAAATAAAAAAAAATGTTTTAAAATAGGATGCCTGCCCATTTTTTTTACAGTAATCTATGACAAGTTCATGTTTATAATTCACTACATCTGTTACCAAGTTAGTGCTTTGCAGACCTTAAGTCTTACAAATTTCCAGATTGGGCAACTAGGAGTTGAATTGCTTTTGTTTTAATTTTTTCTTCTGCTTGACCCATAAAATACTAGACTTCCACCTTCTGATTTAGAAAGCAAAAACACACATTAAAGCTTTTTTACCATAACAAAGACTTCTGACTAAAGCAATTGGCTCCCACTATAGTTTTCCCTTAGATAAGAGCTGTAAACTTCCAAACCTCTAATCTTTGGCAGCATTTCCCTCTTGATCCTAGTTTCTGTTTCCATGTGTTGGGGGAGATTAAAAAGTGAGTTATGAAGGTGAAATTGGAAACAGAGGAAATGTGAGGTTTTAGGAAGAGCTCAGGTGAGTGATAGGGCCAAGTTTGCTCTGCGCACTGTTTTCATAGCTATGGAACAAAGCCTGCTGGGGCCTCTTCTCATACACAGTGTCACCCCTGATCACATGTTGTGACATTCGCTCCTCGCTCTCAACAATTCTTCTGCAATGCCTAATCCTATAAGGTTACCGCAGTCTTTTATACTGCACATACTCATCTGCAAGCCTTTTAAGCCAGTATCCAAGGTAGTCTTTAGGCATTTTTCCTGACCTTTCTTTCTCTGCCTCCACCCCAAGGTGCTTGTTGGTATTATCTCTGTATTTCACATAATTGTTCGATGCCTTCTGGATGGCTTCTAGGCTTAAAATAAAGACCAAAATTAATCTGGACGATGAAGTGAATCCCAAAAGAGTCAGACAGCTCAGGCACTGTAAACAAAAAGTTGGCATGATTAGAATCTGACTAGCCCTGAAGGTAAGCCACCCACCTCTAGAATAATTCCATAGCTGTGTGGGGTAATGAATGCAAGGACAAGGTGGACATGGGAGTAAAAACAGAAACACAGGAAGGTGCATTATTCACAGCAGCAGAGATTCACAGCAGCGAAGACATATGTGCACTTGAAGATCAGCCAAAGGGAGCTGGTGATGGATGACAGGCAGTTTGTGTGCTGGAAAGCTCAGAAGTACTCTTATTTTTGCCTTCTAGTATTAGGGACCACAATTAGTTCTACTTTGGCTTAACTACTGGACAGAGTTTAAAAAAACCCAGACAGGCTTGATTGACTTAATTAAGTTCTTAAATATGGCTTTATGAAGGATTTCCTACTCCAGACTAATGCCTGGAACAATTATGTTTGATACCCTTGATAACTTAGCTTGCTATGACTGAGAATACCCTGGATGCAAACATTTGCATCCAGCAGCTCCAGCAGCTAAGGATGTGCTTTCAGAGGAAGCAGGTGGCAAGGCCATGATTGCTGGGTTGGAAACTTCAGGGAGAAACCATCCACGTGCACTTACACGTAGCAGTTGATGTACTTGGTGTGGGTTTTGTGAGGATCAGTATTGTATGCCAGAGTTCATCAAACAGTCACTGTGTACCTTGACATACAGAAAACTGACTGGAAGGTTTAGCTACAACACAGACAGCTGCCATTCATGTATCTGGGTATGGCCTACCTGGACTTTGAGCTGGGAGGGACCATTTAGAAATATGACAAAGCGATTGGAGTCGCTGTTGCTTTTAGCTGGGTCTCCCAAGGATTTGTCCCAGTTTTGGTGGCAAGAGGAAAGGGTCTGCTGAAGGGGTACACACAGTGATCGGGAAAATAATCAATAACTCATTTTCCACACACCAGTGAATGCCAGTGACTGTTAGAGACAGAAAGAAGTAAATGCATTAGATGTTAATCCATCCTTGGTTTGTGTATCAGTTTTTCCCTTGGTGTCAACTACTTCTTCTGTAAAGCCTGAAGAAGTTGTATTGTCCCTCAGGTCTCATAGCGGTTTTTTTAACTGCTGAGAACTCAGTTTGACACTGTTTGCAGTTGCTGATGACCAAAACTTCACAAGACGTAGTATGCCAAGAATGTCCTCAAACACAAGGCGTCCTGCGTAACCTGTCAAGGACGGTTCAGGAGATTGGCACTCTCTAGCAGATGTATCACATCCGTGTGTCTCTTCCAAAAGCTGTGAGCAGATTGTAGAGACAAAGGAAGGAACTTTTCATCAAGTTTCTGTACAGGAAAATGTTCCTTTTGGGTCAGAATTCAAAGTGAGTGAATATCCAGCTACATTTTTTTTAATTTCTGTGTCATTCATTTCTATTAGCTGGCCAAATTTTTACCTTCTCATAAGTACTGTCTGAACATTTACAGTAATTTCTGTAGAGTTGCACTTTGAAGAAAAGCATTCTGTTGATATCAATTATACTAACATGGGCTTTAGATGTTAGAGAGGTTCCTGGGTAAGGAAAGGTAGAGCTAAACTTTTCTGTAAGGATACCAATGTGAACTGTCATGAGAATGGGAAGAGATGATTTGACATTGCACTGGTGGAGGTAAACAGACTCATTTTTGTGGAAAGGGTGTTGACAAGCAGTGATTTTTGGGAAGCCTCCAGACAGAGTCCAGACACTGACTTTAGGGACTTAGGCAATATAAAAATGATTATTAAAAAGAAAAAAAAAAAAGAAAAAGAAAAAAAGCAACCAACCTTTACATCAGCTGTGCCTGCAGGTTTTTTTTTCTTTTTTCACATACTTTTGTTCTATTAAACATTTCCGGAAACACTTGTACAGTTAAGCCTAGCACTGTGAAAAGGATTAATAACCTTTTTTGATAGACTCTTCCGGTGTTATGTGTCAAATTGAGTATGTTTCAGCTGCAAATTTAGTCTTCTTCCAAAAAAAAAAAAAAAAAGAAATAAAAAAAGAATGCACAGGGCCTTGAGCTTGATAGACCTCATGTGGACCTGAACTAAAGCGATCACGTTGCATATCATGCTGGTGAGTGGCCTTGCATACTCACATGGCCTTAGGCATAGATATAGAGATGGTTCCCTCCAAAACTAAGTTCCAGGCATGCTGACAAAATCATTTGCTCATGTCCCAAGTATTGTTTTGCTTTGGTTTGTTCACATCCCCCAAATTCATTTTTATTTTGCCTAATAAGGTGATGTTTGGGGGGGGGAAGCTTATAAGCATTCTGTTTTGCTGCTGCTTTTGCTCCCTCTACAAAGCGTGTGCATGCAGCTTGACCTAAAGAGTTAGGTTGAGCAAAGGGAACAAACTAGTCACAAGAGCATGAACTGCCTCAACACAGCACAAACAGGGCGAATGAGTTTGTGTAAAACCCCATGTTTGTCACTGTGTCAGTACGGCTTCATGTTGTGAGCTGGTTCAGCAACAGGCGGCACGGCCTTGGATTGTGAACATTCTGCACAGGAAAATATCTTTGGGTCCTGGCTTTTGCAGCACAGCTAGAGCAGGAAGATCCTTGATGATGACAGAGGCTTTTCAGGCACAAACAGTAATAATCACCGTTATATCTTTGCTAAGATTTGAGAGAGGCGCATGTGGGAACCTCTTTGTTACATCTGTTAAGGTTCTGACACATAAGTTCAGGCTTCCCCCTGCACACAGCAGCTGAAGCAAGTGTACCAAACCCAGTTCACCAGCTGGGTAACCAGACAGCTTTTCAGTGCCCTTTTCTCTTTTCAGAAAGATGCGGTTGGTATCTAATAGATCCAGATAGACCTATCCTGCAGTGTTTCTACTGAAAATAGGAAACTCAGGGTTAGGGATCAGATGGCTTAATGTCATTGATTTGCTGTGTCCCTTTGGGTGAGTTGTATGCACTTCCTGATTGTAAAGACTCAGCAAGTTTTGTGTAGAGAGTTTGGGAACTCATTTTAATTTACACTATGACATTCTTATACTTCTACATTAAGCTGGGCTTTGCAGAGAAAGTTTATTATTATTAAACTACTTGATCAAGGGCTCAGTAACCAGCTAAATTCTGCTACTGACACACGTCATGTGGAGAGCGTACAGGATTTTTGCAGGCTGAGGCTTGTCTCCTGTCCTGCTTCTCACTATGTGCTTATGCGCAGAGTGACTGTATCTCTCTGTTGAGATACATTGTCTTCATACTTTGTTATTCTACCTTGCCTTCCACTTAACTCTCTGTACTGTGACCATCTAATCACCCACCTTCCTTTATCATCATTAGTCACTCCAGTATTTTCCTTCCTACTACCCCATATTTGTCTGTTACCACTTGGTTCTGCCTGTTTGAGTGTATTAGGACATTGCATCTTTACTCAGTTAATTTCTTTGGAGCTAAAATACTTACACTTTACTTAATGCCTTTTTTCTCTTTTTCTTTTTCCAAAAGAAACATGAGACCCTCTCCCCAGAATACTAATACCCCACTCCCATTACTCCCCAGCACCTACTGCTGCCCTGTTTTTGCTGCCCATCTACCTGAACATGCTTTTTTGTGTGTGTGTCTTCTCTATCTTGCTGCAAAAACAGATTTTTAGGCTTTATTCTAGGAGATGCCTTTGCAAAAGTTCCCCAAAAAAGAATCTCAAGTTGTGCTTGCCCAGAACAAAAGCAAAAAGCAAAAAATTATGTGCCTGCAAGTACTATACAGGCAAAAAAAGGGGAGAGACTCCAAAATTTTGTTGGTTTTTTTTTTTCCCAGATACTGGTAAGTAAACACAACAGAGCTTGATTTGGTGTTCATTCTTGATGAGATTCATGTGCCATGCACCTACATGTGCTTTCTCTCTCTTTCTTCTCTGTTTAAATCCCATTTAAACAGTGCTCAGTGACTGCTGGGAGTTGTAATCCATGTGCAGCTCTGTCATGAGGCAAACACCAGCTGGACAGACGGCTCTACAGAGCGGTCTGCAACCAGTTGAGTTGCCGAGGAGTCATAAATGAGGGAAAAAGGGGTTCACGAGGACTCAGAGAGTGCCTTTTGGAAAGTGTTTCTTACACTCTCTTAAGAGCTGCAAAGTCTGTGTCTTGTATAGTTTCTTACGCTTAGCCAGGGAGAAGATTGCAAAACAGAAAATGACAGAACTTCACAGCCAAATTGGTACTTTCTCAGATTTGTTTGACAAGGTATTTGACACAGCTTCAGAGCAGACTGAAAGCGCCTATAAAAATCTGCTGTTTACTACATAGATAGAAAAACAGAATCTTTTGTTTTGTATAGAAGGGAACTTTTTTCTGCCAGAATCACCAACTTTCTACTTGGTTCTCTACTTCTGGTACTTGTTTCCATTACCCATCTCTGAAGTCCCTGTCTGGGTGTATTTGCAGAATGCTGCCTGAAGAAGAACAGATGTTTGGAAGTTTACTGTTCCTTTAATTAAATAATGTGTTAGGGTATATTTACAGCTTTGCTGATTCAGAGACATGGGTTAACAACTGTTATACTCCAATACTATTGAGTAATTGCCCAGAGCACTATCCTAACACTTCTGTAAAACAAAGCGCCAGGGACCCTTAGTGTAGAAAACTGTAGAATTTTATAAGGGAATTTTAATAGGGAGCACTATTAAAAATAAATACCTCTGTTTATGGGTATTGGCTAATGAGTGGAATGCTAAAAAAAAAAAAAATAAGAGATTCTAAGCAGTGACAGCTTCAGCAATAGAGAAGATAAAGGACAACAGATAATTGTGAGTAGGGAATATACTATGGTCGTTATTACCGATTCTTTTTTCCTGACTGGATTCCTGGGTGTTATGGTCCAAAATAACAAAGTACTTGGTATCTGTGTTGTAGCAGAGCAGAGAATGTTTGATGATGCTATGAGTTATAAACTGGCTACAAGGATATTTGGACTTTGGCATCTTCAAATTAAGTACATCCCATTATTTACCCTTCTTGCTTGTAATCTTTTCGCCAAGGCAGTGCTCTAAAAGGGTAGCAAAGTGACAGAATTGGGAACTACTGTTAATAAAGAACAAGAAGGTAGCTTTACAAGTGGTGTACATCCTCTTAGGAAAATACATTGAATTGACATGGCTGTAAGTTGTGGGGTGTGAAACAAATCTCTTAACACTTGACACACAATACTAATGGAGCCATTGGTTCTTGAATCAAAATTGATTTTAATGTACTGCGGTGCTGGCGCCTGTTTTAGACCACCTTGCACTGCACAGAGGCCAGAAAAGTGAAGTATGGAAATGATCAGAGTCAGGTGGAGACTGAAATCCTGGCCAGAGCCTTCAGTGGAGCCAAAGTTTCACGTGCACAGTGTATTTTCACAAAAGGGATTCCTGCTGCCTGGACAGTGCTCTCAACAAAATACTTTATGCCCTTCAGGGAGGGTTTGCAGTGGGGTGACTGCAAGAAGAGGCACTGGGAAGCCCAACTCATACTGGGCAGGGTGAGAGAGGGAACTGCAGTCACAGTGGGTTTTGGTAAGGTAATTTGAAGAACCACGCACACACACCCTGTCCTGTCAGTTTGTAAACCTTTGCCTCTTTCCCTCTGCTATTTTCTGATGAAATGCTGCAATTAGAAGGCTTGTGAGTATCGCTGTGCAGCTGCTCTGAAGTGTTGGTTTAAAGAATGAGTTTATACAGCTTTCCCCTTCTGTATAACTGCTGGAGTGCTACAGCTCCATTGCCATTCAGATGCTTTTACTTACTTCCTGTGACCAATTGAAAGTCAACTTTGAAGTAAAAAAGCAAGTAATGCCATGCTCAATTCACTCAGTCCCACATTAATAGCTGATAGAAATCATCCTGATTGTAGGATAGGGGCTTAGAGGGACACTAAACCTGCAGACAGATCCCTGGGATCTTGAGTCCTGCTTTGGGGTGGAATTTGTGATGGTTACTTGCAGAGGAAGGAAGGGGGTGGCTGGTATCTTGGCCCTTAGGGTTGAAATGCTTGCCAGCAAAGCTGGAGCACTGTGAAAAGGTCTGCAGTTCAGCAGGGCTGTGGTACAAACACACCCCCACAGCCAGACTCAGAAGAAAGGGAGACACTGAGCGAAGGCTTACTTTAGCCATAAATTTTCATCCTTTGGAAAACAGGTATTTTATTTCACCGGTCGTTCCCTACTCAGGGGTTCAGAATACCAGCGTGTCAGAAGTGACCTTTTTCCAAATCGGCTAATGCTGACTGACGGGCATTGTTCACACAATAAAGAAGAGGAGTATATTTACTGCAGGTAGCCGTGCCCAAGCATGACTGTCTTCAGTGGTGACTAAGGTGCCAACTAAGTGGTGTTTTCTGTTGATTGCCTTATTCAATTCCCTTCAGATAAGATGCCAGTGTTTAATTTGGGGGTGTTTAATTTTACTTGGGTGACACAGAACAGTACAAGTACAAAATCATGCATGTATTCAGTAACAGTTCTGGCCTTGAGCTGGAGAAATGTGACACCTGTGCAGACAAGTAGAAGAGTTGTTGTGCACTTTCAGAGATAAATTGATTGAAGCTTTTCAATGTCCAAGTTACTTGTATTTCGAGGTGAAAGTGCTAATATTTCTCTAAAATTAAAATGTTCATTGGGAAAGTGAAGGTGATTGTTTTAGCAAGATTTTTCAATTTAGGAAGCTTTTTGTGACTTTAAAGTTCTCTGTGTATTCGGTGCTAAACTCTTGATCTAGGATTGGTATAGCATAACATACGTTATACTTGGCTTCTTAAACAAGTTTTTATTAAGTTACTGAGCTCTTTGCAACCTTGGAGACCTTTTAATTCTTACTTTACATTTGTGAGTTCGCAGCTATCTCCGTGTGCGATGCAAGCGTTGGCTGTAAAATGAGCAAGCAAAACACCTCCCTGCAATTAAGAGAGGAGGTGGTTTCCTCAGTGGAAATAATCTGCATTGGCCACAGTAAAAGCTACAATTCAATTCAAGCATCTCATTTAACACTTCAGATTGTCTATGCATATGTGGGCTAGAGTCCAACAGCGTTAGGAAATCCTCAGTGGATACTAATCTGGAACACAAAAAGCAGCAGTCATACTTCAACACAATTGATAGCCTCAACTTACTAGCAGTCTTCAGGCTAAATTATCATGGAGATGCAATTAACTGTCTTTCACGGAGAGGGTGGGTCCTTCCAGATCTAGAAGAGGTCACAGATGGGGCAGTGTGGCTATGTGGTTAAGAGTAATTTGACTTGCTCCGAAAGAGGTCCAGACTCTGGGCTCTTAGCCTCCACACATGCAAAGTCAGACAGCAAGAAATTCCGTATACCACCAGCCCACCACATCTGCCACTAGTTGTGACCCATCCAGACTGTAAATTTAGGACCTTTTTTGGGGGCTTTTTTTATTTTTTCTTTCTTCCTGTGTTTTCGTATTTTCTGTCAAGCTAGTAACTATGACTTGCATCTCTGACTCGCCCTGAGGAAAGGGACACAATCAAGTTGGTAGTCTTTAGTCTTGTTGACTCTGTGGAGGGGAAATAGATTATAATCTTTGCTCCAGGTGGTTGTTGTACTGAATTCCCTCTATGGGCTCCTGAGTATTTTATTATGCTTTTCATAGGGCTCCTCAAGCTGAAAGCTCCAAGATGCAAAGGAGATTCATTATCAAATCTTTGATTGGTGCCATGTCTAAAATGTAAAATAATCAAGTTAATGATTTGTTTACTTGTCTGGGACAAAGCAAATAGAGAGTGTCATTGCTTGTTCAGAAAGCACACTTTTTTGGCAGAACTTAGCATAGATGTTTCCAGCAGAATCTTCTCTCTTTAGAGCCTGTCTAATGTAGGAAGAGTAGTGTTGGCTTCCCAGTTCAGTTTGAGATTTGACAATGCCCAAGGGGAAGGGTTGCGTCAGTTTTAAGGAATCCCCCACGCCCCACAAAACTTGGAAATTTCACATTTATAACATCATGTCTGCTTTGAGGAGGCAAAAGGTTGTTATCAGGACTAACCTTTAGCTAGTTTTTTTGTATTATTTTCAGATGGGCATGTTTGACTCAAAAGTCAGCCTGACTACCACTCCACATCAGTTCTCAATATTATATGGACTGCAGCATTTAAGTATCATTTTGCATATAAATAAACAAGGTACAATCATGTTCTGAACAGATCTGAGGACCTTTATCTGGTGTTATTTGCTTTACCTTCTTTGACTTATTTTTCCAGTAAAATTTTAAGGGCAGGCATAAGAATTTGGGATGGTTTTGTTGGCACATCCCATTCACAGCTTCTCATCGTGGAAAATATCCGCAGGCTGAGCAAGCTTCATGAACCTTGTCATTAAACACTTTGTGCGTCATCCCAGTTGCACAAATGTTAGTGTGTCACTTGGTTGTATTGGATGGTTTCTCCTTGCAGAAGTTCAGACATTAATTTCTTGCATATTTATTACTTTCTTTTTTTCCTTCTCAGAAGAATCAGATTAGTATATTTGGGATCCAAAGTAGACATGTTATGATAGAGATTGCCCCAGCTAGAGAGACTTAGCCATTTGCTTTTCATACTTTCTGAAGTGGGTTCTGAGCATGGAAATAGGAGCTCAGTCAGTCCCTCAGTTGTTCAATGTGTTTTATTGCATCTACCTTGCCCTTCATGTCCTGTGAGTACTTGTCTTCAAGTCCTGGCCTGCGGATGTGCATGCTGAGCTGCACCCTCCTGCTGCATGTTCCAATTTCTGCCTGTGACAAGGTGAGCCCAGAAAAGCAGCACTCAAAATCCCAAGCACGATTCACGTGGAGTGTCCATGAAGTTTGCAGTGCTACAATTCTGCAGAGACAATGTTTTTCCAATGCTGGATTGAGCACCAAGAAGAAAGTGGCAAAAAGGGGAGGTTGGTAGTGGTGGCCTCATGAGAGGAAAGAGCAGAGACAAATAAGGTTTGTGCATGGGTGGGTTCATGGAAAGAGCTGGAATAGCTCCTGTCTCTCAGAAGCCATTGGATACCGAGTGGTACAGACACTGTAGACTTGCAGAGGTTAAAAGTGTTATTGAGGCCAAGGAGAAGAGCAGTATAGCTGTTACTTGATTCTGGAGGAACATATTCTCACCATCCCTAGATATAGAAAATTCCTTGAAAAATCCCTGCAGATTGATGTAGAAAATTCCTTGAAAAATCCCAGCAGATTAATATTTTCCTGTCTGGTGAATCTGGCACAAAAACCAAGATCTGGGAATTAGGATCAGTTTTAAATTTTTACAGATCATGAGAAATCAAACCATAGGAATGTCACTAACTCATTTCATGAGGTGTTCATCTCTGCACTGCCAGGAGAATAACTGCTATATTTAACTAAGCAACAGCTCTTCAGCCAAAACCAGCAGATAGCCCCAACTCATTAGTTAGCTAAGCTTCATTTCTCACTCCCACTCCTTTCCATCATATCTTGGGTGGCGCAAAGCCCAATGTAAAATTGAAAGTTGCCTTTCATATGGCTAGGCTGCATTAAATGCCTTTCACACATTCTACTTTTGTCACTAAGATTTATTTAAAGGATACATGATTTCCATCCCTGTTGGCCCTTGCTACTTTAATCCAAGTGTTTCTCTAAATGTGCTAAGAGTCTCAGATTTCCAGTTTTCAGAATGAAATAAATCGAGTTATCAATGTAAAATGATGGTTTTGGAGGGGTATCCATCTGCATTTTCGGCCTGGAGTGAAGTGCTAGTGCTGTTCAAGGGGCAACACAAATCTCAAGAATGAAAGCTAGGCCTATCCTTTACTTGAGTTGCACTGTGCTGATAAATTCAGATCTGACTGAATTGAGGCAGGCTGTGAGGGCTGGCTGTGTGTAATACGCCTCCAGCCTTCAGAAGGCGCAACCAAATCTGCCTGCTGCTGAGTGCCATGCTCGCCATTTGGTTTCCATGTACATAAGCCATCCATCTTTCCTGTGTCTTTGCTGGGATCTCAATACGATATGGCCTTTCTCTTTGGCAGCTTCACTTTATCACTTGAAGAATCAGAACCTTCAAGAAACCATGTGAAAAGCTGTGTAAAGAGATGACTTCATAGGCTAACTTGGCAGTGCTTCTCTATATGAGCAGCCTTGCTGAGCTCAAAGTAGGTTGTGGGCATCCCAAAGGATGGAAGAGCTGTAGGGCTTGTAAGGGACACAGTTGATTAGAACTGCAACTTACAGCTGTTTCCACGCCCCTATGGCTGGCTTGAGGTGGTAACATGAACCAACTGTAAACTTAGGAATAGTGAAGTTTTGTCAACCTTTGCAAACTAATGGAGAAAGAAAGAAAGTAGATCCAGGCAGTGGGTGGGGGGATATCTCTGCTGTTGATCATTGCACGAAGTCATATTAGTCAAGGAGCTGAACAGGTTATTCCCTCAGCAAGCCTGTCCCCAGGTGTGGTGAGGAAGCATCACTTAGGTTAGAAAGGACCCTTAGGGTCATCAAGTCCAACCATTAATCTAACACTATTAAGTCCACCACTAGACCACTAAGAGACATATCTACAGATCTTTTAAATACCTCTAGGGATGGTGGGTGACTCAACCACTTTCATGGGCAGCCTGTTCCAGTGCTTGACAACCCTTTTGGGGAAGAGATCTACATTAGGACAAGTTTAGATTTCAGAGCCCTGCAGAAAACAAGCTCATAGACATAGAAATTATATTGAAAATATGAATGCGCATGAGTTTTTGGAATCAGGAATTTTGATGAGTGGTAAGGATCCCCATGAAAACACAGGTTTCATTCCTACATGCATTGCCAGCGGTAGACTTTTGATCTTTGCTTAAACCAACACGTATCCATTGAAGTGACCACAGCGTTGCCAGGATGAAATGGATGATTGAGTAGAATGGTGCTTAGTGGCTGAGCTCAGGGAAACATCTAAGTAAGTTAGATGGGAAGGCCAGGAGCGTGGTGGGCAGCTGCTGAGAAGAAAACATTTCAAGAAGAGACTGATAGTCTTGGATTTGAGGTTCCCCCTCCTTCACTTGTTTTTTACCAGTGCATCTGATGCTGTTCATTTTAAATATTCTCAGACTATGTGGCTGCTTCTTACTGAAATACATTATGCATATGTAGGTATTTCACCTACCAAAAAATTGTTGCTGACTTTTTTTTCATGTGCAGATATTTATCCCCAAGAAATTCTAATTGCATCACATATTGTACAGTCAGAGGAACCTCATCTCTTTTGTAGACTTGAATTGCATTTGTTGATGTTAAAAAGCAATTATTTGACATAATCTCTTTTTTCTTTTATCTGCACCTCTCTACAGTATTTCCTCTTTGTGTGTATGTGTGTCCCCTTCACAACTTTTCTACGTTTGCTGAGCCTAATACAGAAGTACCCTTGCTGTATGCTGTTTCTGTTTCTAGCTGGTATGCTAGCATCGTTTCCTTGGCTTATTACTTTACAGGTCTGAGACTTGGTCTTGGAATTTCAGACACTTAAAGGCTTTAACTTCCCTGCTTCCATCTCATTTGTACCCATCTAAAGCAGGACATGATCAAACTGCACCTATTTACATCTCACTTTTCTGACTCACCGGTATATATTTATATCTGAGTTTTTCAGGAGATTTAAAATAACAGCTTTTATTTACGGACATCCCGTCCTTCCCTTTTTCTGTGCCAAAATGAGGCAATAGTAAGAATTGGCAGTTTTAGCATTTCCTTTGTATGATGGCTCCTGGTTTGTTTGTATCTTCTAAGCACAAGTGTACATGCATTGTACAGACCCATTTAGTTTTCAGGGGAAATTAATTCGCTCTGATAATCAACAGTTATCACAGGAATTGGAAGTACAAACCCTTCACTGCAGGCAATCAAGCATGCATAGGCATGGGTGCCTATGTTTTTATACTCCTAATGAACTATCATTTGCCAGCAGAAGTGTTATTCTTCTTTTTTTTTTTTTTTTTTTTTTCAGGAGCATTATTATCACTTTACCCTGGAATTAGTGAGAGCCAATCGTGTCCTATTAAACCTTCTACTGGTCACTGTCCACAGAAGTGTTTGTTTAATATCCGCAAAATTTGGATCGATTCCTTTTGTCTTTTCCCTTGCTAAATATGCCTGCCCAGGCTAATTTAAACTTAGAGGCTCGTCCAGTGAACCACATTTACCAATATGATTACCCTCATGGGGAAATTTGGTAAATGTTGCAACGCCTCAAGAAATGCTGAACAAACTACTCACTGAGCAATGTCTTCAGGGTCTGTCCTGCGTACCTCAGGCAGAGTTGCTCCATGATCCCACGACAATGTGGTCTGTGGCTTTGGTTTCTCTAGGTCTCTGAGCCTTTTGGGCTTTATGACGGTCTCAGCACAGTTCCTGAGAGGTGGAGGAACAAACACCACTGGCAAGAGCCACTGGCAAGAGCGGCCGCTCTCAGCCAGGTGGGAGCCAGGGCTCTGCAGCAGGAGCAGAGCCCAGTGTTCCCTGCGGGAGGGAGACAGAGGTCTCCAAGAGTGTTCATGTCCGTTGAGTTGCAGAGGAGCGGGCGGCATTGCAGAAGTCAAATTTCATATCTGCCTTGGGCTCAAATTTACTGGCGTTTTCCCACCCGGGGACTATTTCCTCTCTGCAGAAGATTTCATACATATCATATTTATAAACGTGTATAAACACAATATGTGTATCAGTAGAGGGAGAGAGAGATATAAATATATACATATGTGTGTGTGAGCCTATATATGTAAATATATGTATGTATAATGCATACAAAACTTAAGTATACATTAACCAAGATAAGCTGTGTTTGCCAGTGCTTTAATCTCAGTGGGAGACTGTTATTGCTGGAGTCAGACTCTTGAGCACCAGCTGAGGATAGGAAACGAGATTCTGGCATGCAGGGTGTGGGAGGAATATCTCTTTGTCTGTCCCCCCCTTATTTTGTTTCAGAGTACATACACAAATAACATTCACATGTGGCCATGAGTGATGTAATGCATGCAACTGACTCCAAAAGAAGCTTTTTCTTGTGAGCATAGCCCCTTCAGAGCATGTATTACCTTATACCGCTATTAAATAATATGTTGTCAAGCCACAAGGTAGTATGAATCATGTCAGAACGCAGGGATTTGTTTTCTGTGAGAAGTTGGAAACCTATTTATATTTATATCATCCCTATTTGTTTACATATAGAAGAGGATATTTTTGTCTGTATACAGCTGTGTATGGCTGTACATGTGCATATAGTCAGAGAGGCATGAGACAAGTTTCTTCTGGCTTGCCAGATTTCTGTATTTTAATCTGTTTTCGTTGCCTTTGCTTTTCATTCAGAATAGCAGGGCTCTTGTGGCACATGGATGCCACTCTGTAGCCTGAGCATCAGGTTAATGCTGTGATTTCCTGTCTAGGGAGTCTGTGGCTCCAGGGCACCCAAAGCACTGTAAAGCCTGTTTTCTTGCAAACATGTTTGTGCTCAGGCACAATCCCCACAGCACAGACCCATTTCCAGTCGTTTAAATTAAATACCGCAAAGGCAAAATTTTCCTCGACTGCTGATGCGCTGAGTGGGAAGTAGAATAATAGAAAATGGCAAATTTCTTCAGGCCCCAGGGGAAATATGAAGCTAGTGTTTGGAAAGTAATCACAGAACTGCAGCATCTATTATTTTCAAAAATATATGAAAATTAAGTCATATAAGGTTTGTTCCTATTGGCCCAAGGAACAGTGGTTCACGTTTTCCCTCTGGTTCGTGGAGGGTCGCTGGGAGAAGGCCCTGTATGAAGTGCAACTGGACTGAAGAAAACAGTTACATTGGCGTGAAACGGGGTACGTGAAATAAGATTCGGAGCCAGCATGCTGCTTAGGAAGGGCTGTTTTAACACACATGGAAGGTATTAGCACAGTCCCTCCCCAGATAGCACAGATAGTGTCAGAAAAAAAATGACTTTCCTGGATCAAGTATAGATTGCCAGGGCTTAAATTGCATGATAATGAGCCTGTATTACTGCTATTTATTTTAAGTACCGGCAATGTATTTGGCACCACAAAAGGCAAAAGTACAGAATGTCTTCATCCTAAAGAACTTGTGGTATGAGAGCAGACAAAGGTAATGTGACATATGAAGGGACATACAGGAAGCATTGTAGTCAAATGTAAATTATTTTCCTTTATGGTAAAACACCACCCTGTGTGAATACATTCTCTATGGCCCCAGATAGGCCGCAGCTCCCAATAACCTTATCCTATAATACATTCTAATTGGCTTGAAAATACAAATGCAGAATTTTAAACACACACAGAGACTTGAAAGATGCTGGATATTGGTAGCAGCCTCAAAAGACTCTGCCTCAAACTGATCAACATAAGAAAAAAATCCAACCCATTCTTTTAATTTCTTTTCTATGACTTTCAGCAATTCAAATATCAAGTCTCCATTATCTTTCATTTTCAATTAATGACATCGTTATAAAAAGTACTGGAAACAATAAGACCCCAAGTATCTTCATGACTTAACACAGTTTGCTGCTGGAAAGTAGTGTGTGCTTGTGTTTTGCTCTCTTTTCCTTGCAACATACCTTTTCTAATTGCTGTAGGCGAAGTCTGAGCTGGTCTTTATCACACAACCATCCTTGTTCTTTCCATTTGGATTGCAATTTAAAAAAGAAAACTAGTTTTACAGAGCCCTGTGAACTTCTCTGTCATCTGAGTGGGAACCCCGTCATTATCTTCAATGGGTATGGGAAGAGATGTTCAACAACCAACATGGTACTGTCTTTTTTTGGCTTAGAAGTATAGATATCTCAGGTTTTCATGTCCTACCTTTTATGAGAGCAAAGTGAGATGGTTGTTTGAAAGGAAGTGATGGTGGCAAGAGAGGATTTGTGAAGCATTGCCTGTTTGTACGCTGCTCTGGAAGACAGGGTGCATGAACGGTGTTTGTATCTTCTTGAGCTCAGCTGGGAGCCAAATCCAGTGGGCCACTCCCAAGAATCACACCCTGGTGTCAACTGTCTTCATATAAAGGATAGTTGTGGGCAAGAGCTGGCTTTTTGTATGTTGTTGACTTAGCTTTCTACCCTGCGTAGGAATGTTCTCCATCCAGAAAAAAAGAAATGTTGTCTCTTTTTGCCAGAATCTGTTTTTTTGATTGACTAAGTGGCATCCTGACTCATTTGTGATTAGGGGAGGGTGTAGGTTGGAAGGAGATTTACTGAAGAAGTTGTATTATCTTTAAGTGGATATATACAAAGAAATATTTAAGCAATAGTCTGCCTTTGTATAGAGTTTCAACCTACAAACACATTTTGAATGGGGTTTTACAAAAGTCTCTTTAATATTTTCAGAGTGACGGGACAGGAGGCATAATTGTTGAATCTGAAGAGCATTAGATGGGATTACCTTAACATTTGAGGGCAGAAAGCCACCTGATACCAACCTGGGAGGAAAGGCTCGGAGTTCAAAGTGATCTTGAGTATTGGAGAGATGGTCTGACACGAATAGGGTATGATTCAACAAGAACACATGTGGAGTGCCATACTTAAGGAAGAGATATTAAATTTGCCAGTGTGGTATTAAAAACAAGAGCTAAAAAGTCATTTTTCAGCAAATAGTTCAGGGAGATATCATAGGGGTTTGCCATCTTGTCAGTGTTGTCACAGTATTGTGGAAAAGCAGATATCCCACTGGAGCTGGCGAACAGGAGTACTGTGTCTAAAATGTGAAGTGATCCTTCTACTCAGTGCTGGCAAGGCTTTTGCAACAACAGGATGGTCTCTGGTTCTAGAAATTACACTGCAGAAGGACATAGGCTGATTGAATCAAGGAACAGCAACAGAAATGTTTAAAGTTTAGAAAACAAAAGTTTCAATGAAAGATGGGGTTACTGATTTCTGTAGAGTCGAGTCTTCCAATAGGTAGAAGGATGCTTAAAAGGGGAAGGGAGTGGGCTAGTCTCTGGATTAACTGAATGGGACAAAAAGTAACAGCCAAAAATGGTTTATGTTAGATCATAGAATCATAGAATTGTAGGGGTTGGAAGGGACCTCAAGAGATCATCGGGTCCAACCCCCATGCCAAAGCAGCTCCCTAGGACATATCACTCAGATAGGTGTCCAGACAGGTCTTGAATATCTCCAGAGATGGAGACTCCACCACCCCCCTGGGCAGCCTGTCCCAGGGCTCTGTCACCCTCACTGTGAAAAAGCTCTTCTGCATGTTGGTGCGGTACTTCCTGTGCTCCAACTTGCAGCCATTGCCCCTTGTCCTATCCCCACAGACCACTGAAAAGGGGCTGGCTGATTCCCCCTGCATCCCCTGCATATGAAATAAATGTTTCCCACTGCAAGGTTGCCTGGGAAGTTAAGGGAACTCAACCCAGATCTCTCATACCTTTTGCTATATGTTGGAACTGCTCAGCTGTTGCACAAAATCTGATCATCCCTGGTGTCCACAACAGCAGCTATATGCTGGTTTCAAGTCAGTCAGCATATGCCCACAGTATATATAAGCCATAGGGGATGAGGCACTTGCCTGTGTTAAGGTGGAGTTTCATTGTGAACAGGGCATGTTGTAGCCTACGGAAGTACAACTGGACTCATACACACCAATGTTGGCCCGGTTGAATTTAGGACACTGAAAAATACAGATCCTCAGTCACTACCTGAGGTATTATTGCCTACCACAAACAGCCTGAATCTTGTATTCAATAGAGGCAGCAAAGTACCCAAACAGTGATGGTAATCATCAAGCCATACTGTTACTTAAAAATGTTACCCCTCTGAATTACCTGGGAGAGGTAGTCAGAAACTGGGATACTAACAATGCAGCAGTACTGCAAGACAGAGTCACAAGTACTAGTGTATTTGTGCACAAGCTGCTAAGTTTGCACTTCTTTTTCATACATTACAAAGATTTGGATCAACAGCTCTTGTTTTTTCAAGTCTTTTGTGTTACCATATTATGTTATTTTTCTCATAACATAATCCAGATGTATATTAAGTAAATTACAGAGAGAAATAAATTTATAGCTAAACCAAGAACAAGCAATCTAGTTTGGAAAACCAAAAATCTGTTCCCCAAATATGACAAACTGTAGGCCAGTTAAGGTGAAGTATTTCCACCCTTCCCCCCCCCCCACACTCGGCCCCTTTTTTTTTTTTTCCACCACTGAGAATGATAGAATACGAATTAAGAGGCACAAAGCTCTCAGGCACTTTAGATTAAAGCTAAAACGTAGTAATGATAGCTTGACGATTGAATGACGTCTGCCAAACTTCCTCAGGGACTTCAATAATATGAGGGTAATAGATCATTAGAAGTGTTGAACACTGTGTCTGACATGTTTAAATTTATGTATCACATTCCTTTAAAATAATAACTAGTAAAAGGTTAGAAGCTTTGGAGGGATGTGGGATAGGCGTGCAAAACCACAGAATGGGTGATAGTTTGAACTGGTGGTACCAGTTAAGTAGCTCAAGATTACCTACTAGTACATTTTAAATATCTTAAAAAGGAACTTAACTAGAACAACTTTAACCATGTTTCTTTTCAAATTTCTCTTCAGAACGTGAAAGTGGTTTAGGTGAATGCATTTCAGCTAGCTACTGATGTGGGCTAGGATCCACTATTAGGAAGCACTGCTCAGCTTAGTGGATGGGTGTCCATGAACTATGTTACATTGGATCACATCCTTAGATCTGTGCAGTCAAAAATTATAGAATAACAACTTGGTTGGTTTGTGTCAGCTAAAAGAAAATCCACAGACTTGGCACTGGGTGCTAAGAATGTTACAACTTGTTCTCTGATTAAGTTCTTTGAGGGAAAAGACACCTGAAAGGGAGATGCAGATTTATTTCCACTAAGATGATCACCTTGCCTTTAGGTGCAGCAGGTATCTGCAGGAGCAGCGCTGGCTGCTCTTGGGGAATCCCAAGGTAAACAGGAGCACCTCTTGTTCAACACACAGAAGGGCCATTCTTGCAGTTTTAAAACCCCTCATTAAACTGGGAAAGTCAGCGATGAAGTTATGAGCCGCTTGTGGAGGAAGGATTAAAGTAAGCCAAATAACAGAGGTCTGTGAAATAACCCGGTTGACATATATGTCATAGTTTGTGGAAATGTACATAAAAGAACATCTGCGTTGGACTGTTGATATTTTAGATGAACTGTTTTAAAATGTAGTTCATGCTTGACACACACAACAGCTGATGGGCTCAGAATATGAGCACTACAGCTGAAAAAAAGTGTACCATTAATGCAATAATTCACAGTACAACGAGGCCAGTCAGGTGCACTGTGTCACTCATGCCCTTGCATTGTGTTGTCACACATGTTGTAAGACAATGTTGTAACAATGGACAATGGCCATGCAGTACCACAGTCTTGATCCAAGGATCTGGCTGTATTTTTGTTGGATTGATGATAGGTGGACCCGGATCTGTTTTGCCCAGAAGAATGCCTTTCCTCTCCTCCCCAAACTTATCAAATCCCCTCTTTTTTCTTGTGACAGGTCTTCCCACTGCTTTCCATCCGTGTTACCGTCAATGGCTAGCGTATGGCATACCTCAGCCACAGTCATGATTCTGCCATGTATCTGTAACTGGGAAGGAATGGCATCAGGCCAGGGGGAAAAGCATTCCTGGGAATGCCATTTGCTTTGGACTCTCGGCTGACTAGCAAAACTCGAGATCCTTTGGGAATCCCAGAATTTCTATTCTTCTTGGAGTGGAATAGTGGATATTACCTAGACTTGTGCTCATATTTCATGTGAAGCATGCAGTATGAATCCTTCTCAGGTTACTTTTTGGCCATGGAACTACATCATAATAATAGATGCATACGATGCCGTACACCGCTCCAACAAATGTAGCAAAACTTTGAGTTTTGTTTCCATCAAACTGCTTTCATAGAGCAGTATCATGTAACTTCTCTTCATTTAACATCTAAAGTCTCAAAGTACTGATGGCTTAGCCTTTTTTTTCTCTTTTTTTTTTTCATGTATCTTTGATCAGTAACAGCATGGTCATTATACTGGAAAATAATACTGAGAGACAGAGGACAGAAAGAGAAATAATGATGGCTTTGTAAAAGTAAGGATTTGGGAAATGCAACAGACATAGCTGCTACCACTCTTACTGCAAATAATGCTCATTAGCTTCAGTGTGACCTAGACAGGCACCCTGACATTACATAGAATTGTTCTTATTTATGCAGATACCTGTTAGGTGGCTCATTGTTTATTTGAATGGGATTTTTATTGAAAATTAACTCTTAAGATATGTCTGTTCCCATTAAAGTCCTTCTTCTCCTTTTTCCATATGAATTTATGACCGAGCTAAGCGATGGCCCATTTTGCTTTCCTTGTGCTCAAACTGATCTCTGCACTCCCAGAGGTGCGCACACCACAGGCAGGAACCAGCCACCTGACTATGGAAGTGCAGCCCGGGAGCAGGGAGCGGGCGGGCGGCTGCATACCACAGGGTAGCTCTCTGGCAGGAGGCCTCCTCCTGCTTCAGTCAGACATGTCAGGACAGCAGCTCGACACGCTTTGTGAAAAATAAAAAGTGAAATTGAAAGCTTCTCCCACCGCTTTTCAAACGCTGCAGCAGGGATGTCTCCAAAAGGTGGTACCAAGGCTTACCCAAATGCTGCTTATGTTCAAAAAGGCAAGGAATGCAGGCATGCTCCCTTGGCAGCAGGGTGGCTATCCCAGAGCTTCACATCCTAAAGAGCAGAGAAATGAATAGCTCAGTAGGTACACCACTGAAAGTCAACCACAAAGTTGGGAACACCAAGCGGAAGAAGGGAGAGGGATTTTCTTGCTCCCAAATGTTTTGTGAAAGATGCTAGGCCATATGGCAGCAGCAAAAGTTTTATTGCAAAGGTGAGTGAAAGCCCAAAGGTGGCTAAAACAGTGGAACAAAAAGTCATGAGATAATATTGTTACCATAATCTCTGACAGAACAATGATTGCCTGAGTCACCCATGACATGAGCTGAACCTCTCCAGAGACAACCATGGGAATTTTTGAATTCTCTTTTACTTCCTTCACATAAGGAGATCACCAAAGTCAACAGTACTTCATCATACAAGCAAAGAGAGCAGAATTTAGCCTCTGTTGTGGAAACACAAAACTAAAAATATAAGTCCCATATTCTTGAATAGCAGTGTCTTTCTTGTGCAGGTGTGTAGTTCTTATTTTACTCATTGTTTTAACCTAGTTTTTATCTAATAAATACTACCAACTAATTGACAGGAATAACATCCCTTTTTTCTTTCTTCTTTTAAATTGAAAATAGAATATTATGTATTTCCCTGATATTCCCGTTTCATTCCTTCTGACCTGAGATACAAAGTCATTCTCATCTTTGAGTTCAAAAAGTAGTGTGTAGCATCATCTCAGTATGAAATCACCAGATGGAAGAGAAGCTGTTTATATTCTCAAATGAAAAGGGAGATTTTCAATAATATTCATTAGTTCAGCCCTGATTAAAATTGTTGAGATTATGTTTAATGTTTACTAAATGAGAGTTATTTAAAATTGTAATTCTTTTGCAAATCTCAGTTACAGAGCATGCCTGATGATTTAAAGTCATCCCAGTGAATGCTTGCATTTGTATACTTCATATGGATTTGTGGAATGGCTAGTAGGAAGGATGTCAGTGGGATTTTTAGCTTATGTTAGTAGCTGGCAAGAGACAGGATTCTTTCTGCATATTTCAGGACTAATGAAAAGTTACATGAGCATTTTCTTTCAGCAAGCTCTCTGGAAAGAGAAGAGTTCATGAATAAGGAAAGCTTTGCACAGCATAAAAAAATTAGTCATGTATGAATATTGAGATGGCATCCTATTTGGGAGTCAGTAGATGAGTTAGAAAAGATTAGTTCAGAATGGGGAAGCAGGTGCAGTGTATGTGAAGGGAGGCTACGAACAAGCAGAAATTGCACAGGTTAGATACTTTCTCTGGAAGGAGAACAAGTAATGTTTTTTGCTTCATTTATGTATTCTTCATATATGCCACAAAATATTGTAGTCATGCCTGCTTTCTTTTGAAGTTCTCAGGTATTAAGTCACAACAGCAATTGTGGCTTTCTTGAGAATCTTCTTAAGATTCTATCTACTGTGTGCTTTATTTCTGTGTCTGATTAACCCCCGCACAGCATAATCTTTCAGGTCAATTTCGGTGATGTATTTGCATTTTCTCACTTGGAGGAGACACTACTGTATCGCTGTTTTGATTCTAGGGTGTCAAGGATCTTTTCATTGTTGTAAAGCCTGAAAAAACAAAAAGTCAGAGGTGTATCACACATAGTCATGCAGCGATCTCTTCACACGCACGTACTTAGTCTGGGGAAGCTGTGTCTGCAGGTCATGTGAGATGTACGTTCTTCCAGTCCAGTTTCCAACTTGAGACGTACCATGAAAGTGCCTGTTTTCATCTCCTGTGTAGCTTTGTGCGTACTCTCTTCCTTTCTGACTCCAGAGCAATTGTTTCAGGAGGTCAGGCCCACAGAGATCCCCCTGATTTCCTCTACTCTGGCCTTTTTATATGGCAAAGCAAGGAGCTGATAATCACTGTGTGCTTGAGCATGTATGTATGTAGAGAGAGGGCGAACAGCTCCTTCTGATTACTTAAATGCCACTTATGCTTCTGAAATTGCTGGGATTCAAAAAAGTTTTGGGCCGGCTACTTTCACAAGGCTGAATTTCATCCATAGAGATCTCTAGCAGTTCAGGAGTTAAATGCTGTGCTTTCCCACAGAGTAGAATTTCCTCCTCCCTCACATCTAATTGAAGGGTACATATCTACGATCTACTTTGAACAGATTTTGCATTTGCTGCACCCAATGTAATATGTCAGATTAAAGCCTAATTGATATTAATTGTCAGTTTGACAGGTATTTACGTAATACACCTGTGATTTGTCCGTGCTGCAACATCAAAGAACAATGTAGTCCATTGTCAATCTTGCAGCTTTTTTTCCCCTCTGGAAGACCGATTCATTGTTCAAGAATAAATATGAAGTATCTTTCAGGAGGTTTGCACTGGCATGTTTCCTGCCCAGTGGTGATCTGACAAACAATAGAGCTGATTTTGTAATGGTAATTCCAAAATGATCAGGAATCACTTTGAAGCGCATGTTTTTCCGATAAGCGAGTTCCAAATTCTCATCACCCTGCTATGAAATGGTCCTTTTACATTTTGTAGCAGGTGGGATCTGACTCACCTTTGCATTGTGCTCTTTGGTTTTATCTTGATGTAACCCCCATTGATTTCATTACACTGGCATAAAGATGGAATGGGGAAGTGGTGAATCACGCCCACTAACAGGTCCATTGTGAAAATGTGGGAGTTGTCCTTTTGTCTTCAAGGAGGTTTAGTTCTCAGATGGACTACTCACCAGAACGGGGTGACTCTGCTAGACAGAGACAAATATTCTTCGCTATTTTTAGCAACTTGCAAGAAACCTGAGGTGTATTCACAGAATCATACCTCAGTATAAAAAGCAGATACACATCTGAAGTCTGTAACTAGAAATAGGAAATTGCAAAGTAGGAACTTGATGTTGTTGATAAGGCAGGGCATGGTGCTTCAGTCAAAGATGGTATTGAATATAATTCTGACATTATTTTTGGCTAGTGGCCAAAAATTGGCATATGCAATGTACCATTACCTGTAGATGAGACAAGGAAGAGAGAAAACTTAAGGCCACACTAAAATATGATGGATGAAATGCAAAAATAAATGTACTTCCACCATCAAAGAGCCAGGAAACTCTACAGTCCCTGTACTGCAAGGGACATGAGATCTGGAGGCCTCAGAAAGGTCTGGGATCATGGTGTTCTTGAAGCAGAAGCTGCAGCATGAATTTGGGAGGACAGCGCAGCAGAGAGTATGAGTTGCCTTTAGCAGCTATGGGATCTCTGAGGGCATTTTGGAGGCCTGAGTTCTCTCAGAGATGTGTAACATGACTCTCCATACCCTGAGTTACATCTAGCAGGCTGGACTTAACCTTTAACTGGCGTGATTCCAATTTTATCAACAAAAAATCTCTGTCTTCTGCCACAAACAAACAACTCTAAATTATCTGATCTGAATAATTAAACAGGGGATTATTTGTTTGTTTATTTCAATTACTGTTTGTGGTAACAGTGGGTGGAAATGAAATCTTGAAACTGCTTTCTGCACTCTATCAGATTTGGAGCTTTGTTCCTCTCTGAACCTTTGTATTGCATGTGCTTCCTCATTGTACTTATCCACTGCTTCTTGAATCTCTATTTTTCACTTGTGAGGATCCTAGTGTATCACACTAAGCATTGCAGTACTCCTGATCCGAGAACACTCTTGGCTTTTTCAAATTTTCTGAGAGACCAGTATTTTTTTCCCATAGTCTTTCATAAGTTAATTCTTTTTCCTACATTTTTGAGTTGTTTATATTCTTTTGAATTATTTTTGGCAGGAAATGTCTTTTATTTTTCAGCATATTAAAGCATCCTGACCTCTGTAACATTACTGGCATGTCAGATGTGCCATTGGTTGTTCTCAAGATGTCTTTTGTTTACAAGTTCTCTGATTTTCTTAAAGTGCTATGTTTGCATGTACTGTAGTGATTACAACTACCTTTTATTTTAAGTGTCATTGTTCCCATGCAAAAACTATTATGTAAAACATAATGCAAGATATGATCCTGGCCCTTCTTCATTTTTTATCTTGCTGTACAACTTTTCCAGGGTTTGTTGTTTGCTCCCATTGCTCAGTTCTTTTGCTTTGCCCTCTCATTTTACATAAGCTAGTGATTTCTTTCCTATGAATTTTAAATTCCTGCACTATTTTTTGAGCACCCCAACCTACTAGAATGCCATCTGCTCCATGCTCCTGTGCGTGTTTTACCCTGCAAGGTCAATATGCTGTTCCTCGTTCTGCTTGTTGCGCTGATGGAGACATATGTCCTTCCACCTTCTTCCTCATTCCTAAGTAACAAATGCAGCCCTGATTTGCATAGGTAACAACTAAGCTTTGAGCCTCTGTTCCACTTTCCATTCTTAATTTGGTTTCTGTGACCGAGTACTTGTCCTATGCTCAGCCATCACCTCATGGCTCTGGAGCTGAGTCCTGGTCCAGCTCGATTCTTGGGAGTTTTCCCAGTGTTATTGCTGCTGAGCTTTTATTCTGGATGTGGTTTTGTTGGTTCAATGTAGGTATCTGCAAGAGCTGGAAGTATTCTTGTAGCTACCCAAGGCCATTCAGGAGTTAGGCAGCCAGGTCAGCTGCCTGTAAAACACCAGCCCAGTTGATGCCTACGGTACGGAGGTGCTTCCTGACCGTCTCTTCCTGGGCTGTTGCTGTATATTTAATTGGCACTGTATGTGTGCCTCTGTGTGTCTGTCTGAGAAGGCAAACCCAGGCTGTTAAAGACTGTTTCATCAACTCTTGTTGGCTGAAAGTGTGAATAAGCTGGGTTTAAGATGGGTGTCCAGGCTGTTTGCGTTGGCTTTTCAACTGCAGCCAAATTAAATTTCTGAGGAAGTTGCTATTGCTTTCTAAAGATGTAACTCCCTATCTTTGTTCATCAGCTCAAAGGTATTTACTAATCATTTTCTGTGTTTGGCACAAGAACAACTAGTAAAATAGGAGCTTTGTATGTTACGTGGTCTTGGTAAACGTGTATTAAAATACAACATCCTTTTATTTGAACAATATTCATAAGAGAGAATATTAATTATTATTAATGTTAGAATATTACTGGTTTGCTTTATGCCTCAGGAGGTTACAGTCTCTGCGGTAGCATTAATTAATCTGTAGCTTGGCTGTGTAGGCAGAAAGCAAATAATCTCCTAGCAGATTATTCAACATTAGCATAGAGTCTTCCATCTCATACTATATTTTCAAAGCAATTCTCATCCACTGTACTGCAACCTTGCACTAACCTTATGTTAACAAATTTATAACTTGGAAATTATTCTGCTGACATCAGTGGTGTTTCACCATGCAAAACCTGTTTAAAATTTGATTCAAGATATTCCCTTTTTTAATTTTAAAATGTGTTCTAAATAGTATTCACATGCTTCAGTAATTGATGGTTTGGGATTACTTTTCTTTTTCTAGTTCAAAATTGAAGGGTTTTTAAAGGTTTTTATTCTGGTTTTCCCTCTCTTCTTTTTATACCTAAGATTGCTCCCTTAGGCAAAATCACTGATTTCCTATCTTCCCCTTGCAATCTTGTTATGTTATGAACTGACAAACTGAATTGTCTGCCAGTTGATTCTTGAATATGGTTTCTTTTTAATGCAGACAAAGCATGCAGGAATCTCCCGCTTTACGAAGCACAAGTTGCCTATCTGTCTGTGTACAGGGCATTATACACTAGGAAAACAAATAAAACCAAAAATAGAAATCACACAGGTGTTAAATGATGTGTATTAAGGTCCAAAGTCAAGTATCAGCGTTTCAGGATATTAGTGCAGCCCTCATCTTCATATTTTGAGAACTTGCTTTGTCTAGACAGTACCCAGAGCATATGAGATGTTTCAGGGAGGCCGGACTCTCCAGAAGTTTAAGCCATCCAGAAGTTTAAGCCATCCATCCCTATCAGGTCTCTGAAGGGCACATGCAAACTGCTGCACTTCTGTTTTTTCAAAGGCACATGAGTTGACCAGGCTGGGGTGAACTTTCACTGGGATGGAAGAACACATACATCTCACAAAGCTGCCCAAATCCTCTTTTTCTTGAGTCCTGTCTGTAAAATACAGGAGGACTAGAGCCTTCTAAAGAGTCAGGAGTTTTCATCTGGCAGCAGCCAAGGCCTTATGAAGAAATAACATCCCAGGTGAGGCACCCAGGAGCTGGTGACAGAGCCACCAGGTCCCATGCATCCTCTGTTCCACCCAGGCTGGTACAAAAAGAGGCCAGAGTGCAAGAGGGACCTTTCCAAAACACGAGGTCACAGGACGCTTTTCACCTGGTGTCCTGAGAGAAGGAGAAAAAGGAGGCATGGGTGGGCCCCAGGGCTGCTGGGACGACGCCGGGCAGCCTTTGTTAGAGGTTGGATAAGGCCCCAGCAGCACTGTGATGGCAGAAAGCTGAGCACACCAGCAGTCCAACACAAGCAAGCGCATTTCCTCTAAGAAGTTTGCTTGATAAACTGCCGAGTGACATGGTGGTTTGTGCCGTCCTTACGGGCCTCCTATCAACTACTGCTGCTTACAAGGAAGCCCATGTCACATACTTCAAATGAGCTGATGCCCTGGAGACATCTCAGGGGCATGCATTCATTGGGAGGAGAGCCTCCTGGAAACAAGTGAGCTTGTCTAAAACTTCCCCAAGCCCCCCGGCAGTGCTGTGACAGCCAGGCAGCTCAGCTGCCGAGCCAGCCTTAGGAGTGCGGGAGCCAGGAGGAGGAAGTGGCTGGGGGGTCGGGGCAGCAGCAGGGGCCTCAGTTAACAACAGCTCATGGAAATCCAACCTACATGGGTTGTATGTGTCACCAGTGTGAAGATACATTTTTAAAAATTGTTTAAGTAGCACCGGAGGCAGTGGTGTGACCTGCAGATGACTTCTCCATTTGGAACTATGGAATGCAGAATAAAGTTGGGGGGGAAGGAAAAAAGCCATGGAAGAGACAGATCTATGACTGCTCCAGCTGTTCTGTAGAGAAACTTTAATTTTTCACAGTTAAAAGGGAAATTTCCTTATCTGGCTTATTTTTAGAAAGTTATTTCCAAGTTTGACATGGCATTGATTTGTCCTTATCCGGATTTCAGGTGTTCTGAACATTCAAGTATGTTGACCTTTTACTGTAAACTCTTCAAGAAACGGGTTTTTTCCCCTTTTTTTGTTGTTTTTGCTGCTTATTTTGCGGCTTTCAGAACAGTGGACCTTGAGCCTATGTGTGGTGGTTTGGCCCTGGCTGGAGGCCAGACACCCACCAAAGTTGCTCTACCACTCCCCTTTTCAGCTGGACAGGAGAGGAAATATATACTGAGAGGCTCAGGAGTCGGGATAAGGATAGGGAGAGATCATTCTGCAATCAGCATCACGGGCAAAACAGACTCAGCACAGAGTAAAGGAAAGAAAACTCTTTAATTTATTACACTGCACTGCACACAGAGTGAGACCAGAGTCGGGTAATGAGAAGTGCGACCAGATCTTAAAGCACCCTGCCCCACCTCTCCCTTCTTCCTGGACTTAACTTTCTTAATGATTTCTCTCCCTTCTCCCCATCCCTGGGGTGGGGGGGGGGGGGGGGGGAGGCGGGCAGAATGGGGGTTTTGGTCAGTTCTTCACAAGTTGTTTTCCTTCTTGAGGGGGAGGGGGCGCATTCCTCACACTCTTTCCCTGTTGCATGGTGGGGTCTCACCCATGGGAGACAGTCCTCCATGAACTTCTCCAACGTGACTTTCCCATGGGGCTTCAGTTCTTCACCAACTGCCCCGGTGTGGGTCACTTCTATGGGGCTCAGTTTCTTAGGCCCAGACTGCTCCAGCCTAGTTCCCCATAGAGTCACAAGTCTTCCCAGCAAACCTGCTCCAGTGAGGGCCTCTCTGTCTCCACAGGCTGCAGGTCCTGCCAGGAGCTTGCTCCAATGCAGCGCACAGCATCTTCCATATGTCTCCACCTGCTCCAGCATGGGGTTTCTCCACGGGCTGCAGGTGGGATGTCTGCTCCCCATCATCTTCCATGAGCTGCAGGGGAAAACCTGCTCAACCATGGTCTTCTTCATGGGCTGCAGCCTGGAGTGCCTTCTCCCCACCTTCTTCACTGTCCTTAGTGCCTGCACAGTTCCTTACATCTTTTCACTCCATTCTCTGTTGGCAAAAAGCAGCTGCTTGTGCTTTTTTCCTACTAAATGCAATTCCCAGAGGCACTGTGACCATCACTGATGGGCTTGGGCTTGGTCAACAACAACTCTGGCCTTGAGCCAGCTGGTGTTTACTCTGTTGGGCCTGCAGAGAGCTTCTGGCTGCTTCTTGCAGAAGCCACCCCTGCAGACCCCTCTCCTCCACCAGAACCCCACCACACAAAACCACACTACTATGACAGCTACTAATTTGCCTGTTTCAGGTGTTATCAGTAACAATAGTCCCCTCTCTTCAGTTTATATATTTTATTTGTCTCAATTTTTATTAACACAGACAAATCAAAACAATCCCAAAGATGGGGAGTGTAGCATCATTCTACTCTTAAGCCAGTCTCATGGTTTTTGAAGGTTTAGATTTGACATCTGGCCAAGCCTTTGTATGTGGCCTGCAGAGGTCCAGGCTTATTTTGTGGGGTTTTCATGTGCTGCATGGATTTTCATGTAGCCTGAAGTTGTTGCACCCACTGGGGGATCCTGCACATACATACTTCAGTATCCTCTTTGATTTAGAGGGATTAATTTGATCAAGTCCTAATGAATCTCCTGAGATAATATCCCCTGAAGAAGGCAGGAAAATCTCTAAAAAAAAGAGGGTAATGATGTATTTCCAACATTACACATAGCAAAAAAATGTTCATAGGTAGTAGAAACATGAACAGGGGTAATATTTTAACCTTCATTCTACTGGAATTGCTGCACCTTGGTCCCTCCATGACATCAACAGCAGAACTGTCTGGAGAAGAATATAGGAAATATGGAGCACTTACATTTTTTTCCAATGAAAATACTTTCTCCCCCAAAAGACCACTTTGGTCTTCTCTATTATAAAATGTAAACACTTCTTTACAGTTTGAGTATAACCATACTTCACACAGCTGCTGCCACTCACCTGTGCTGCAGCTCTCTTTCTGCAGAGAATGAAGCCCTCTCTCCACAGACTGCACGTCAATTGTAATTCTTAAAGAGCTTTGGGACCCTTTGGGTTGAAAAGTATGATATAAATTTGAGATATTAAATCATTAAGAAGAATAAGAGCATTACCAGATGCTGATGTGCATATTATAGTCATGCTGTTAACAGCAAGTTGGAAGATTACCTACACTGACGCAGGTATCACATTGTGAAACCCTTTTCATTAATTGCACATTAAAAGTTACAAGTATGTTTAGCCCCAGCTAATCCCACTGTGCAACAGTCCAGAACCTGTCTGATGTTATGGTCAGGAATTTTCTTCTAACCTCCCACTGTATTGGCATTTTTGGCAAGCTTACATCCATCTGCTCCTATGCCACTGGCCTGCACTTAAATAGTTCTTTTCTCTGGTGATGCTATAACATCTTCTCCCAATTGACTGTATTGCATGCAGTGTATCACCTCCCAAATTTTTATATGGTTGACTAAACAAACAAAATATGTCCTTGTGTTTTTATAAGATGCTTCTGCACCCCTTGACCATCCTTACAAGTTTTCTCTCTATCTGCTCCCATTACAGTTGGTTTTCTTTCAACATCTCTACAAAGAGTAGTATTTAAATGCTACACAGTATTTGAAATAAAAGACATATCAATCCATGTCTCATACTGTAGTAGAAATATTTCCCTACTTTGGCTGGAGACACCTCATCCTGAACATACTAAGACCATGTTTCCCTTCATGGTTGCATCACGCTGCTGCTTTACAGTCACCTGTGATGAACTGGTACCTTCAGGTTCTTCTTTACATCAGTTATTTCAAAAAACAGCGAGACTTTTGTTTCTAGTCTCTAAGTGAATTATCTCAAGATTTTTCCTCTTGACTCTCAATTCCATTCCATGATGACAGCATTCATGCTGAGACATTTGTTTCTTTCCAACATGAGCATCCTCTGTACTGATGTTTCTCAAATTTAAGCCACCACCAACTTTCTTCAGCATATTCTTAATATTTTTCACATTATATAAAGTACCTGTAATGATTCTTAAGACTGATCATGACAAACCCCACCAGTAACTTCATGCCAGCATAAGACTTGCCATTTTGTGATCTGTTGCCATGCCCCTTTGTACAGTTATTATTGCTCTGCTGTACCTCATCTTCTCCAGCTTAGCTGTTACTCATTACTGGAAGGATAAATTGGCCTGTGTTGTGCCATATCATTCACAGCTAGATCGCTCTTAATAGCAAATGTAGGGTGAAAGCTACTCAGATGCTTCCACAATGTGCTGTAAGCTATGAGACAGACGTATCTTTTGTAGTGACAGGGCATGACTAGGTATATCAGTCTTCCTTTAGACAGTTTCCAGGAAATAATTGATTTTTTTTTTTCTGGTTTGCTTTTTCTTTCTCTCTCTGTATTGAGAGTTACAGTCACTGGGTATGTTCCATCTCATCTGATCCCAAAAAGAGAGAAACAGATGCTTTCGGCAAAGCAAACAATTTGTGGAAGTCTTCCTTTAGCACTGGTTTTAGGTTTTGACATTTAATTGTGTACTTTACTTATTTACTTACAAAGACCCTGCTTTCATTTGAATCACAGAAGAACTTTGCATCAAGTTCAAGATTACTTTCTTCCTCTGTATTATGTATAATTGTGGAATAGATGTTAATTTTTTTCCTTACCTATATTTTCTTCCCACAGTGGAATACTGACATTTGTTTAATTTAACAAAAATCAGATGATGATGCTGCTAAGAGTAACCGAAGTAACAACTGAGGTAAATTAGTTCTTGAAAAAACTTCTCCATAATTATTTAAGGAGCAGCAGTTGTTGGTTGGATTGGGCTTTTATGATTGCTTTGGGTTTTATTTTTGTTTTTTACATGCATATTCTTGCTTTGTTAGATTTCAAAACAGTAAAGTCAGTCAGTTATTTTTGTTGGCTTTTTATGTGCTTTGTTTCAGTGCTCTAAGTCATGTTCTGCATGAATATCCATAAGCATGAAATCATTACATTTCGCTTAACGTGCTTCCTTCTTGCACTTCTAACAGCAGTTCCACTGGCAGGTTTTTTACGTTAGTATAACCAACAGACAGCACAAGGCTTCTGTTTTAAAGTGAGTGCCAGTCTTGGATATTTACTTTTTTCTTGCTTTCTGATTCTGGGTCAGATGTTCAGTTTTGCAAAGCGTTGACTAAAGTCTGCTAAAACAAGCAGGAATACTCATCTGCTCAGCTTCAAGCATGTCTTTCTGCATCAGGGCCAAAGCACTTGCAAGCTGGTGAGATGAAGATCCACATACTTACTGGCTTGTCTCCCATTGTTGTACCAACATTTGCAGTACCAAATCACTGCTTTATCATTCCATAGGAGGCAATACAGCTGACATAAGCATGGTGTTACTTTCTTTCTTATGCTTAGAGTTACAAGCATGTTCACCGTTTATTCAGCCTAGCCAAGGTTTGCTGGCCATGTGCTATACCATATGCTATAGCTCATGTGCTGCTACACAGAAACTTTTGATAGGATTAACTGAGTTACCTTCAATGTGAAATAGACCGAGCTTTATTAAAAATGCATATAAAATAGCAGGGTGGAGATGCTCTGTGTTTTATGGGAGATCTCAGATGAGTGATGTATCTGTAAGGTCTTTGAGTGCTCGGGGGTGTATTTTTAATTGGTGGTGAATTGAGTTTGGGAGATTTTGGTTTGATTTTTTTTTTTTTGTTCTGTCTTTTGCCTCTCAATCTCGATGTTTAGGAAGAACTGTGTGAAACAAACACAAATCTGTTGTATTTTTTAAAACTATTTTAGTCCCATTTCCAACTCCTCTTGTGCTGACATTCTACAAACTGGTTTTCTAAAAGGACTGTCACCATCAATTTCGCTTTTTTAAAGGACTTTAATTCTTTCAGCATGTTCATATGGTTTTATAAAGCCCCAGATACATGGCAAATCCCCTTGGTGTTGTAAGACAAGATTGCTGTTAAAAAATGTTTAGGCTTAGTCAGCTTCTTCTCACTACTGAAGTCATGAGGGACTCTGGGAAATGGTGTTTATACTAAGCTTAAATTGATAGGGCAAGTTTAATGCAATCAGGTCAAAGGTACAACTGCTTAGCTAGTCTCATCAACCACTCGGGTTTCAGCATCAGTTTATAAGAAAAGGCCTGTAATGATAACATCTGGCTGCGAGCGCATGGGCTGCATTCTCCATGCAGTGATTGAATATCATTTAATGGTGGGGAGGAGCAAATTGAAGGGCAGCTTCATGCCTGAATTCTGATCCCCGATAGATAAGGGACAACTGCCAGACTTTGATCACCCCTGTTATCAATTCACTCGATGAAGAGCCTTTCTCCAGCATAACCTGGACAGAGATGTCTTCCTGAAAGGAAGAAGGAGCGCAATCCGTTGCCAGGGCTTCTAGGGGGGGGATGCCAGATCCTGGACACAGTTTCATGGTTTCCTAGTGCATACACGTGCGGCTGAGTGGTGGTCAGGCATTGCTTCCAGTGCGTGCTGAGGGACCCAGGACAACGCCGAGGAAATGCTTTAGACAGAATAAGGAATTGACCTGCCCTTCTAACGTGAGAAAGCATAATGTTCAATTAGGTATTTCCTGCCTTGTACTATCCGAGTTGGTGTGCAGCAACCTAAATATTCAAGATTACTGCCAGGCAGGCCCCAAAATATATACTTGTTAGGAGAAGGTAGATACTCAAGACATCCTGAGGGATTTTAATCATAGGCACGTCTGGTCTGCTGATCTCCATTCAGACCCAAAGAAGGGCTTTTGCATACGGAACGTGTCTGGTTTTGCCAGCCAAATAAGGTTGACAACAAAAAGTTACTGTCTTCTTTGCCCTATACAGAACTTCCTAGCATATCACTTCTATTTCTTCTCTGAGCAAGTTACTAGATTTTGATCCACACTGACTAAAATTTTCTGGGTTAAATATCTGCCCCAAGCTGAAGAATTTGGAGAAATTTAGCCAAAATAATTTTCACTAATCATTACAGGGAAAAAAAAGAAGAAATGGGTTGTTCTCAATGAACATCTGCTTTGAAGTGAGGGCTTGAAATTTGGTAATGTTGTGGTTTGTGTGTCATTGACATAGTTTTTTTTTTTCCTGTGAAAATCACTGCATATTATGAGATTTAAAAAGAAAGCAAAGTTTACACAGACTTAGCAAAAAGTCTTTATTTTTTCCAGGTAAAATGCCATAATATTTAATTCATATTCAACATATTCAGGCTTCTGATGGTGTTAAATGAGATATATTCTTTCTGGGGATCATCAAGTATGGGCCCTTCACCCTGACAATGCAGTCAAGTTGAACTGAATGAATCTGAGCCAACACATGGCATTTTCTGTGGCTAGAGGAATCGCTTGCTTCAGAAGATCAACAGTGTCTCTATTCCCAAGTATATTGCTTGCACTGAGCCAGCACAGATCTCAAAGCCTAGCAGGTTAGTGATTATCTGACCTGTATTCAACAGAGGCCCCATGAAATTTTGTTTGGTTGCACACAAAATGGGGAAGCGGATTCCCAGTTGCATCTGTCACCCAAAAAAAAAAGCGTATATTCTCCTTTGTCTCAAAGAGCATGTGTGGGTGATATTACAGAATCATAGAAGACTTTGGGTTGGAAGGAACCTCAAAGATCACCTAGTTCCAACCCTTCTGCCATGGGCAGGGACACTCTCACCATACGAGGTTGCCCAAAGCCCCATCTAACCTGGCCTTAAACACATTCAGGGATGGGGCTTCCACAGCCTCTCTGGGGAGCCTGTGCCAGGGCCTCACCACCCTCATAGTAAAGAATTTCTTCCTAACATTCAATCTAAACCTACCCTCTTTCAGCTTAAAGCCACTGCCCCTTGTCCTATCGCTACACTCCCTGGTGAACAGTCCCTCTCCCACTTTCCTGTAGGGCCCCTTCAAGTATTGGTACACCACAATTAGGTCACCCCAGAGCCTGCTCTTCTCCAGGCTGAACAAGCCCAACTCTCACTGCCTGTATTCATAGAAGTGCTCCAGCCCCTTGATTATCTTTGTGGCCCTGCTCTGGACTTGCTCCATATGTCTGTGAGTGACAGCATTAAGAAGATCCATAACAGCCAATGTGGGACCCAAATGTTGAATATACCCAGCCTCATTCCAGCCTGCAAGTCCTTGTAATCACATATGGCACGAGCTTTACTCTGGATGGGGACAGGCACTGTTTCCATTTTCTCTGTACGTGAGTGTGAACGATTTCCATGTTTGTGTAGAAATGTTCTTTGTGATGTGTTTACATCGGGCCTGCTGATCACAGAATCACAGAAGGGTAGGGATTGAAAGGGACCTTGAAAGATCGTCTAGTCCAACCCCCCTGCCAGAGCAGGATCACCTAGATTAGGTCACACAGGAACACATCCAGGTAGGTTCTGAATATCTCCAGAGAAGGAGACCTCACCACCTCTCTGGGCAGTGTGTTCTGATGGGGATGCCTTTCATTCATGCCAAATGAATATAAGATCATTCTTGGCAGTCAGCAGATCTCTGTGTTTTTCAGACATTCATTAAGTAAGAAACTCCAGCATACAGGTTAGGTTGGTAAGGTTTGCCACTTCTGAGGAACCAAAATGCAGGTAGACAGGACAACTTGCCCACAGGTCAATGGCAGGACAAACTATGGGATCTGACTCTTAACCCTGCTTTCTAATTGTGAGGTAGTGTTGTCCTGGTCCTGGGCCAAGGCACATCCCCTTGTAAGATCAGCTCTTGTACATGATAACAGGTAGCGTTTTATGCTCTTCTGTCTTGATATGTGTAATTTACTGTCCATAATTATAAATTTGGTAGTAAAATAATTCATAATGAAGTATTTTAGGAAGCAGCCAGCCAAAGCTTGGCTCACAGTTCTTCCACAGCTTTGAACTGCCTCAGTAGTTTTAAGTGCTTAGCTTAGCACGTGTAATGCATCTTCTCATACAGATGGGATGAGACCCTACTTAAAGCAGTAATGATTATATACATCATACTTCTAAATGTATAAACTGCTTTTGAACATACTGGAAAAGCTAAAATACCAACCATTAAACCAATGAATCATACTTTGTAAGGGAGTGTTTTTATATATAATACATAAAATCCAACTGTATATGTATAGAGAGGGTGAATATTTACACATCACATGTGTAAGATATAAATGATCCTGGTGAACACGACTGAAGTAAATTATGTTAATTCTCCAGTTAGAACTATTTCTACATTAGTTTCAAAATGTTTTTGTTATACTGTAGATTCAGTGTCAGGAAGATGAAGGAATCTGGGCTTTTAACTGCAACCTCCACACTGCAGTGTGACTATGGGGATGTTAAAAATTAAACATTTGGTTAAAGCATTAAACACTAAAGTTTTCTTTTTAATTCTTAGGCCTGTATAAAAGCAGATTGGGAAATGGTTTACAGTACTTACTGGGAGCTCCACACTGACAATGTCAGAAATTACATCGGTTTTCTGCTATTTTTTTTCTATTGCTTTTCAAGAAGTCTTTAGATAGCCAGCATGTAATTTTCCTGGTGATAAGTGAATAAACATTAAAGCAGACCTATTTTTCTTTTAAGAGAAGGATGCTTCTGCCCTGCCTCCAAGTTAGTTGGCTTTATCAAGAGAAGCTGTCATCCATCCCCAAGTCTTGCCAGTCCTGAAAGGTGTAGAAGGATTCATCACTAGAGGGAGGCATTGTGTCCTTGGTAGTCAGAGCCTGTGATGGATGGTCTTGCAACTGTCCATGGTGAATGGACAGCTATCTGCAGGAAGGATGATCTCACCCATGCCATCAGCTCAAAGTAAGGAGACCACGTTGACCCTTTTTTTATTTCATGCTCCAAGAACCTCTTCCCAAGTGAAGGACCAAGGAGAGAAGGCAACCTTTGTGCTCCATCTGCCTCCATTGGCATTGGGCCCTATCTTGAAGGAGAGGGAGTAGCTAGCACAGTCTTGCTGTATAAGGGTGATGGAAGAAAAAACCCAAGGTGTGGGGAGAAGGGGAGTGGAAAAACCCTTGTGCTAACTTATATAGCAAAATGAGGAATGCAATAATTGAGGATAAAGTTGAGTTTGGAGGGCCAGTTTGAATATGTGGTGGACAAAGGAGACAAGAAGAGAAATAACTTGTTTAGCTTTCACATCGTGTTTACAGCAGACTCTGCCTTCCGCTGGATAAAGTAACCGGTATCCCCAACTATGGCTAGATACGTAACAAAACCTACAAGGGTGGGTTGACCCAGCTTTATGACCCACTCAGTCTGAGCTGGGCACCTTCAATAAAGCCACTCCAACACACAGTTCTTTCCTCTCCAAAGTGGCATGAGCTGTGCTTTTTCTCCTTGGGCCAGGTCCCTGTGACATCTCTGTCTGCGGTCTCCAGGCTCTTGGAGTACTCGTGCTCTAGGACACTTCTCTTGTTTTCAGCTACTTGAGTGTACTACAGCTCTACTACTTAAGTGTACTACAGCCCTACTACTCTTGGATAGTCTGCTATCCTGCTAGTGTTTCTATGCATGAAAATTATATGGGAAATATACAAAAGCATGTGGATTTGGTGCAGGCTTATTCCTATTTTTAAATAGAATGTAATTTACTATTGGCAGATTAATCTCATTTATCCTAGTTTCATTTGTTTAAATCATGTGAGTAGAGTTATTCATGTGCAAAGGAGTTGGCAAATGCTGCCAAATCCACTAATACATCTGGCTGCTGAACATAGCGTTTGGAAATGGAGTTATTTGCCATCCTCATTTTGTAGCACGCTAATTTCCATGACAACCCACAGTGATATTAGAGAAACTTATGAGTTTGCCTGGAGAAAAAAGCAAAAAGAAACTATTAAACTGCCAATATCACACAGGGACTACCAGAAAACTGTAGTGAGCAGGACAGATTTACAGGACTGGACTCTTTCGTCAGTTGTGGAAATGGTCCCACTAACCTGTTGCACAACATACTTAAAATCCAATTCCAAGTCTTTGCATTTGTCTTTTTATTTTATCACCCTTCGGTTAGGAGAATTCATTGACACCGCTCCAGCTCGTTTGTGCTTATGTGCATGTGGCTACAATAAACATATAAATCTTAATCATGCTTAAGAATTCTAGGTTAGGGGATCCCACGTGCTGCAGATGACACTGAAGCGGCTGTGGCATTTTGATTGATTTCTGTGGAATATCACAGCAGCATTATCTTCAGAAGAGAGCTGCAGGCTGCTCTGGCGCCTTGCCAGAAGCCCGAGAGCCGTATCGTATTTACATGAAACGGAGAATATTGCCACCCTTGGCATCGGCGCAAAGGCGTGTTCCAAAGACTCTGCAGGTCCCGACACGCAGGGAGCCGTCTCAATCCCAGCAGACAGGCCAGGAACTGCGCTTTTTCTACAGCTGATGTACCTGTCTGCCTACCAGGGTGACAGCGAGCCTCCCCGGCTGCACTCTGTGCATGCTAAGCAAGCAGTTTAAAAACAAAACAAAACAATACAAAAGAGTGCAGCCAGTATAATTACCTTTTATCTCCCATGAGTTCAAAAGGAGGGCTTTTCCCACTGCCACTCTGTTTTCGTAGCCGTCTGCTCCAGAACCACTTTGGCTGTTGGTGTTTTATGCAGAAAATTAAAGAGGGAATGACTGCCATAGCTTCCTAATGACATCTCAGGGTTACATTATACACTAAGTCACACACATAAAGTCACACAGGACTGCCTGCGTTGTTTGCAAATAAATGTTAGAATTCATCGCAATCTTTTTTCTCCTGCCAAAGATGATGAAATAATTCAGATCCGTTTTCTTCTTCAAGCACTCTGTAAATAGAAATGCCTCTGTCTGCATCTGCTAATTGCTAACAGACAAGACTCCGCAGACAACAGGATGTTGCAACCTTTTGTTTAATATGTATTTACAAATTATAATTGAAGAATCATAAAAATAATTATTATGGGAAATTATCTTCTATCAACTCTACATACATTTGGAAATAATAGGTAACAGTTCAACTCTGCCTAGGGCCCACTTGTAAAGAACAGTATTCAACTGTTACAATCTCAGGTTAATAACATGTCTTTTCTGGGTGCCACTTACTGTGTAAGTATTGCCTAGTTATCTCTTTCTGTCATGATGCTGTGGCTTTTTGGCTTGTTGATAGTCAATGAAGTTTATGTATTACACACTCCAATAGCTTTGTATCACAACCACATGCTTCGTTAGCTAATGAAGACTGAAGCCAGGCAATTTATTTTCATTGTAGATGCAGCTGATGTTCAGAAAACCTGGGAAGTGGGACAGAACTATGCTAAAACATGCTTGTATCACTTTACTACTTTGATTAGATCTCCATGCATGACTGTATCCTCGTGTGACTCTGATACAAGGTGTATTTCTTTCACTCATGTTAATGTACATGTAGCCTGCTAAATGGAGGACCTATTAGTTTGTGGGTGGTTTGGTTTTTGTTTTTTAAACCTAACAAGAAATTATATTAATGTAAACCATTTTAAGGACTTTGAAAAGTTAATCTGTACCATGAAGTATCTTTGTATACAATTTTTTATCAGTTTTAGGGAAGGAAGTTGATGCATCAGTTAACTGCTAGAGCTTGTGAATTGTCTACTGTGTAAGATGAGGATTCCCCAACATAGGACACTTTTAAGTTTCAGCTGGACAGGGTGCTGGGACATCTTGTCTAAACAATGTTTTTGTCTAGATGGAGCTTCTGCCAAGAAAGGTTGGACCAGATGATCCTTGAGCCCCCTTCCAACCTGATATACTAGGGTTTTGCAAATATACCTGAGGACACAAAAGTCAGACAAGCTTTATATTTGAAATCAAGCTAGCCTCCTGACCTGTTACAGACATGGTGTTCAGCTCTGGTTCTGTAGCACACCATGTCAGGTGTATGTGTTTGTGCAAACGTGACAAAGCAAAATCCACCAGTCCCGTAAATTGGGAAGTCTCATTTGACTTTGGACAGAAATATCAACCTGCATCTCTTGGAAGTAAGTCATGTCAGCAAAACAAAGCTAGTTCATCGCATTCTTAAAAGCCTAATTTAAAAATCACACTTTAAACAGACATCCCAGCATTTATTTTTATTAGGTGTACTTATGGCCTTTGATGATACACTTATTCCCTGTCCATAGCTGCCCCGTGCCATGTCTTGCTGTATCAGGTAACAGCGCTATTCTCAGCAAAGGGGGCTTCATGCTGTGTGCCTTTCCAAGTGTTTAGCTGTGGACACCCACGATGAAGCAGCAGTTCACTTCCCAGTTCATGTGCAATATTCCCCTAGCAGTGTAGGTGGTTTTGGCAATGATTTCGGCAAACATAAGGCGCGGTCGGAGTTGTCTTTGCAGGAGAATGGAGAATGCAATCCTCAGCTGCTAGCAGGTGAAATATGGCTCTCTTAATCAAAGCGACCCACTGTACATCTCTTTCAAACCTGACATATAATTTAAACTGGTGTGTCTGCTGTTTCTGATTACAGTGCCATTCAGAGCGTTTGGGTTTCAACACAGTTAGGTGGCTGCAGCTGAAAGGGATGTGTTTCTTTTCCACCTCCTGTGAAGCAGCGGTCCCATGGATGTACTTCAGCCTACTGGAAAACAGGCCCTATTTATCTGAAACAGCTCAAGATAAAATACAGCCGGTTGGCATCATATGTCACATCTTTTCAAGCACAATATGTTTTAAAGAGAATAGGCCAAATTCCTTCCCAGCGTAGCTCCATAGAAACCCGTTGGTTTGATTCGGCGGGTAGCCAAATATAAACACTGTTATAGAAGAAATTCATTTGGAATCACACATGGAAAACTTTTGAGTTAGGATGAGATCTGAAAATACTCGCTCAGTGGAATTAAGACTTCTGAAATACTTGGCGAGATGCACCTTAGGGTTTATGCTAGTTCTAGTGTAAACTTCATGGTGGATCCAAGCCACAGATACCCACAGGATCATGCAAGCAACGCAGGGGAAAAGTGACCAAACTCCACTTTGCTTTAGAGAGTTGTCTGCAAATGATCCCCCAAAGTGGGACATGCTCACTGGGAAGATGAAGTGACTGTAAGGTGAGCAATGACCTAACATATTTAACAGTTGGACTTGATGATCATAAAGGTCTTTTCCAAACAAAATCATTCTATGATTCAAAATTGCCTTTTCTTCAGGAGATACTACCTCAGGCAGGAATTAAAGCTGCAGAAAACCAAGTCCTTTTTCCACCAGCTTCCATCTACTAATGATTCCTCACTGAAAACAGGTTTCTTTAAAGGTCTGTGGTTTCTTTTTTTTTCCAGTTCATATTTGAATGATGCAATGGCTGGAGACACCCTAGGGTGTTGCCACACTTCAAGAGGTGACTTCAAGGCCAGCAACACTCCATGCATGCAACACTATCTTGCAGTATTGTCTTATCCCATTGTTCTCTGTTGCTTAAATGTTTGGAGAGGTCCATCATGCTTTGTCATTGAATTTGAGCCCTTTGGAGTGTATGTAAGTCAGATCTCTCATGCTAAGTGGAATAGTTCAGTGCTTAACAGTGACTTAAAAATTCTTCACCCATGAGTTGTTGAGACCCAGGCATTTAGCTGGATGTACTAAATGCCTCTCACACTTTTAGTAAATTGTTCTGTGGTAATCCCCCCACCCCCATAATGTTTGGATTCATTGCTACTTCAAACTGCATTTTAGGAAGAACAACAGGACCCAACTCATGGAAACAGATCTTATTTTTTAGACCAATATAAACCACTAGGAGCTCTGTTAAAGGCAGAGCTGCCAAAAATCAGGTCTTTATGGTTCTTGGCATAGGGGAACTTGCTCAAGTTTGGTTCTCATTAGTTATTTAGCACTTTTAGTATTTTTGTTGCTTCTGTTGCTTCATTCAGTTGAATGATCTTGAATTTTATTCCACGGAGACAAATGCTATTTATTTTTTCCAAGCAGCATTAAATCAGCAGGAGTTACTTGTATGTAATGTTATAATAGCGGTTGAAGTAATGTGATATTATCTGTTTATGCCTCAGTTAAAAATATGTCCGTGGCCAAACTATGTCAAAATGATACTGTGATTCTTCAGTTGCCAATGAAAAAGGAATCATATGCTTCAATTTATTTGAGCATCATTCTCCACTCACCCACCACAGGCCCTACTTATTAAATGCCGCTGCCTTTTTAACCGCTAGCAACAAGAAGTAGAGATGCCTCCTCACACTTGTGCCCACAGTCAGCACTTACTTGGCATAAGTATTTCCCCTCTCCATTTGCAAGCATTTGTAAGCACTACCCATCACAATGCCTAAGGACAGCGACCACCTCTGTAAAAGCCAAAGCATGATTTCAGGTCCAGGCCTGAACAGAAGTGTAGGAAGTTGTAAAAATGTGGACTGCCCTTTCAGCACCACAAATAAGAGCAATCAAGCTATGAGGCAGGGAGTAGCAGCCGTATGGTCATTACCTTTCACTTTAGGCTACTTGGTAGCGTTGTGTCAAGTGTCTCGTTCAGCCCATCACTTCTATGCAAACATCTGTGCTAAAATTTAAACTTCCATTATATAAAATTTTAACAGAGAACAACATTGTCTTAAGGCAGGGGTGCAATCTGTGATATCTGGCATAGGCAGGGAAGTTTCTCTAAGGTTGAGGGTAAGCCCTGAGTCACGCAGCACACAGATCCAGTTAGTCTCAGTTAAAATATGGGCAGACCACTGGGCTGGTTTGGCAGAGAGATATTCCTGCAGGGTTGGGAAGAAGGCTTTCAAAGAGAAAGTGTAGTACTAAGTAGTAAACCCTACTTCACAATACTGAAATGTATGTCTTCTTATTGAACTTAACTATCACGAAAGAGAGGTTTTGAACATTGTACTCAAAGGTGCAGGACCACCCTCCCCAGCTGCAAGCGGTATCAACTAATCCTCATTTAAAAAAATAATACATATTTCCATTTGCTTGGGGTTCATCTGAGAGTATCTAAACTTTGATGGTATCAGCAATTAAAGACATAGGCAGACAAACGGAGACTAGCTCCTTAAAAGTGTTGTAGCATAACCATCAAATCCTGGTTTGATTCTCTAGCAAAAGGAATTTCTGCTTATAAAACATAGGAGGAGCTTCTGTCTTACTATATGTGATGGCACTGTTTACATACTGTATAAAACTACTGGAATACAAAAAATTACTGTATTGAAGTTGAGTTTTTTTCTGATAGCTGGTAGTTGCAGTAACAGAAGCACCTAAAAGCACGTGCTTCCAATGTAGTTCTTGAATTTGTAAATTTAGGGCTGTTTTTCAGAGGAATACTTTATAATGAAATAGGAATTTTTAAATAGAGATATTTCTTAACTTGAAATAGCAATGCCTCATCTGCAGGAGGAAGTAAGAGTCAGATAACCTGGAGACTGTAGAAATGCAGTAGCAACGCTTGCATGCATCTTGCTTACCTTCTGTGCATACTGGCTGCTTTTTTAAACTCTCAGTTTCTAGTTCCAATCCTTAGTTTAAAAAAAATCATTTTAACCAAAAAAGGGGGAAGGAAGACGACTGCTTGCTGCTTTCTGTCTCTTTTCCATTCTGCATTTCAGGCCCTGCTTCATTCCCCCAGTGCTTCTATTTCCATGAGATAAGTACTTTATTACATGTAGCATGACCTAGGTCTTGATGGGGCATTGTTTGTGCACAACCAGGCAGGTGTTAAAGCTCCTTTCATCATCTTAATGACACGTAAGAATCTTTAGGACCTTCAGTGAGAACACCTACATCACAACAGAGAGACATCCCTTTTTATTTTTAAATGCAGTCCTTATTCTGGCCCATTTTGCCCTTATGGATCCCGAGCACAGCATTTTTCTCCATCATATAATCTTTGATTCTCTTCCTCTGTGCTGTTCCCCAACATCTGTAGGTTAAGATACCAAAGAAATAGATGGACTCAGTCCCTTCATTTCTGTTTCTAGCTACTCAGCACAAGTAGCTCAGTGATTTAGCAGGCACATAAGCATAGTTACCTTCGGGGACAGATATCTGCCACTCAGCGTGCCTGTAGGAGCTGGCTGTATCTCTGCTGGAACTATTGCAAAAGAAAAATGTGTTTGTGTAACTGAGCAAAACACAGTGGGCGTTTGGTGCTCAGTCCAGGGTGTACGAGTTCGCTAGTCTCGTGGATGGACAGCCTGGAATCCCCATCAGTTGGGGCAGGAATAAGATTATAGATGTGGTTAAACAGTTCTCTGCAGCTGCTTAAGAGAAGACTTAGGGTGAAGATTTGGTCAGATCACCTTAAGTGCAGTTGAGGAGGCCTGGACTGTACAATAAGAGACTTTAAGGATTTGTATCACAGTGCATTAAGAAAGTGGGATATTGCTAAGGTTGGTTGAATTTGAGCTGCCAAAGTATGTTCCTTTACAAGTCACCTACCCCAGGCTGATGCACTCATAATTTTCTGAAACAATTACTGTGTACACTGAAGTTTTCCATGCTTGGACTCTCTTCAAAGGCACCTTTCATCGTCAGGTTCTAGCAGAAACACTGCTGCTGGGATGAGCACATGCAGGGAAGAAGAACCTTTTTAAAACATCCAAAATTTATGACGCAGTCAGGAAAGAAATGGCTGAAGTCTGGTGCTTGGAATGAATGAAAGTCTTCACTAATACCAAGCACAGCAAGGCAATACAAAGTATATATTGCTTTAACCCATTTGTTTAAGGTCAAGAATGAAGTGACTCAACGTCCTGGCTGGTTACAGAAATGCTATTCCTCCATGCAGAATTGATTTAAGTATTGAGCTATGGTTCAGTGTTGTTGATTTCAACATGTGATGGATCAACCCCACAATTTAAGAGCAACCTCAATTGTCCAGAGAACTTGCAAGCCCTCCTGGCAGCGTTGTGCAAGACCAGAGGGTTATTTTGATTTGTTTTGTTTAATGAGGTTGTAACTTTGCCAAGCAAAGAGGCAGATTGCACATCAGTAAAGACAAATTTCTTTTCCAGTGTTAGTGCTCTGCTGAATCACAACAATCTTCAAGAGCAGATTTTTTAAGTCTTTTATAAAATTTCTTTTAGTAATCCACTTTGGGATGTTGAATTACAGCAAAGCTCACATTTCCACTGTATTGTCTTAGCTGAATCAGGAATTTTACTGAGGCTTGCTCTGCAATCTTGGAAAAATGGTTTCACCTTTTTGTCTACTTCTAAGAGGGCAAGAATTAGAAATGACTTGACAACAAATACTACATAAAGTTAAGAAATTACTGTTGTTATTACAAAAATATGGAACTACAGTGAATAACAACAAACACTTGTTTTATTACTGTCATTGCTATTATTGAATTAGTAGTTGTGGAAAAGATCTGTAAGGTAAGAGGATATAGAGGACTGAAAAGAACAGTTTGTTTGACTGAAGAGACATTAGACAATTAAGAACCCTCTTTATGGTCTAGTCCAAGAAATATATTCAATAAATTATATTAGTGGTAAAGCAAGGATCTTCCTGGTAGCAAAATTGGAGGCAAATTTGCTGTCATTTCTCATTATTCTTACTATCTACTGCCACATGAGTGGCAATCCAGAAGTGCCTCAAGTCAGTTTGTACCCAAAGCAAACATCAGCATCCTTCTTGAAAGCATTCCAGATGTAAACAGGGTCATAACAAAACAGAAAGTTGACTGGTTTATTGTGTTGCATGTTACAATCAAGTGGTTATCTGATGGATCATCTGCTTTTTATGATCCATGATGAGAAATATAGCTGTCATATGAGGAATAGATTTCTCATCATAAAACTTACCTCTGTAATTTCAGCACCTGAATAAGTGCTGCCTCAGGTGCCGATTGTGCTAGTAAACACTGTCTGAAGAGTGATTTCCCCATCTGTTCCTCCTCCTTCCACTTAAATGTAGAGTTTGGCAACAAGCGTGTTTCTGCCGTTCCCTTTCCTTCAGCAGCTGCTGCCATTAAAGATCTCGTACGAGGAGGTTCCTGTTGGGTAGCTGGTGGTGCTGGAGTTCACCTGGGGAAAGAAAAGCCTTTGCAAGGTATGTAGGTCAGTGTTTCTGTAGGTAGTCAGTGGAGCAATCTCTCATGGGAAAGTTAACTCTCTGGTGGAGCAAATCGTTTCAAGCCACTGCTGCCATTGGAAGGGGCTGAATTCACCTAAGTCCTTTAACTCAAGTTTCCAGTGTAATCTCCGAGGGAAAAGCTCCTCGTTTATGTAGATTTTGTATCTCTGTATGGGTTAGGCTCTTAGCTTGGCATCTGGGTTGGATGTCTAAAATTACAGCTTTCAAACCCTTTGTGCTATATTTATGTGCAGCACTTTTTGCTGTTTGTTTTGGGGGTTGGGTTGTTGGGGTTTTTTTTACGAGAGAAAGCAAGATACACATTGAGGGCAGAGATCAAAACATTAGCTCCCCAGAAAGCTGCAATGGTTTCACCACTGTCCGTAAGACTTCTGGTATGAATTGCATGGATGTTAAAAGCGAGGAAACCTCTTCGTCTAGCGTGATGATTGAACCACAGGAACAAATTTTCCTCTCGGATTTGTGCTGCGGACCCCCTATGTTAGGGAGAGGTTATACATTTCACTGTGCTGACAGACACTATTACATACTGTGCTTTATTCACCCCTGTTCCGCCGGCCTCCAATAGCCCTGTGAGCCTCTGAATCCCTCTGCCTTTGGCACTTCTGCTGGTGAGACTCCCAGCTGGGGGTGTGGCTTAGCTAAAATGGGTGCTTTTCACCAGAAGAATAAATTATTCCTATACTACTGTCTGAAAAGGGTGGATCTGGAGCCAATTTAGTGAGCATAAGTTACAATTGACTTTGGAAGTAATAACTTATGCTTTGAGTTTCCTTAGATGTATAGCCAAGGAGCTGTCGGACTGCATGTGTTTTTACACATCTTTCAGCTAAATTAGAAATCCAAGTGCAAAACTTAATGTGAGAAGATATCTTGGAGATTTGTGACCTTCACGGAAAGACTTCGGGTCCATAAACCAGCCAGAGAGTCTCTTGCTTTCATGTATATATATATATTTTTCCCTTTTACATATGGCATATTGGTAAATAGTAAATGGAGTTTATTGTATCTTAATTAATGAATACAAGTATAATTTGCCCCAGCCCTGGCAAGCAAACTCTGCTGGAAAGCTGATTAGTAGAGGGAGCCAACTTAGCTGAACCCCCTCTCCAGGGATGCAACCAAAGATTGAAGTATGTATATTAGTAAGTGAGGAAGGTAGAAAAGCCTTAGCAAAGCAGAAGACAGGGATTCCGCTGAGCTGGGGAGCTGGAAGACAAGGGGTGGAGCCTTTAAGGAGCTGGGGAGGAAGGCAGTGGTGGAAAAGGAAAAGAGTGTGCTGGAAAAACTTAAAAGGGAAGATAAAAATAATCATGAATTGGAGATAGAGAATACCTGAGGATACTTGGTCCAAGGAGGAGCCAAGCTGCGTATGCATCCTGTGTTATCTGTTGATAACAAGGAAAACAAGAGTTTAAACCAAACCCTTACTTCAAGGAGAGAATCTGCTGTTGAGTTTCGTGGCTTTTATGTCAAGCTAGTAGAAAGAGGGCTACATCAAGGAGAGATATAAAGAGCAGGAATAATGGCAGATGCAGACAGTTCGTTTCTTCCTACTGTCAAGCTTGTGAGTTCAGCCTGGTGGGATGCTACTGACAGTGATGACAAACATTACAAAACTTGGCTGTATTTAGTCCTGTCGGTCACTGCTTGGCCAGGCTCCCATTGATTTCAGTGGGAGTTTGCATGAGAACGTGCAAGTCCCTCCTCCCAAAAATGGGAATTCCCCACCAAAGTGTTCTGTCGGACAGCTTGAGCAGGTGCCTTGAACTGCTGGCTAAATGGCTTTTAGCACTAAAAATGCTGTAATTTTTGCTACACTAAATTGCTTTTAGTACACTGGTTAGCACCTCTGACACGGTAAACTAAACAACCTTGATCTTGAATGTACAAAGTGAAGCACTTAAGTTTGTGGGAAGAAGAGCTTTATTTTAGAGAGGTGCTGAAGTCTGTTTGAAAATACATAACTTAAGGCACACACCTGAGCAAAAATTACCTGATAAGAACAAGTACCATCTCTAAACGTGCTTTTAATAAGTGGGTCTGAATGTGTTAAACATTCAGTACGTTGCTGCACTTATTTTTCTTCTTGTGTAGACAGGCATGAGTCTTCCGACATTGTACTTTGTCTAATTCATACCCATGCAAAACACAGCCCAAGTGGGAGTAAATCGAAATTGGTTGCACCTTTTGCTTAGATATGTGAATAGCTATTCTGGATGTAAAGCAGCTGCAAACAATGCTCTTCTTACCTAATATTTGCATGTCTGCTAACTTGAAGGATCACACCTTTCACACAGTTCCTACACAATAATAACTGCAGGTGGCAAATGTCCCGTTACTTGTGTAGCTGGGCATTTTTGTGTGCAACTACCAGAATTGCAAGCCCAGTTCCAGTAACTGTATGCACAAAAAATAGACTGCAATGACCTGCTTAGAATCATAGAATGGTCTGGGTTGAAAGGGACCTCAAGAACCATAGAGTTCCAACCCCTCTGCCACAGACAGGGCCACCAACTTCCAGGCCTGGTTCTACACAAGGTTGCCCAGGGCCCCAGCCAACCTGGCCTTAGGATTGTTTATATCATGGTCCAAAGGCTCAGTCTGTATTGCTGTGTCATTCTATGGTGCTGTTGTAAGAGAACTGGGCTAGGAATGAGTTTGGCTGAGCAAAAGGAGGAATACACCTACTCGCACTGCTGGGGCTGCAGGACTACAGAATTTCTGCGTTGACCAGCGTGTGGTTTCAATATTGAGCTTGGCGTAACGAGCTGGTGGGCCAGGAGAGACGTACTACACCCAGTGACCCTCTGGAGTGCGTGGTGCTGACAGGGAACCAGCAGCTTCTCAGGTTTTGCATTTACAATGCAGGCGTCTTGAACTGGCAGTGTCACAGTGAGGCACGAGTCTTTGCCATAAGCGATTCACAATCAGGCTGCAGCAGTTCAGCGAATACTTAATTGGCATCCCTCTCTTTTGCATATCAACCTTCTCATCAGTTCTAATACATGATTTTTTTCCCGCCTCTACAAACTTCTTTGCCTTAAAGGACTCATGAAGGAAATAATTAAAAAGTACACAGAGGAAAACTGTCTGAGCAGAAGGGGCAGAAATCCAAGGTGGTTTAGGGAGGTGCCCCAAACACTCTTTTGGATGATTATTAATTTTTTTCTTACTATTATTTTATGACGCTGTTTATGTTTAATTACTCATGTTTTCCTAACCTGTGTGACAGGCATAATTTGAAGAGCAATAGTAATGATCAAGCCGTGGAAGTGCCAGGTGCTGCTTACGTGCTCAAGCAAGCATAGAGCAGGCAGTGTCAGGAGAGAGTGCTGTCTCTTGATTAGATCTGAACTTCTTTTTCATGTTGATGAAAATGATCCTGGCTGCTATTATTTAAATACACATGATGCCAAAAGATGCTATGAAAGGTCAGAGCTCTCTCAGTTCACTGCCTGTATGGAATAGTAAGTTCCTGGGACTTCACTGCAGTATATGCTATTAAAATACCTAGCTTTAAAATTTAGTTTTAAAAGATAACAACTGCTTTATTTGCATCTTTTTAGTGTAAACTACCAGACAGCATATCTAAGTTAATATTTTTTTTTCATATCAGTGAACAATTTTAGTCTTTATATTTTCAAGTCAAACCTCAAGACCACAGAAATTAGCAGTCCTGCCATATCTCGTGTGCTAGTGTGTCATGAAGCTCATTTAGAAGCTGTAGCATCATTTTGGTTTGCGTTTTTCTGGCTACTAAAGCTTGTGGTTGTTTCATGCTCAGTTGTGTGTTCCTGCAGTGAGATGCTGTGGGTAGCACTGTTGAACAGGTGGTAGTAAGTACATCATTAGAACTGAAAGTCTTTTCTCATGTTTCTAATACTAAGCAGAGATTTGATTACTCATTTGTGCGTATCTTGGCAAAATTTATGAAGTGTTGAGCAGCTTTTGTGATGTTTGAATGTTTGGGCATTTCTTTTTTTAAAAAAAATTACATGGGATGATGCACTCCTAAAACCCTTTAATATGAAGTCTGATGTCTTTTGGAATGAAAATGGAATCTGGGGAAAATGAAAATATTCCACCCTAGGCTGCAGCATCAGCATGCTACGGGATCCTTCCTTGCAAGTAACAAGAGTGAATTTCTGCCTGCACAACAATGAAATGAAAAAATTTCTGCTCTGTGTTGCCAACCTTTGCAGTCCTGTAATTAATATCGTATTATCCTTTCAGGGATGGGGGGGTGGGTTTATAAAGCATAAAGTTCTAGGATCCTGTAATTACACAAATCTCTACTTTTTGACATGTTAGGTTTTTGCTCTGACTTGTATATGTAGAGAAAGTCTTTGAAAAAGACGAAAATTAAGCCTTTGGAACACAAGACAAGCCAATAAACTCATGAGTTCTCTTACTCCCAAGTCAATAATAGGGGCCTGGAGGGGGAAAGTTGAGCAAGAAGAGATCATTTTGTAATATTACATGGGTATTTGACTTTTATGTGAAATAAGCTGTAAAAGAAAATCCAGGGGCAGAAATAGAAGTGAAACTTCAGGCAAACAACAAATAAATAATTGAAGAAGTCACCTGCTGCATCAAGGTGCTAGATGCCCACTCATCCTCGGAGCAGTTTGCTGCTGAGGGACTGCTCAACACAAACCAATGGCAACGACTTATACAGGGCCAGTTATGCAATGTGCTGTGAACACTTTTGCTGTAGAAATCAGAGGGAGGTGGGGGGATACAACCTGGGTTCTCTTATTGCTCCTCCATCTCACTCCAAGGTGTTGGTCAAGTCCCTAAATCCTCATGCCTCCTAGCTTGGTAAAATGGGGATGACAGTGCTTTCTTGACATTGTCATGTCATTGCTATTGATTAATTATATAAAAATATGTATCCTTCTTCTCTGGTGGTGGGTCCCTCATAGATCATTGTAGTGCTGCTGTCAAGCAGTCCTTTTTTGTCTAAACAGTGTTACATCTAGTTGAAGTCTCGCTCAGGCTGCAGGTGGAATGAAGCTGCAGAGGTGTTTAACCTAGTTTTCTTCAGCTGCTTTTCAGATTCTCAGCGAACATGTGGCAATTCTGCCATTCACAGCTTTATGTGTTCATACGTACCACCCATCACACTGGCACACATCAAACGGGGCAAGCCAAGCCATAAGGTTTATTGGCGACCTACACTGGAAAAGAGACGTGAGCAACAGGTGAAGTCTAATAGAATATCCCAGGAGGTGTTGTCTGACTTCGATAGATCTTTCAAAGAAAGGGTTGCCTTCCCTGCATTTGGGCAATGTGTGACAGGACCCTTCCCTGGTGTCTCTGCCCTGCCAAAATGTGAATGAAAAACAAGATTGCTGATCTGAAGACAGCTCTGTCTTTCGTATCCAAACTTGGAAACAGGTGATTCCTCTGTAAATGGTCTCAAGAGTCGCTTTCCCTATAAAGGAATCAACTGATGGATGAGGTATCTCATAATTTTAAGTCTTATACAGGTGGAAGCATTGGAGTACTCTGAGCCCATACCTACTGCTGTGGATAGCTAATTTAATTGTGGAGCTAGGGGGATTTGGTAAGTAGGGCAGGACCATTAGAAAATGCTAACTGTGTTCCTTCTGTAATACTTGTTCGTACATGACTGCTGCAGGATGAAATAATGAAGAATTTTTTTGTAACAGATCAAAAATTCCTTTCTTCTTTAGTTGAAAGTGCTTGAGATAAGAAGTTCGTTGAGAGGACAGATTTCAAGAAGTGGTATTTGCATTTGGTGATGCTTTGGAAAGAAACAGAGCATATTATGCACACTCTTAAGGTACAAATGGTGAACACACTGCCAGATCTGAGGAATTTGGTAGGCAGCTACTGTGAACAGTAATAGCAGTAAATCAATCTGCTTTTTATCCCTATTGAAAATGGCACTGTAAGCTTTAGGAGATCTTTTTGCTCTTTTAAAAATTTATTTCAACGTAGTTTCAGCTCTGTCAGCAAACCTCTGCTGTGTTAGTGGTAATGTAAGTTGTCCCCCAAACTCCACAGTATTTGTCACAAAATTCGGAACCCAAGCGAAGCAAAAGCCAGCACTGGTATGTGATGGGGTAGCACTGGAAAAGAAAAAGGAACAGATCTGTGAGGATACATAGAGAATACCTCAGGAAATGTCCTGGTTTCAGTCAGGATGGAGTTAACTTTTTTTGTAGCAGTGGATGGAATGCTGTGTTTGGGAGTTAAAATGGAAGCAGTGCTGATAACACCCTGATGTTTTTAGTTGCTGCCAGACAGTCAAGGACTTTCTCAGCTCTTCATATTTCTCTATTCATGAGAAAGGAGGAGCAAAGCCAGGACAGGTGACCCAAACTGGCCAAAGAGAGTATTCCATGCCAATTACGTCCTGCTCAGTATAAAGGGGGGCTGATGGGAGAAGGAGCAGGGGCGGCTCCGGGACGCGCAGTTCTTGGGGGACAGTCGGGTTCCGGGATGGCTCTGGGTGGCACGGCCTGAGTTGTGGGTTTGGTGAGAAACTGCATTGTGTATCAACAGCTTCATAGATTTTTGCTCTAAAGTCCTGTTGGCATTGTTATATTGTATCTTTCTGTTACCTTAGTAAACTATCCTTATCCCAACCCACGGGCTTTCGGTTTCTTGGTTTTGGGGTTGTTATTTGCCTCTTCCTTTTCCCTTCCCTTGCCTTTCCCTCTCCCTCTCCCCCTCCCCCCCCCCGCCCCTCTTCCCCTGCTCTTTTCCTTTAAAGAGCAGGCAGCTGCGTGGATCTCGGCTCTCAGCTGGGGTAAAACCACGACAGGAAAGAAATGGAAAAATATTCAAGTGAGAAGATCACTATAGCAGAAAAATGGGGAGAAGAGAGAGAAATCTCAGTGTGAGGTGACATTTTGAGGGTGAAGAAGAGATGGGGAATTATGGCCAGGATTAAAAGAATATTTGTGAGGAAAAGGAGAATGATGCTCAAGAGAGAAATGGGAGGAGCTTGAGTGAAAGAGAGAGATTGGGAAAGACATCAAATGAAGAAAGAAAAATGTCTTAAAATAAAAAGAAATAAATGGGATTTTTCAGGGAAATAAAATAGTGAAAACAGGGGAAGGATTTAAACAACAAGGAAAGTGAGATAAATTAAATACCAAGGAAAGGGATGGATAGAAGAGAAAAAAATACGGATCTTTAAAAGAAAATTAAATAGTTGTATTATTTTTACTGATTTCCTGGAAGATTTTGTGGTGGGTTGGATGTCTGCTCTGAGAGAAAGTGAAAGAATAGGAAAAACTATGATTTTTTTTTCCCAGGCTTTCCTGTGCAGGAAATGTAATAGGAAGTTATTTTTATTAACCAAGATCAGAGAATATGCAACAACAAAGTGCCACGAATGGTGTGGAAAATCCGGTTATTTTTCCAGTCAGACCAGAAGAACCTGTGGCCACTGACCAGCAGGAGCCCAAGTGTCAGATTATTAAGCACCAGGACCAGTAAACTGAACGGCAGTGGGAATCTGTGTGTCTTTAAATACACACCAAGCCAACTTAACACTGCAGACCCCCAAAAAATCTTGACCACCATGTAGCTGATATTTGTAGCCATTCATTAACTGCTGGGCCGTCTGTTTTGTCTACCGAATCAACACCAAAAAATAACCCCCACGGATTTGTTTGATTTCATTTGCAAATGTGAAACCAATTGATTTTACGGAGATACACTGCTTGCTGAGCACTAGTTTTCCACCAAGACAGTCGGGTTACACTGGCCACCAAAAACCTAATGATGCAGAAGAGCCAGAACAGCGAGACCCTTGGATAGGTGGAGGCGAGTGTCTTTTGCGAAGTGTTTTGGAAGTTGCCAGGTGGAATGCGCCCCTCCCATTCAGCATAGCCAGATGCTGAGTGCACTGGGAGGGCTTTATCCCTTCAAAGGCGGCGAGATGCTGTGGCTACACTCAGCCCACGCCCATAACACGCTTGTGAGGGACTGTGAGTCAAGGGAGGGGGGAGCACAATGCCTTTATCTGCAGCAATAGCATGCTTTTCATCTGCAGCGGAAATATTGGGCTGGTTACCTTGCCTGGGCTTACCAGTGACCAGTGTTTTATCTCCGTGGTCTCGGGTGAGCACACACGCCGAATAGAAGTAGCGTTTGTTTACGGGCAGGAAACGCATGAGCCTTTTAATGGATAAAGCATGAGTTTGAAGCATTAAATGTGACCTGCTTTGTTGTGCGCCAGTACCTGCAAAGGGTTATTCTTTGTAGTGTCCTACTTGGACTCAAGCACTAGAGCTCTCATCAAAGTAAATCTGATTATTTTGCACATGGTTTTCCTGAAAGGATGTTATGATTTTCTAGATGTTTGGTGGCTGGTGATAAATTAGGCTTTTATGATGTCATGTGAAAGGCCATTGCTTGGACTTCCTTCTCTGTCAAGTGTGCTGGAGAATACATTTGGGACATACTCAGAATCAGAAATTACCCTACCTGGTTTTATTTTAACCCTTCTGTGGAACATTGCTTGCTTTGTAACCACAGGTATTTGGGCAAGAATCGCTTCACTTTTGCAGACAAGGAGCCCCGTGACATTCCACCATGAGTTCCCTCCGTATACCATGTTTGAAATTAGGTTTTTTGTTCCTTGGATAACAAAGCCTCAGTTCATGAGCTCCCTTTAAGCCTCAAATTCTTGCCATACATGGTGTCCTGAAAAGGGTTTTCAAATCAGGTGGGGGTTTTAGGGAGAAGCTGGAGTGCAGTGAGGGGTGGGGGTAAGATGAGGCATCCTGTAACATAGGTCAGGTTTACAACTGTGTAGACGTAGGCTGCTTGTTAAAAGAAAAGAAGTAGCCAGTACATAACTGCATTCTGCTTTGTCCAGAGAAGTGGCAGTTCCCTTCTTCATCCCTCGTACTGCAGGGCAAGAGTATTCTACAACTGTTCTGCAAACGATGAGGAATGACTAACCATCCTCCATGCTCTTTCATACCAGTTAATCCATAGTGGGGAGGAGGATGGGAAGAGATGTATCCATCCCCTCACTGTCCTCTTCCCCCCTCGGTCCTACCACAAGCTTGAGGGGGCGCAGAGGTTCATCTGCCTCTGTAATGGGTAAGGAAGGGAGTGACTTCTCTCCTGCCCTCCCTGCGTCACAGCCAAGTGGGCAGAGTAGTGAGGTGAGCACTGAACTCAGGGCAAAGACAAGGCAACATTTGCTGTTACAAATGGCTTAGAATTTTCCAGTGACATGCTCTTTAGATGAAAAATTACTTTTTGAGTAAGTTGACATTTTTATTGGGGCAGGTATTATAGTACACCCTTCAAAAAATAAATTTAATATCACTTTGCTGTTAACATAACAAATGCCTTGATTTTTTTTTTTATTTCAGAGGTGTGAATATCCATAAGGGTGGTAAGATCATCCAAAAAACCACATCCTGTACTAGACAAAGATTTCATCCTATGGACTACTAACATCCCACTAATCATAGATCTGCGTTCATTAAATTGCTGCTTAATGCTCTCTAAAGGTAGGTAGGTAGGTAGGTAGATAGATAGATAGATAGATAGATAGATAGATAGATAGATAGATACATACATACATACATACATACATACATACATACATATATACATACATGGATGGATGGATGGATGGATGGATGGATGGATGGATGGATGGATGGATGGATGGATGGATGGATGGATATCTATAGATGGAATACAAGATCACTGTCCTAATGTTTATTGTTTTGTTGCTTATCATGTGCTATTTGACCTGGAATGATAACTAAACCGATTAATATTTCCAATATAAGCTGTTACAAAGTATTTTTGAGTGGAAGAAAATAAGAAACTAAGTAGCCTTGCAGCATGGATTTCTGGGGTCACCAGTCTTCCTATTCATCTTGACATCTCAGTCAGCAAAGACAGCTAACCCTAGGGACCATTGTCCATTTCCAATAAGAAACGCAGCCGCTGCTGCACAGTAAAACCTGCTGAAATCAAACAGCTTCTCAGAGTGATTTCCTGACTGCAAAAAATGTGAAAAGCAGTGAGCCATGAGGAAAGCAATCAGTGGATTTAAAATTTTTTTTCAAAGTGAAAATCACATTTAATAATTGTAAAAGGTACCATGCCCTTGTCTAAATAATGCGTACCATGAGTGTCAATAAAACTAGGTATGATGAAGACACCATTATCCAACTCTCCCCACAAAAAAATTTGTTGTCAGAGTAGAAAACAGTCTCCGGTAAAGCAAGAAGCAAACATATTTAACCGAGAGCCAAAGCAGGGCTTAGAGGCACCAGTGAAAAGAGAAGGAGCTTGTTCTTTTCCTGTACTGCAGCTGATCTCCACCCATACAAAAGACATTCACCCCTCACAGGGCTGTGGTTTTTAGTGATGTGAAGGTGATGCACGGGTGTTCTCTCTACCACGTGGCCAGGAAGCCTGAAGGAATATGCTTTACATGCACCCTCCCCAATACCTCTGCTGTAAAGTGAAAATGCACAAATGCTTTCAACTCATGGTGGGCAAAATCCAAGTAATTCAGACCACGTCTTTATACATGGGTCAGCTTGAAGGAAACAAAGTCATCTCACGCAGCATTTCCTATCAGCAGCCAGGCTACCGGGCAGTGACAGCCAATGGGAGTGGTACCACTTTTAACCAGCGTTTGCAAAGAGTGATTCTGTCTTGTTAGGAGGGTTGGAAAAACTTAATTTATTTCATACTAAGCACACAGCATTCAAAGATTAGTTTGAATTTTAGCAAACATGCTACAATGTTTAGCTGCGGGGTGCGTGTTTGGGTGACGGGACGTGCCATATCAGAAAGTGTTTGTGTGTCCAGCAGCAATACCTGAATTATCATAATTACGGTCTATACGTGGCAAACAGAGTGGGTTTGATCTTTTTCCTCTCCTCCAGAAGTTCCCTGCTCTTTCAGCAGACGCATTCCTCTAAACTAGGAACAGCCTCATGGTTCAGAAGCCTCTTAGGCATTTAGCAGAGCTGTGAGCTGAGCTTACAACTGCACTTGCATCCAAGCTGGGAAACACCTCCCAGGCCTTCCCAGGAGAGCAGGATCAGGCCTCTGGACAAACCAAGAGGGAGGAAAGCATCCTCCTCACCACAGCCAGCTGTGGGAATTTTGCTGTTTGCAGCAGCAGGGCTTTCCATGCGGGGGTGGGGGGAGAACACCCAACAGCCTGCCTTACAGGTGGAATCCTGAAAAGCATCTGTGGGCCAGCCTGCAGCGGGATGCCCTGGCATAGAACTATGCTGATCCCCGTGTGGGATGGCTCCTGATGAACGAACTCAGCTCCAGACCCAAAGCAAGTGAAATTCAGCACTGGCTTCGAGGATATCGGGCAGTAATTCGGGAGGAATTTTATGTGGCTCCAGGGACAGCACTGGCCAAGACGTTTTCTCAGGCTTCACTTGGCAAGCTAAGAGATCTGAGTAATGCTCAGCCCTGTGAGGGGCTCTCGCTGGCGCTTGCACCACGCTGAGGTCTGCACG